>NW_027361810.1:42717500-43135000 GCF_039654945.1 Dendrobates tinctorius | reverse complement strand
GTATGTAATAAAATGAATAATGTCAGTCAAAATTACAGCTCTGCCTGCAAAAAAAACGTAATCTTTCATGCATACATCTTTGTTGATGGGAAAATAAAAAAAAAAGTTCTAGCTCCTGGAAGAAAGAGAGAAAAAAAATGGAAAGCAACAGAAAAAAATAATTGAGTTAAAAGTAAAGTTGCGAAACAGCCTTCCTTTTCAAATAATGGGTGGGAAGAATTATTAGACTGGACAAGTGCTGCATTCACTCCTTATGACTAATGTTGTGCGTCTTATCGTCTTTCCAGACCTTTACTATAGTTGCTTTCATGCTTTATATCAAAGGCAAACAGTAGGGTGTAAGCGATGTTTAAACCGCCTTTTTTTGCATAGTTATGGTCACCCCCAGCAAGGTTTTTAGACAGTTAGATGCAAACCTGTCCTGTGTTACATGAGTCACCCCTATTTAATCACTAACTTTTTCATCAGATCATTCTTGCTTGTCAGATTAACTTTTTTTTCTTTACCGGAAAAATTGAGTTGTCTTTCAGTTTTTTCCCTAGATGAATAATCAACAAAGAAAAGACAATAGTTCAAGAAGCCTAGATATGTGTAAAAAAAAATCCAAACATACAAGTGGTTTCTATTTAAAAGTATGGCTGGTTTATTGCAGTTCTCATAAACTAAATCACAGGAAACTCAAATACAGCCCTGATCCAGCACAAAGTGAAACATAAAGTGACAAGTCCATACAATAGTGTCGGTTAGCCAGCATCTGTCCAGCGTTTTAGTCCTTTAGCAAAAGCAATCAATACAGGAAATCTGCACACCTCCATACAAACAGACGTGTGATACAAACAGGTCTTAATGTACAATTTGAACCTCGCCCAGAGGTGGAGATATGGAGAGCAGCATATGGTGCTGCACTCATATGGCCTCACTTAAGGACGCTGCCACCACCATGTATTACTGTAGGCGCCATGCATTTTTCTAAATTCATTTTTGGTACAGAAAAATTAAAAAATGATGGTTCCAGGTATAAGGCAATGGAAATAAAACCCCAAAAAGTCCAAAAATGGGGAATCACATGGAAGGGATGGAGTTAATTAACTAAGATTCTGCCCTCTGCTCTGCTTGTCTTGGCCACTGTATATTCAGTTCTCCTATAGATTAATATTGGTTCTGAAAAGGTTTCTCAACTCTTGCTTAAAAAAAATATACAATTGATTTAGATTACTACATTTTATATAGCTGCCAAAAAATGGTCACAGTTTCTGGATCATTGCTGTATTTGAAGTCGTGGTGGGGAGAGCGTAGTCATTAAAATTGTTACTATAAAATGAAAAAGAAAAAAAACAAAACATAAAAAAGCTAAAAATACACATAATCTTTGACAGGCCTTAAGATGAGTTTTTATTTCTTTTGTAGTCGTCAACCAGGTCTCGAATATGTTGATAACCTTAGAAAGCCACAGTAGGAAATTGTCCTGCAGGACAGAAAATTCAATATATTTGTGGATGCTAAGAATACACTTCCCCTTGTATTTTGCTATATAATGCTGGCCTGCACTGTGCCAGCGGGAAGGGTTTGGGCGTCACCTGTGTGTTCTCCTGCAGCGAAGGAAGTAATTGTATTACTGGTATGTATTGTGTTGCTATGGCAACATACCTTTCTTTTTTTTTTTTTTTAACATCATCCTTGACATTTTTTGTAATAATATTTCTATAACTCGCGTGATACCACAGCAGTCATATTGTGCAAGGGCCTGACATGGCTACTCAGCCAAGATGAGCAGCTAGCTGGGTTATCGTATTGACCTGCTTTTATATAATTTACTGCAGGAATATGTTATTTTGTAATTTAATGTATCAAAATTAATGGTAATGAATCCAATTCTCTGTTGTGACTTGTTTGTTATATGCCTGTAGGGTGTACAACCACGTTAGACATCTCAAACACAAGAGGGAATCTTCTGCAATAGTAGCACCTTCACCACGGCCATGCACCGAAAGATGTAGATAAGGAGAAGTTCCCATATATAGTCATAGGTGTAGTGTAGCCGTCGAAGTTTTCAAACAATAGCCTGTATAGTTAGACCCCTGTCTTTTGTTTTACTCTTGAAGAAAAAATAAAATGTGACTAGGAATTAGAGAGACAGAGGTAGGTCCCACCGACGTTTCCCCTCCTGGCACGCGTAAAGAGAGGCCTGCCAATCAAGCATTGAGAAGCCAACAGAGACCTCCCTCGATAACTGGTCTTCCCAGTCACCTCGTTTCTGGAACTTGTGTTTAACGAAGTTTTCTCCGAAACGCAGTAGTGTTTCAGAGTAAAACAGATATTTCTTATTAGTGAGCTGGCCCTTGATTCATACTGCCTAATCACTGCTGTTTTCACTATATGCTGCAATCCTTTTCTATAAAACAAGCGATGATGGCAATCTCAGGTTCATGCCCCCCTTGTCAACTAAAAATTTGCCAAAGTTTTTTTCCTGTGTATTACATAATCAAATGGATGTTTGGTGTCAAAAGTACAGCTAATCCTGCAAAAAACAGGCGCTCATATGGCAATATTGCCACAAATATGAAAAGTTAACGCCACTGGAAGAAGGGATGACTAAAAATAAAAGGATGTAAAATCGCCATGTCTGGAAGGTAATAAAACAAGAAAGGGGAGTGATTCATTGATTCCAACCTTGTGAAGACTTACAGAAAACGTTTGACCCCTGTCATTGCCAACAAAGGATAAATAATAAAATATTGAGATGAACTTTTGTTAATGACCAAATGCTTATTTTCCACCATAATTTGCAAAATAAATTTGGCCAAATCAGACAAGGTGATTTTCTGGATTTGTTTTCTCATTTTTACTCTCATAGTTGTGGTCTACCTATAATATCAATTACAGGCCTCTCTCATCTTTTTTAAGTGGGAGAACTTGCACAATTGGTGGCTGACGAAATACTTTTCCCCCCACTGTATTATATAGAGTCTCATTACAAAAAGAGTGATCTATTTCACGTGTTTATTTCTGTCAATGTTGATGATTATGGCTTACAGCCAATGAAAACCCAAAAGTCATGATCGCAGTAAATTTGAAAAATTAACAAAATGCCTGCAAAGGCTTCCTAAGCATTTAAAAAGGTCCCTTAGTTTGATTCTTTAGGCTCCACAATCATGGGGAAAACTACTGACTTGACAGTTGTCCAGAAGGCAGTCATTGACACACTCCACAAGGAGGGTAAGCCAAAAAATGTCATTGCTAAAGAAGCTGGCTGTTCACAGAGTGCTATATCCAAGCGTACTATTGAAAAGTTGAGTGGAAGGAAAAAGTGTGGTAGAAAAAGGTGCACAAGCAACCGGAATAACAGCAGCCTTGAAAGGATTATTAAGAAATGGACAATCAAAAATGTTGGGGCGATTCACAAGCATTGGACTGCTGCTGGAGTCATTCCTTCAAGAGCCCTCACACACAGACGTATCCAGGACGTGTTCTACAAGTGTCATATTCCTTGTCTATTGGTCATGAGTGGCTTCACACAACACCAAAAGCGTCTTACTCTGGGCCAAGGAGAAAAAGATCTGGACTGTTGCTCAGTGGTCCGAGGTGTTGTTTTCAAATGAAAGTAAAGTTTGCATTTCATTTGGAAATCAAGGTCCCAGAGTCTGGAGGAAGAGTGGAGGGCAGAGTAAAGTACTGCAGTGGGCAGACGCCGGACCACTCTGACATTTCCCGGCTCCTGCGCACTGCAGTACTTTACTCTGCCCTCAACAGGGCAGAGAAAGTACGCCTGCGCAGGAGCCGCGGCAGAAGTAAGAAGGTGACGCCATCGCATGAAGATGGGAGGGCCCGGACCGCGACACCCAGTGCCCCCAGTAAGTATAATCTAACTTGTTTTTTTTTTTTTAACTTTCAGGTTACATCGTGGGCTTATGTACAGCATTAAAGAATGCTGTAGATAAGCCCCTGATGGCGGTGGCCGCATCTTATAGGCTGAAAATGGGGTGACAGATTCCCTTTAACCCCATAGAGAATCTAAGGAGTATTGTCAAGAGGAAGGAGAGACACCAGACCCAACAATGCAGATGAGCTGAAGGCTGCTATCAAAGCAACCTGGGCTTCCATATCACCTCAGCAGTGCCATAGGCTGATTGCCTCCATGCCACGCCGCTTTGATGCAGTAATTGATGCAAAAGGAGCCCCGACCAAGTATTGAGTGCATTTACTGAACATATATTTCAGTAGGCCAACATTCGGATTTTAAAATAATTTTTCAAGCTGGTGTTATAAAGTTTTCTAATTTACTGAGATGACTACTTTTAGGTTTTGATTTGGCTGTAAGCCATAGTCCTCAACATTAACAGAAATAAACACATGAAATAGATCACTCTGTAATGACGCTATATAATGAGGTTCAGTTTTGTATTGAAGAACTGAAATAAATTAACTTTTTGATGATATTCTAATTTTGTGAGAAGCACCTGTATCATCCAGTATCCCGGCAGCCTTTTCTCCTACGTCACGCAACAACAATGACTTTGCTTCTTTCATACTAATCTTAAGAGGCATCAGTGATTCACGCATGTAGGAGGAAATTCACATGACTCTAGTCTGGTGGCCATAGACTGTTGTGCAGGGGATGGAAAAAGCCAAGTGCTGTGTTTTGTAACCCATAGAGAATGAATAGAATGGCGGTTGGACATGTGCACTACCTCCACAGTCTAATGGGTCGAAGTCCCCCATTCTGCCAATCGGAGATCCCAGTGGACAGACCCCAACTGTTCTATAAGTTAATATTTATCCAATAGATAGGTGATTGCTTTCTTTTACTGGACAGCCACCCATTAAGACAGGACTCTAGTATTCTCAGTTGTAAGTTTACATTTAGTTTGTTAAATTTAAGTCAATAGTCTAAAGAGATGAAACTAAAATAAAACAGAAGCACTTATTATAGGAGGCAAAATAAACAATTGAAAAATCACAAAAAGAAAATCATTGTGGATTGTTGATATATTGGAGAAAAAAATGGGACCGTGTAGGTGGTAAGCTCCTACTGTAAATAAGGGGGACAGGATAGGTGACAATTCACTGATCAGTGACAGAAGTGTGGTTAAAAAAATTAAAAAAACAAGGATATGAAACATAAATTATTAGAAAAGCAAGATGAAGGGGGTAAAAAAGAAAGCCCATAGGAGTAGGAGAGAAGGGAGGTACAGGTCAGATGTTTAATGGGTTAAGGTGGGTTAGAAGAGCTGTAAAGATTGGGATAGGAGAGAATTCAGGAAGTCCTAATCAAATGAGTATTGGAGTAAAGAGGTCCGGTATCCATCAGCACGTTTCTGATCAGGTTGTCCGGTCCACAATACGATATGAGACATGGCGCTAGAATATTTGTTTAGATAGAACAGTTTTGCATTGGAAGTAGAGGAGAGGAGTGCTCTCAGTCCATGAGTTAGGGTGGAGGGATCTGTAGTACACTGCAGTAGAGAAGTCTTAGGTGTTGCCAATCTGGTAGATGGCATCCTCTTCTTAGACACTAAAGAAATTGTAGGTAATTTTTCCATTATGACTTCTTTGAGTCCATGTATGTGACTCTGAATTTGGCATTCTTAGGATTAGGGGAAAAGTTCTTTGTTTTAAGCTTTATGAGCTCTGTCCTTTGTGAGAATCATGTGGGAATAGTGGATGAGGGCAGGTATATCTCGCCCAGATACCTTTCCTATGTGGCCTAGTCTGGTCAGGATCGCACCTGGTTACTAATGAATAATGGGAGGCGGATATAAAAGGATGCCAGATGGTTGTGTGAGTGTCTCAGCCTGGGAACGCAGAGAGCCTGTCTGTGTGAGAGACACACGTGAGTGGAAGCAATGCCCACTGCAACTGTGGTTTGGCTGGACGGGAGAAGCCCGCTAGTTGGTAGTTAGGTTGTACCTTGTTTAGTTAGTGCCGGACAGGCAAGGATTTGTTTTATGTTTTATTTCCTTTTTGCATTGCTTTCACCGTTAATAAACCTGACCCAGTGTCAGTTATACCCGAATCCCAGCTCTGCGCCTGAGTTTCATGCTGAACGCACGTGACCTTTGACCCCAGCAAAGGCGATCCAGGAGTGTTTTATCACACCTTCAATGTGGTGTCTCCAGTTTGTCTGTTAGTACAGATCTTTTGGCGTCTATTGTCGGGGTAGCTATTTATGGAGGGCTAAATTAACCCTTCACGGTTGAGCCAGTGATGTCCAAATTATCCCAGTGTTGCTAGCAACTCAAATGACCACACAGAGACAGGGGTCTCTGTACGGGAGGATCGAGGCAGATCACTAAACCCCTTTATTTTAGTCAAATCTTTTATAATCTTTTGCTTAATTATGCAAGGTTCTCAAGTACCAATAGCATCATTTCACTTTGTAAGCCAATAATATTGCAAGAAAACCGGAAACTGCATATATGTCCGTATCCAAATAGAAAGTAGTATAATGGCATATTCTTCAGAGTTTTACACTCCCGCCTCCCTTATCTTGCACCTGATGGGAACAGTCTGGTTTCATGACAGCCCATTCCAATTATAAAAATTTATCTTACAGCAACAAAAATGAAGAAACGAAACCTTCAGAGAATGGATAAAACGAAACTTCAGCTCTGATTTTAGTTTTAACCCTTCACATTCCCCCCTAGATAAATTTTTTTAACACATGCAGCATCAAAGGTTCTATCCCAAGCTAACAGCTTGAGGGGTACTGGTGTTTACATGGCTGATGCCGTGTTATCAGTCATGGCTGTCGCGGCACACCCATCCCCCTGTATACTGCAGTTCATGAATAACAATTTTTGATGACGGTGGTGGGGATCTTTTGTAGGTAGGCATGTGCTTGGCTTCAACATCTTCATCAAGTAGTCTTTTGAGATCAGTGCAGAGAAGAGCAGGGGCAACGACGCCTTTGGTATCATCATTAGCTGTCTTAGTGCAGACTTTCCTAATACATACAGAAATACACCAAAGAGCAAGTTTTACTATCACATATACAACAAGGATACAGGCAGCAATGTGCAACAAGCTTTGTAAGATCCCAGCTATCCAGCCCCCAATTCCCTTAAATCTATTGGCTGGATTTAGAAAGGAGAAAGTGTCGGACCATCAACTGTCCCTATTACAATCATTGTCTTTATCGTATTGATCTTTGAGTCTTTTGAATATCTTCTAACTTAAACTTTAACTTCTACCAATAATAATATGGAAAATGCGAAAAACCAAAACATGTCCCCTTTATTTGCTATTGGCTTGTTGGGTGATGAGGAGGACTTCATAGGGACCGTCATACAAGGGTTCTAGTCCGTGCTTCCTGACATGCCTCTTCACGACTACCAAATCACCAGGCTTCAGGTTATAACAGGTGTCGGTTTCTGCTGAATCTGGAAAAGAAAAGAAAACTAGAACATAGGTGTTAGCAATATTTTTACTAAGCTGAATAACATATTGAACAGCACGGTCAGTTTCTTCTGATAACTGCTGAGGCTGGAAATTTGCAACTGGGGGCCTAGCACCAAACAATATCTCATATGGGGACAGGTCATGTTTTGCAATAGGGGTAGTACGAATGTGGTATAGTACAATGGGTAGGCGCTCTGGCCATGGAGCCGTAGTCTCCTGCATCATTTTGGTCAATTGTCCCCCCCCAGTGTGCCATTCAAACTCTCAACTTTCCCACTGGATTGTGGGTGGTACGGAGTATGGAGGGCTACAGTGGATCCAAGCATTGTCAGAACTTCTTGGTACATATGAGAAGAAAAGGCTGGACCTTGATCACTTTCAGCAACTTCTGGAACCCCATATCTGCATATAACTTCCATCACCAGTTTCTTCGCTGTGTTCTTTCCAGTCATGTTGGTAACAGGGAATGCTTCCGGCCAACTGAAGAACCGGGGCTCAGTAGAATTTTTGCACCAGTGCGAGGGCCTGATTCTTTCCTCGATATTTAGGTCCATGTGCCCATGTGGCAATAGCAGGGTACATCCGCTTAGGGAGACACACGAGTTGGTCCTTTTTCCAGAGACCATTATCCGTTCGTGCCTCATCAGTCTTCCATTGCTTCACCTCTTCCTTTGGAGACATTCTCTGCATCGTCATTAAGCGGTCTCACGGGGTCCGACAGAAAACTTCAGTCTGTTGTAGATCATCAGGTTCTTGCAGGGTCAGTGCTTCTTGTAACTGTTTACGCTGAGATAGTGTGGTCACCATAGTTGGTATAGTTGGTTCAACGGGTAAGAGAGCGGCGGCTTTTGCTTGCATATCCGCAAACGCGTTGCCAACAGTCTGTGGACTGTTCCTAGGACCGTGCGCCTTAACTTTGATAATAGCCACCTGAGTAGGTAATTTGATCGAGTCCATGAGGGTTTTAACAGCTTCAGCATTTTTCACTGGGGTTCCAGCAGTAGTAATAAACCCTCGATTGGCCCATAGAGCCCCAAAATCGTGAGCAATACCAAATGCATACCGGGAGTCCGTGTATAACACCAGATCAGGATTTGGGAGTGGATTCTCACTGACATTTGGTGGAGTAGCTGTTTCTTCAGTCAGAAGTTGGGAACAAACATGTTGGAGGTAATCCTCATCACTGCCATCTTCCCTTATAGTTCATTATACCGTCTTTCAAGGCGTTGTAAAGGGGTTGCATTATGCGGGTTGCAGCTGGTATCCACTGACAACATTAAGTGCATAAGAAAACGCTGGAGTTCAGTTTCATCTTTTGGGAAAGGAAGGGAGCTGACAGCTATTTTTCTTTCTTCTGCGAGGTGTCTGGCACCCTGAAGGAGACAGTGACCCAAGAACATCACTTGACCAAGGCAGAACTGAAGTCTCGAGGCCGAAACCCGACAGTTGAGTGCTGCCAGATACTTAAGGAGGCTAACAATGGCAACAATGGCAAAAGACACCTGCTCATATTTTTTTGCAAACTGGTTGGGACTGTTTTGGGCCCCTTGTGGCATAACTGTGGAAAAGGCATGCAAAATACAGATTTCCTCACTGTCTTTATCTACATAGGGATTATATAATGTAAGAACCATCTGACCATCATCTTGGAATTAGCAGGGAGGGGCTGAGGAGCAGGGTTCCCAGTAGCTGAAGTCTGAGGGGGGGCGAGAGTTTGCTGTGTGGGCTGAAGGGCACGCTGTGTGCTCGCAGCTGCGGTGGGGGCTAGAGGCTGCGGTTTGCTTTTTTTTTTCTCTCTCTCTGCTGAACAGAGCGGGTTAAAGTCTTCTCAAAACTTTTTTTTTTTCCCTCTGGAGCTGGTAAATGGAAGGGGTGGATACTCAACCACTAGCAATAACGGGGACTAAGGCTGGCGGCGGATGATAATAGGTGCCGTCAGCAGAGGTGGGGGCTGCGACTCTCGGTCTCCTTGTACAATTGTCATCTAGCAGGGAGACCTCTTCTTTCAAATCATCACTTTTAACTATTCGACTGCCTGACACATTGTCTGGATCTTAGTTCCTTCTTAATCAATCACTTCCTCACACCACAGTCACTTTCTTGAACCACAATACATCCCATCTTTGCCATAATAATAGACAATTTTCCTTCTTCAACATAGCAGTAACAGAAACAATCACAATTCACTTGCTGTTCAATGTCCACATAACCTTCATTATACAATTCATGTGCCAAGCCACGGAATTCCTCAGCGCCTTCAAGTAATCCATCATCAGTCAACCTTCCTTTATTCTTTTTAACTCCTTCGTCCCATAGCGTAGGCTGCAACCTCCCGCCCTTAGGAAATCCCAGAATCTAAAATATTTTTCCTGCATTGCTGACAAATTTCTTTCCTCGTCTTTGAATCATAAGACTAACAGTATCTGATCCTTCACACAATTCCAAACTTTTCTTTTTCTTCCACAGAAACATAATTCTCTCCTTTAGAGCCAAACATCCTGACTTAAATTGTGCATAGATCTGGCGGCCATTTCAGTCTCTGTTCCACCGGGTCAATAATCCCCCTGTGGGATTGCCCAAAATTCGCGGTACTCAGTGAAAGGAGGAGGGCGTCTCAGACTATCCCTCCAGACACTTCTGGTTATATATATCTTTCTATATATACCTGAGTTACGTATCCTACCCAGTCTTCGATCACATCACCACGCCCAATACTAATAATGGTCGGGAATTTCAGGATATTTTGACTATAGAGTCACAATCACTGGTCAATCCAGGGTGTCCGTCCCTTATGAGGTATGGTTCGAGCACTGGGCCCCCAACGGGACTGCACCTCTATATGATTCCACCCATGAATCACCCCACCAGGGGACAAACCTCAGATCCTCTTTGCTGCAACAAGCACAGGAAAACCACACCAACGGTCAGTCTGAACAGTATAACTGCCAACTTACCGTGGTTGTCGTGGGGGTGATCAGTCCCAATTTTCCAGCACCTGTGTCCGCTCTGAGGATCCTTTGTGTTGTCCTCCGGGGGCAGAGGCGTCCCTGTTCGGGGGCCCCACGTTGGGCACCACTGTCGGGGTAGCTGTTTAGGGAGGGCTAAATTAACCCTTCACGGTTGAGCCAGTGATGTCCAAATTATTCCAGTGTCGCTAGCAACTCAAATGACCACATGGAGACGGGGCTCTCTGTACGGGAGGATCGAGGCAGATCACTAAACCCCTTCATTTTAGTCACATCTTTTATAATCTTTTGCTTAATTATGCAAGGTTCTCAAGTACCAATAGCATCATTTCACTTTGTAAGCCAATAATATTGCAAGAAAACTGGAAACTACATGTATGTCCGTATCCAAATAGAAAGTAGTATAATGGCATATTCTTCAGAGTTTTACACTCCCGCCTCCCTTATCTTGCACCTGATGGGAACAATCTGGTTTCATGACAGCCCATGCCAATTATAAAAATGTATCTTACAGCAACAAAAATGAAGAAACAAAACCTTCAGAGAATGGATAAAACGAAACTTCAGCTCTGATTTTAGTATTAACCCTTCACACTATTACCCATTCTTCCAGATGTCTGAGGAGGCCTCTGATGTCATTAACTTGTTTTAGTATTTACTGCTTTCACTTGTGATGTTCAGTTGTCTGGTTTTGTGAACTTACAACCCAAGTTCAACACTGACTGCAATTGGCTTTAACCGAGATGAGTATTGTGCATTTTGGAGCTTTTTGGTCAGCAGTTTTATAAAGCGATGACAAGAGTGTGCCTGAGGTGGCGGGTCCCCATCATCCTATGACATGTTGTTGTTATACATTTATATAGCGCCATTTATTCCATGGCGCTTTACATGTGAAAAGGGGAAATATAGACAAGTACAATAAACATGTGCAAGACAAGGGACACACAAATACAGAAGGAGAGAGGACCCTGCCCGCGAGGGCTCACAGTCTACATGGAGGGTGAGGATACACTAGGAGAGGATAGAGCTGTTTGTGCGGTGGTTCAGTAGACTGAGGATCTTTGCAGGCTGTAGGCTTGTCAGAACAGGTGGGTCTTCGGGTTCTTCTTGAAGGTTTCTGTTGTTGGTGAGAGTCTGATGTGTTGCGGCAGAGAGTTCCAGAGTATGGGGGCAGCACGGGAGAAGTCTTATATGCGTTTGTGGGAAGAAGAGATAAGGGGAGAGTAGAGAAAGAGATCTTGAGAGGATGGAAGATGGAGTGCGGGTAGGTACCGGGAGACCATGTCACAGATGTATGGAGGAGACAGGTTGTGGATGGCTTTGTGTGTCATGGTTAGGGTTTTGAACTGGAGCCTCTGTACAATAGGAAGCCAGTGAAGGGCCTGGCATAGGGGAGAGGCTGGGGAATAGCGGGGAGACAGGTGGATTAGTCACAGCAGAGTGTAGGATGGACTGGAGTGGTGCCAGAGTGCTGGAGGGGAGACCAGAGAGTAGGAGGTTGCAGTAGTTGAGGCGGGAGATAAGGGCGTGCACTAGTGTTTTTGTGGTTTCGTGGATGAGGAATGCGTGGATCCGGGAAATATTTTTGAGTTTGAGGTGGCAGGAGGAGGCAAGGGCTTGGATATGTGGCTTGAAAGAGATTGCAGAGTCGAGGCTTGAAAGAGAGGGCAGAGTCGAGGATCACCCCAAGGCACTCAGCGTGCGCGACTGGGGAAAGCGAGCAGCCATTGACATTGATGGATAGGTCTGGTGGAGGGGTAGAGTGAGATGGGGGAAAGATGATGAATTCTGTTGTGTGCATGTTTAGTTTGAGAAAGCGAGCAGAAAAGAAGGCTGAAATAGCAGACAGACGTTGTGGGATTTTGGTCAGTAAGGAGGTGAGGTCAGGTCCAGATAGGTAGATCTGCGTGTCATCGGCGTAGAGGTGATATTGCAAGCCGTAGGATTCTAAGAGCTGTCCCAGGCCGAAGGTGTAGATGGAGAAGAGTGAGGGGTCCTAGGACTGAGCCTTGAGGAACACCGACAGACAGGGGGCAAGGTGAGGAGGTGGTGTTTGAGAGGGAGACACTAAATGTTCGGTCTGTTAGGTATGATGAGATCCAGGATAGGGCCAAGTCTGTGATGCCAAGAGATGAGAGAATCTGTAGCAGGAGGGAATGGTCCAAGGTGTCAAAGGCAGAAGACAGGTCCAGGAGAAGAAGGACAGAGTAGTGTCGCTTGCTCTTGGCGGTAAGCAGGTCGTTAGTGACTTTAGTTAGGGCAGTTTCAGTTGAGTGATGCGGTTGGAAGCCAGATTGTAACCAGTCAAAGAGGGAACAGGAGGAGAGGTGGGAGGACAGTTGAAGATAATACATGCTGTGCCAGTAGTTTTGAGGCGTAAGGGAGAACACCTATCGGGTGATAGTTAGACACAGAGGATGGGTGTGATTGAGGCATGTTTGAAGGATGAGGGAAAGACACCATTTGTAAGTGAAAGCTTGAAGTGGTGTGTTAGAGTTGGGATGAAGACTGTGGCAAAGTTAAGGATGAGGTGGGACGGGAGCGGGTTATGATTAAGGGCGTCTAGCCAGAAATGCATAAACAATGTTCTGTTGTCTGAACAGCACTCAATAAATCACCAGAGCACTTCAGCTGGATCATTTCTTCTTTTATTACTGCTGTGCGGCCAGGGCAGGGCCGGATCCGAGTCTGAGGTGCGGTGAGGTCAGACGTGGGTGAGCTGGTCTTTCAAATCAAGCGCACAAGTGGTGAGGTGTGATCTTGACAGGAGGGTGTAGAGCTTATCTTCTGTCATGGTGGAAAAGCTGGCTTTGGAAGAACAGGGCTGAGTGGCTAAGAGGGGCATTGGGAGCTGCGGGCCAAAGCTTTCTCTGATCGTATCGATCTTCTGCTTAAAGATGGAGGCAAAGTCTTCAGCAGAAATGAAAGGAGAGGGAGGAGGTGCTGTGGGACGGAGTAGAGAATTGAAAGTGTTGAAAAGCTGTTTAGGGTTGTGAGACAGTGAGGATATGAGGGATGCAAAGTTTGTTTTGCGGCAGAGAGTGTGTACTTGAAGCTGGCATGGGACTGCTTGTATGCGTTGAAGTGCTCGGTAGAACGTGTTCTCTTCCATCTCTGCTCAGCGGCCTTGGAAACCCTTGTTGCTGTTAATGTGGTGTTATAAAAGGTGGCAGCAGCATCTGTGTCATGAAGGGAAGCTATGTCTGTGAGAGGGAGAAGGGACTCAGAGAGTGATTGTAAATTGAGGTGTTTGACATTTCTGCGAGGGTGAGCAAGTTTGTCGAGTGGGAGTTGCGCAGTAGGAGAGGAGAGGGAAGAGATTGTCAGTAGGTTGTGGTCAGACAGGGGGAGTGGTGAGTTAGATTAGTGAGAGAACAGAGACGGGTGAAGATAAGGTCCAGCGTGTGACCATCTTTGTGAGTGGCTGCAGAGGACAATTGAGTGAGGTCAAAGGAGGCAGTGATAAAAGTTTACAGCCAGCTGAGGTGGAAGTGTCAATGGGGATGTTGAAATCGCCCTTGATGATGGTGGGGATGTCAGCAGAGAGGAAATGGAGTAGCCAGGTGGTGAAGTGGTCCAGAAAGGTGGAGATGGCTAGTTCTGGGGGCGGTAGATGACAGCCAGTTGGAGGGGGAGTAGATGCAGACGGAGTGCACCTCGAACGAGGGAAGAGTAGCGGAGGGTGGAAATTGAATTGGGTTAAAGGAGCAGGTATCAGACAGGAGCAAGCCAACTCTCCCACCACGTTTGTTGCTGGGGTGAGGGGTGTTAGAGAGATGGAATCTGCCATAGGAAAGAGCAGCTGGAGAGCCTGTGTCAGAGGGAGTGAGCCAGGTTTCAGTGATGGCAAGGAAGGAGAGTTTGTTGGTGATAAAGAGGTCCTCGATAAACGACAGCTTGTTCCATAAGGCTCCAGGTAAGACGACCGGGGGAGTGGGGGCTGGATGAATAGGTATGAGGTTATCATGGTTGCAAAAATGTGTAGAAGATCTTGGCAGGATGTTAGAAATGAGTGTGGGGATGTGTTGGGGAGGGCCAGGATTTGGGGATACGTCGCCAGCAATGAGGAGTAGCAGACAGATCGTTAGAAGGTGGGAGCAGGATAGGACATGATGTGGCCGTGTGTGTCTGGAGAAAAAGGATTGTATGTGGAGGAACAGATCTGAGAAGAAGGTGAGGTGGTTGGGGAGGATGGAGGGGGAAATGACTAGTTCCTTACTAGGTAGGGGGATTATAGGAGATCGGATAAAATAGAGAATTATGGGCGTGAAAGTGAGAAGATACCGAAACATTGTGGTTATCTATTCTGTTACCTTACTGTCAAATTCCACATTTCAAATTCTAGTCTAATTCAGAGTAGCATAATTAGAAATCTGTAATTTGAAATATGGAACTTGAAATAGGCAGACTGCGTCTGGGCAGACGCATGGCTCTGAGTATATCTGCGACTAAGAGGGGTCAGCTGTGAGAGGGGATGTGGGCATGATTGACCAGACCACATGTGCAGAGTTAACCAAAGGTGATAAAAATCGGGGGAGGTACGGCACACTCAGAGGTAAGCATGGAAGACAGAAAAGGAATGAAATACATTATGGATACAAAGGGTAGGACATTCAATGCGTACCAGGGATGGTAAAAGAAAATCACAGAACACACTCGTTATCATCCTTCTTCTCCCTGTGTTTTGTGTAAGGGAGACATAGGTACTCAACGTCAAGCATAGACTTAAAGCGGTTTCCAATAGGCGTAAACTCTCAATAAACCCTAAATTACAGTAGACCAATTTTAAAATCCTTATAAGCTGGTGGTAAAGCTCAATAAGAAAGGATCATATCTTTGCTTGCCAGTTTTGTATTGGAGAGGTGAGATAGAGACAAGCCCCATGTGCTCATATGGTTGGGTTGTCAACCGATGAAAAATGGGATGATTTCACATAATTATCTCCATTCATAACTGATGAATTAGTGCTACTATCATCATTCCAGGACACACTTCCACCATCATATAGGGTCATGTAACACTCTTCCACATGACTTTGAAAATAGCCATATATTGTCTGTGTTGGAATCCTGGAGCCTCTTTAATAAGCACAATTTGAAAAAAAAACCTTTACAGGTTATTATGCAAATGGAAGACCTCTAAACTTCCGGACGTTATTTACAATCACTTCTTGTATGTTTTTTTTTTCTTTTTCATCTCTCTTATTTCCTTATTTTCTTTCTGACCCAGATTCTTTTGTCTTATCTTTCCAGAAGAGATTAAGAATTGTTTAATTCTTGATCCAATAAATTTTATTTTTTGCATGGTATATATTTTCCAAGCCTCTTGATCTGCAAAATTAAATTACTGTTTATTTTCTCAAATTAATTTTTTTTTCTGCAATTAACTATATTTGACCGTTGAATTCAATTTGTTTTCCATGCTGAAAATTAACAATGGGTAGTTTGTTTTTTTTTTCCAGCAAAAGTCGAGTTTTCAATGTCCTACACTTCTGTTGAGAACACCGACTATTTACTGCATTGGGGTGAGTATCCTCTCTATATACTTAATCTTTAGAATTTATGTAAATGACTGTATTTCCTCCTTCCACTTTTTCTCATGTACCTGTGTATGCAAATTCACTTTGAAGTAAATATGTCAATCTGGTCAAAAGCAAACAATATTACCTACGTTGTCCAACAATAAAGCGTGGGCTTCTCCTGGCAATTGCTGTCAGAGCGCCTTCACGATGGGTAATGATAATGAGCTGTAGGTTTTGTATTGTGTGTACTTCCAGTGAATTATTACTTGGAGTATCTCATTTTTTTCTTCTATCTTGTAAAGCAAGCAGTGAATGCATTCTTTATGATCAAATAACTATGAGAATTTTTGTATAATTCATTGCACCTCTAAAAAAATGAATCTTAAACATAATTATCCCTTCGGTAGAAAAATATACGTATTAGGAAAAGCTTCATGGTTCACAGTTTGGCTTATTGTAAAGCAACACAGAAACCTTAAAATTAGAGGCTTACAAGAAAACATATTATTAAGAGAACTGCTGTCTAATAAAAAATTCATTTAATTAACAAAACCCGCTCATAATGTCTAGGAAAGTAATCAGATATTTCCAGGTCGCAGCAGCCGTTTAGCAGCGGTGTCGTAACTTTAAAATTGTGGCCCCCGATGCAAAATTTCCTGCAGGGTCCAAAATTATAGTGGGCTGTAATAGTTTTTCTTGTCTCATATGAGCGAAAGTGATGATCCACCCTAGGTTCCAGGACATAGGTGCGATTACAACCCATGGACCTACTATAGTTAATCCTCTGGATGTTGGTGTGAACAGTCTCTGGATTACCTAGCTAAACAAAACGAGTAAGATTTGCTAATTATTTTTGAATTTATCTGTAATAACGTTTTCTTTTTTTTTTTTTTTTCTATTCCCGGAGAACCCCTTTAATTGAAAGGGTCCATTTTCCTTTACAGATGTGTATGCAAACTCCACCAACTTTCAGTAAGCAAGGCTGAAACCGTTGCAGGAAATGTTTTCCTTAAGCGAGAGTCACACATGGCAATCTCGCTAGCAAGATCGCTGCTGAGTCACAACTTTTGTGACGTAACAGCGATCTCACCAGCAAGATCGCTGTGTGTGACAGCGATCAGCGACCGGCCCCCCTGCCGGTATCGCTGCAAGAAACCTCTGGACATATTTTTTGTCGCTGGTCTCCCGTTGGCCAGCACGCATCGCTGCGTGTGACAGGCGGGAGACCAGCGATCAGCTGTAAAAAATAATAATAATAAAAAAAAATATTGTTATTCTCACCTTCCGACGTCCCGCGCAGCCATCCCACCTCTCTCCACGCTCCCGGTCCCAGTGATCCTTTGCACGAATGACCGCGAGACGTCGCGCTGCCGCGAGACCGTGACATTCTCGCGGTCATTCTCGCAAAGGATTACTGGGACCGGAGCGTGGAGAGAGGCAGGATGGCTGCGCGGGACGTCGGAAGTTGAGAATAAAAATATTTTTTATTTTAATTCTATTTTTTTACAGGGATATGGCATCAGCGCTAATGAACACAGCGATGCTGGGCGCTCGGCGTCGCTGTGCTGATCGCTGGTGAAGCTGGCTGTTTGACAGCTCACCAGCGATCACATAGCGACTTACTGGTAAGTCGCTATGTGTGACTCCAGCTTTAGCTCAGTTCGTTCTTGAGGTGGCTAAACCCATTAGATAACGGCAATTTGATAATTGAACAATAAATGTCTCGTGAATAGAAATGGTTGGATTCCTAGTTATGGCTTTTAATTAGCCAGGGTTTTTGCAGAATCGTCATTGCAGCTTATCCCACAGATGACGACGCGCCTGCCTGGCTAATCAAAATCCTTAACAACAATGGAAAAAAAAAAAAACTTTGTAGAAAAAAATCCAGCTCACCGCAGTAGAATTCAATGGCTTTGCACAGAAAGAAGTTTGTGTTAGCAGCAAATGAGCAGTATCAAAGAAGGAAAGGAATCCAGCAACAGATCCATTGGTGAATAATTATTTAAAAGCAAAACTCTTGAATGTATAACATGGTTAAAATTATGGTATTAAACCATTAGTTTAGAAAAAAGGTAAATAACCAGGGAAACTCCACGGCCTTGCACATTTCAAACAGACTGGTTCTTAATCATAGTTCAAAGTGTTCCGAACACCATAATTTTAACCATGTTAGACAGTTTTGTTTCTAAATAATTACCGTATTCACCGATGGATCTGTTGCTGGATACCTTTCCTTCTTTGATACTAATCGAAATCCTTGTATGGGATCCCGGAAAGTAATAAATTCACGAGCCAGTGGCCAGCGTCTACTGGCCTGCGATAAGAAACTGCTAATCTGACCAATGGACTGGCATCCCCCCGCAAATCGACTTCTCCTTCTCTAATGGCAAATGTTTGTTATTCCAACGCAGCCTTACTCATTTTGGTCTACATTGGCCATTCAAGTAGTTCAACCTTGGCATATGTGTTCAAATACACCCGATGACGTAGGAGTGATTTTTTTTTTTTCCTTTCCTCCTAAGAATATTTTTTCACAGAAAGATTGTTGTTTTTCTCAACAAAAAGATCTTTCGCTTGACTAGAGGACAAAGTGTTTCAACATGGCGGACTTAATTTCAGATGTTGACGTTCTTTGATTGTGAAACTAAAGCAATCTTTATTTTCTTCATTTGTTTTTTGATGAACTTTGGTTGAAATCGGCTATTTTTATTTACAAATATACTCAAATGACCCCTGTCTCAAGATGAAGAGAGGACTTTTTTTTTTTTCTTTTCTTTTTTAGGGGGACTTTTTTGGGGGGCCTAATTCTGCAGATACTTATTCATATGACCCCTTTCACTATTCTGAGCATGTTCCACACCCGCATACTCACTGAGTGCAGACTGGCTACTCTAGAACTGAAATATATCACTATCAAGAGGCAACAAAGTTAATAGTAGCTTAATAAAGATTTTTTTTTCATGGTTTCCATGTATATGTCACTAAGGTAAGGTTTCACCTGTCTTACTAATGTATTTGTGGCAGCAGTAGGCTGTGTTGGTCATCATCACGTATAACTTGGTTTCTTATAAAAGATTCATGTATCTTCCTTTTTGGTTTTGTTGGCTTTAATAAACGGAGCTGTCCCGGAAACTGACCATGAATGTAGCTTTAGATTCCTGAAATAGATCACCTTATGACCCTTTACAAGTATCTGACATCGCATCGCATCATGTGTCTGCTCTCCATACAACAACATTCCTTAAGACATCTGGCTCGCTGTTGAGAGGACAAGACAGGTGCTTAGAAGACTCAATTAAATAGCTGCTAACTATATAGTTAAAACTGTAAATAGTCTAATAAGCAAGACCATCAACAAAGTATCAGCGCATGCATTAATATGTCTGACTGTTAGAAAACCGCTATGTCTTATATGTTAGGACGATTCATAGATTTGCAGTAGTTTCTTTAGATGTAGGGTATGTCTGATATTGATGATCATCCAAAAATAGTAAAACATCAGAGTTTGAGAACAAGCTACTTTTAGCCATATATTTATTTTTATGTATACATAATGTTTAAACTCTTAAAGAGAACCTGTCACCATAAAAATACAAACCTATCTGCAGGTATCATGTTATAAATCAGGGGGAGCTCAATACATTGACAAAGTTTTCAGAGAAATGCTTCAGTGTAACCCGTATTTAATTACCATATTTTTCGGACTATAAGACACACACCAAATTTTCAGAAGGGAAATAGGAAAAAAATGTGTCAAATGGGGGTCCGTCTTACAGTCTGAATTCAGCTTACCGGTGGGGTATCGGCAGCGCTGGCGGAGCACCTCACAGGAGGTGTTCGGTGGTCCGGGGTGATCTGACTCCCATCCCAGACTGGTGCAGGGATGGTTCAGGGGTGCTCGGTGATGTGGGAGCTCCACCGACATCTTACGAAAGCCTGGAGCCCCTGCACATCCATTGCTGCAATGCGGTGGCCATCGGGGAAAATGGCCGCCGGAGGCGGGGCATGTGTAGATTGTAATCTCGCCACTAAGATCTCGACTCCCAACATCTAAATCTACACGTGCCGCCTCCAGCGGCCATTTTCCCGGAGGTCACCGCATTGCAGCAATTAAAGTGCGGGGGTCCGGGGTTTTACAAAATGTCGGCAGAGCCCCCATACCACCGAGTAAACTGCCGCACCAGTCTGGTATGTGAGTCAGATCATCGCCTTGCAGCGTCGGACCACTGAACATCCCTCTCTTCCCAGCTCAGGGCCGGCAGAATCGCCAGTCTCCTGCTGCCGCCACACTCCTGGAAAGTACATTCCGACTATAAAATGCACCCCCATTTCCCCCCCAAATTTTTTGGGGTAAAGTTGCGACTTATAGTCCAAAAAATACGGTTATTTAATCCTCTGCTCTTTCTGGGATTTTTGGTCCAGTGGGCAGACCTATGTGTGACTGATGGCTTTCTTTGTGTAAGTGTACATATGAATAGCTGTCAATCACCAATGGGACTGACCACCAGACGAGAGAAACTTATTTTTTTTCACCATAAAACTTCAAAACAAAACTGCTAAAACATAAAAAAATGCTATATGTTTGGCATCACCATGATGGTTTTGATCCATATTATAAAGTTAACAACAATTACACATTTAAAAAAAAAAAAATTAAGAGCAGAATTGCATTTTCCTCTATTTCCCCTCAAGCGTTTTAGATTTATTATATCCAGCTCTGGCAAAAAATAAGAGACCACCACAACAAAACCCTGTTATGGGCAGCACATTCTCTAGATCTGAACCCCATTGAAAACCTCTGGAATGTAATCAAGAGGATGATGGAAAGTCAGAAGCCATCAAACAAAGAAGAACTGCTTAAATTTTTGCGCCAGAAGCAGTGTGAAAGACTGGTGCCAAGCATGCCAAGATACATGAAAGTATGGTTATACCACAAAATATTGATTTCTGAACTCTTCCTGAGTTAAAACATTAGTATCGTTGCTTCTAAATGATTATGAACTTGTTTTCTTTGCATTATTTGAGGTCTGAAAGCACTGGGTTTTGTTTTGTTTTTTTTTTAGAATTTTTACAATTTCTCCTTTTCAGAAAAAAAAACTCCAAAATTTATTGCTTGGAAATTCAGAGACATGTTGTCAGAAGTTTGTAGACTAAAAGAACAATTTACATTTTACTCAAAAATATACCTATAAAGAGAAAAATCAGACAAACTGAACATTTGGAAGGGGTCTCTTAATTTTTGCCAGAGCTGTATATGTATACTGTAGCTTTATGTAGGCTTCTACTTTTCAAGATGGATGTTTGACTTTTGTATCTTTTCATTATTATTGTTAATATTGAAAACGATTGTCATTCTGTAATTTTATTTTTGTTAGCTTGTTTTTTTTAAGCTATGCATGTTGTGATAGTAAAAAATGTTTTTTTTCTTTTTTTACATGAGTTACAATTACAGTGATATATATCTATTTTTTTTAGATTTTTTTTTTTTTTCATTTTTATTGAGTTTATTTTTTATTTTATTATTTCTTATTGGATATAATTTCCCTTTTCTTTTGTCTCACTTCCCACTGCAAGGCTACTTTTGTATTAAAAAATGTTGCTGGAAGGGGTTTATTATTGGGAACAAGCCTGGTCTTGGAGTAATAAATTTATTTACACTACAAGATCTGGATAAATTGCAAAATAACATTAACCCCTTTCCTACAATGGACGTAATATTCCGTCCATGTGACCTGGGACTAAGTCCCATGGACGGAATATTACGTCAAAGTGATCAGCGGCGCCCACGCCCATGTGCAGCGCTACTGCGGGGGACTCCATCCCTGCAGGTCCCCGAATCCAAGATGGCGACGGGGACCTTCAGGGGCCTGCAGGGAGCTGGCTTCCTCAGTGCCTGCAAAGCGCAGGCATGAGGAAGTCTGCGTCTATGCCTGTGACAGATCGCTGATCTGTCACAGTGATCTGTGATGTGACAGATCAGCGATCTGTCACAGGACAGTGATGTCCCCCCTGGGACAACCTAAAAAAAAAAAAAGGGTAAAAATAATTTTAAAAAAAATCGCTAAATTAAAAAAAAAAAAATTCCCTAATTCATTTTTTGGAAATAAAAACAAAACAAAACAAAGTATACATATTTGGTATCGCCGCGTCCATAACGACCCACCCTATAAAACTGTCTCATTAGTTAACCCCTTTAGCAAACCCCCTTAAAAAATAAAAATAAAAAACGAAGCAAAAATAAAATGATTTATCATACCGCCGAACAAAAAGTGCAACAACGCACGATCAAAAAGACGCTCGTAAATATCCATGGTACCGCTGAAAACGTCATCTTGTCCCGCAAAAAATGAGCCACCAAAGAGCGTTATCAGCGAAAAAATAAAAAAGTTATAGCTCGCAGAATAAAACGATGCAAAAATAATTATTTTTTATATAAAATTGTTTTCATTGCATAGAAGCGCTAAAACATAAAAAAAGACCTAAATGAGGTATCGCTGTAACCGTACTGACCCGAAGAATAAAACAGCTTTATCAATTTTACTGCACGCAGAACGGTGTAAACGCACCCCCCCAAAAGAAATTTGTGAAACGCTGTTTTTTGTTCATTCTGCGTTCCAAAATTCGGAATAAAAAGTGATCAAAAGATGGCACGTGCCCGAAAATGATACAAATAAAAACGTCAACTTGTCCCGCAAAAAATAAGACCTCACATGACTCAGTGGGTCAAAATATGGAAAAATTATAGCTCTCAATATGTGGTGATGCAAAAACTATTTTTACAATAAAATCGTCTTTTAGCGTGTGACAGCTGCCAAATATAAAAACCGCCATAAATAGTAAATCAAACCCCCCTTAATAACCCCCTTTAGTTAGGGAAAAATAATAAAATTAAAAAAATGTATTTATTTTCATTTTCCCATTAGGGCTAGGGCTGAGATTAGGTTTAGGGGTGTGTTGGGGTTAGGGTTGGAGTTAGAATTGTGGGGTTTCCACTGTTTGGGCACATCAGGTGCTCTCCAAACGCAACATGGCGTCTGATCTCAATTCCAGCCAATTCTGCGTTGAAAAAGTCAAATGGTGCTCCTTCCCTTCCAAGCTCTGCCATGCGTCCAAACAGTGTTTTACCCCCACATATGAGATATCAGCCTACTCAGGAAAAATTGCAAAACAACTTTTGGGGTCCAATTTCTCCTGTTGCCCTTAGGAAAATAAAAAATTTGGGGCGCAAAAATAATGATTTTTTTTATTTTCACACCCGGGCGTTATAAACTTCTGTGAAGCAAAGTGTTCAAAGTGCTCACCACACATCTAGATAAGTTCCCTAGCGGGTCTAGTTTCCAAAATGGTGTCATTTGTGGGGGATTTCCACTGTTTAGGTATATCAGGGGCTCTCCAAAGGCAACATGACACCCGCAGACCATTCCATCAAAGTCTGCATTCCAAAACATCACTACTTCCCTTCCGAGTCCCGACGTGTGCCCATACAGTAGTTTTCTCCCACATATGAGGTATCGGTGTACTCAGGACAAATTGGACAACAAGTTTTGGGGTCCAATTTCTCCTGGTACCCTTGGGAAAATAAAAAATTTGGGGACTAAAGGATCATGTTTGAGGAAAAAATACGATTTCTATTATTTTCACGCCTAGGCATTATAAACTTCTGTGAAGCACTGGGGGGTTCAAAGTTCTCACCACACATCTAGATAAGTTCCTTGGGGGGGGTCTAGTTTCCAAAATGGGGTCACTTGTGGGGGGTTTGCACTGTTTAGGTACATCAGGGGCTCTCCAAACGTGACTTGGCATCAGATCTGAATTCCAGCCAATTTTGCATTGAAAAAGTCAAACGGCGCTCCTTCCCTTCTGAGCTCTGCCATGCACCGAAACAGTGGTCCCCCCCCCTTATATCAGGTATCAGTGTACTCAGGACAAATTGCACAATAACTTTTGCAGTTCAATTTCTCCTGTTACCCTTGGTAAAATAAAAAAAATAGAACCTGAAGTATTTTTTTAGTGAAAAAAAGTTAAATGTTCATTTTTGTTTTAAATATTCCTTATTTTCATTTTTAAATATTTTTAAAAATTCCTGTGAAGCACCTGAAGGGTTAATAAAGTTCTTGAATGTGGTTTTGAGCACCTTAAGGGGTGCAGTTTTTAGAATGGTGTCACTTTTGGGTATTTTCTATCATATAGACCCCTCAAAGTGGCTTCAAATGTGATGTGGTCCGTAAAAATAAAATGGTGTTGCAAAAATGAGAAATCGCTGGTCAACTTTTAACCCTTAACTTCCTAACAAAAAAAAAATTTTGGTTCCAAAATTGTGCTGATGTAAAGTAAGTATGTGGGAAATGTTACTTATTAAGTTTTTTGTGTGCCGTATCTCTGTGATTTAAGAGCATAAAAATTCAAAGTTGGAAAATTGCGAAATTTAAAAATTTTCACCAAATTTCAGTTTTTTTCACAAATAAACACAAGTTATTTGAATGAAATTTTACCACTAACATGAAGTACAATATGTCATGAGAAAACAATGTCAGAATCACCAGGATCCATGGAAGCGTTTCAGAGTTATTACCTCATAAAGGGACAGTGGTCAGAATTGTAAAAATTGGCCCGGGAGTTAACGTGCAAACCACCCTTGGTAGTGAAGGGGTTAAATAAAATATAAGTGAAGCGGATGCATCCTTTGTTATTTAGGATTAGGAATTGAGGGGGAAAAATGCCAGAATTCAAATAAAAACGTAGTTAATAATGCCGATGTAGTCCCAAACCTATATAGATCATATGCAACATATCATAGATACCTAACGAAGAAAGGATGACTGTGACCGTACAATAATGCAAAAATGCATACAATTTTGCATTATTGCATTGTTGAAAATTATAGAGTCTTAAAAATTGTTTTATAATGTTACATTAAATTATTAGTATGTAAATTTAGATAAAAATTCTATTCCGTTAAAAACAAACAAAAAGTCTTTAGCTTGTTGAAAATGTAAAAGTCACCTGCTGGCACTGATTTATGTGATCTTAAAGATTCGCTACAGTAAAAATGTCTACAGATTGACAGACTTCAAGTTTTCCTTTATTCCTATATATACTTTTGACTGCAAATTTCGGGATTGTTAGCATCTAAAGAATCATATTTTTTATCCTCTTAATATATTGCAATCAGTATATTATATAGCACTGTGTACTTACAATTGCTCATTTTGCCTTTCGACACAGTTAATTCTTCTCTTTTCCATTAGGTCTAAGATTAAAAACTGACTAGGTGAATCTTTTACGCTCAATGTATAAACAGGAGGTCAATTTTCCCAGTATGAGTCACTGCAAAAGTCCCTGGCAGGAGGAGGAGGAGCAGCTGCGTCAAGAGGTGAAGAGTGGGATTATAAATGCAGGGAAAAGAGACTTCCTGTTTCTACATAGAGCAGAGAAAAGAGAAGAATTAACTGGGTAGAAAGGCAAAATGAGCAATTGTACAGTAAGTGCACAGTGCCGTATAATATGATGATTGCAATATATTAATATGATACCATTTTAATGGTAGTGCTTCTTTAATAACGCAACCTACGAAAACAGTTGCTTCTATGGTGTCAAATTTCAGGGGGATCTTGTTGGTGGAGGATATGGTATCAATCTATAGGTTATATGAGAGCAACCACTGGGACCACTATTTAATAAAGAACAAAGAGGCCCTTTCACAGCTTTACTAGTCACCATGTTGCTCTTGGCAGTATGCTATATTAACTACCGTATATTATCAGATTCTTCTCAGTTTGTCCCATGACAATAACACACAGATGACACATATCCTAGCGATATGCTTTGGTTGTTTACAAGAACAAAATCCTTTTAAATGCGAATGTATCTGAAGACAAACATTTTAGTTTTCAGAGCATATTCGGAATGTGCTTCTATATTTATAGCGAGTATTATCTTGCAGATTGGCTGAAGAATTATTTTTTTTTTTTTTTTTTTTAAATTCAGAAAATTCAGTTTCCTATTCCTGGAGTCCCATATTTATTTTGGCTTGCCTGTGTCTATATTAGGAATGCACAGTCATTTCATCTCAAATTAATGTGCGAAATTGTATTTATATTTGTGGGTGTGTATATATATTGTGTATATTATAAAATAAATTTATAACCTATTATTACTACTTTTATACTCTGTTATGTAAATTCATCTAAAAATTATTTGTTAATATAACTAAAATATTTATCACCTAAAACTGCAAAATTATCCATGGAAAAAAATAAAATCTATTTTACAGGAGGATTGTGATGAGATCCCCGGCTGTC
The DNA here is from genome assembly GCF_039654945.1 of Dendrobates tinctorius. Taxonomy (NCBI): domain Eukaryota; kingdom Metazoa; phylum Chordata; class Amphibia; order Anura; family Dendrobatidae; genus Dendrobates; species Dendrobates tinctorius. The sequence continues at coordinate 43,108,814 of NW_027361810.1, read as the reverse complement.
ATGAGAACCTGTTGGCGCATTGTGTTAATATGACTGGCGCCATGAATGGCGAGATGAATGAGGCGCTTCTTGTCTGACCGTGATTAACAGCCACGGGTGCATCTCCTATCTACTCGCGGCTGTTTTAGACATGATTAAGCCAGCCATCAAGTGCAGGAAAAGATGCGTTCTCAGCGTGTGAGAACACATCAAAAGCAGGGACATGGCCGATTACGTAAATATATACCATTGGTCGTGAAGATGTGAAGGGATTTAGTCTTTGTCCTCATATTTTAGCTTTTTCACCATTGAAATCGGTAAAGATTGATTTTGTCAAAAATGTATAGTGTTATCCAGGCGGAGCAAAGCCGATTTCGACCAATTACCGTAATATTTATGCCAGAAAAGACCCCAAATTTAGAAATGGTACCCATTATTAATGGTAGAGAGATATTTAAGTTATCAACAAATAACATCAAATCATCTGCATGCAGGGCGATCCGTTCCTCTTTGCCACTGTATTTTAAAGCCACGATTACCCGGGTATTGTCTAATGATACAGGCTAAAGGTTCTCTTGTATAACAAAAAGTAGAGGCGATAGAGGACAGACTTGCCTTGTTCCCCTAAAAAGATCAAAACTCTCCGACATATCCCCATTAGCTCTTATTCTAGCTGTTGTGGACTTGGGCAGTTGCCTAACCGATTTAACAACATTAGGCCCAAATCCTATTTCCCTTATCACTGGCCACATAAATTTTCACTCCACACTATCGAAAGCCTTTGTGGCATCTAAGTAAAGAACGGCTTTATTTTTGGAATCTTGCAAATTCTAATAAATCCTTCGTAGGTTAATGGTAGGCAACTTAGATGGCATGAAGCTGGCTGGATCTAGATTTATTAGCGAAGTCTCCACATTGCTCAACCTGTTTGCCAGGACTTTTGCCAGAATCTTGACGTCGGTCATTAGTAATGAAATAGGTCTATATTATACTGGTAACTCCTTATCTTTCCCTTCCTTGGTTAAGACGACTATTATAGCCTCATATAGTGATCTTGGCAGTGTCCCCTCTGATGATGTATCATTTAACCATTTCCATATAATGTGATAAAAGTTCGTCCTAAAATACTTTTAAAATCTCTGCTGGGAGGCCGTAATACCCAGGGGCTCTATCATTTGGCATTTACCCTACCGCTTGTTGAATCTCCTCTAGGGAAGTCTGAAATTCTAAAAAATATCTGTCAGGTTTGATAAAAGTTGGACATTTAATCCTAGTTAGTTAATCTGCTAGTTCTTCTGAGTACTTCTCCCTGGACGAATACAAATTGGTATAAAAACTATGTAAAGTCTTTAAAATTGCATGAGTTTGGGTCTTAATCCTACCCTCTCTATCCATGAACTGGTGTATACGTCACGCCCACAGGTGGCTTACGTTGTTCGTAGACCCATTGTTCCACAGGTTCTGAAATACCTATGAAGGGGTGTAGCTAAGCTGCTACTTGATGTTTGCTGGAGCTCCTGATAGTTGAGACAGATTGGGCTGCAGGTAGCTGCCAAGTCTCCATCCTAGGCTGGTGCTGTTACTGCAGCTGCTGATCCCAGGGATCGGGTTCGCTGACATTGGGAGACGTGGCCGAGTTCACTGACAAGCAGGTAACGGAGATTGATGGACTGTACAGACAGCTTGGATATTGAAAATAGGTTCTTGTTCACACACGTAGTTTTCAAGAAACGGTTTTGGAGCTGGGCACACTAGGACCAGGGACAACGTACGCGGGACTGGCCGCATCGGGACCAGGAAACCCAGGTGTAGGTAGCGCAGAAGTGTTTTCAGGATTAGGATACCCTCAAAGCGATCATAGGAACAGGGATAAGCTATACTACACTAAAGGGAACACAGGATATGTGCATATCTTTAACAGACTAGGGTCGGGGGACCTGGTAACATACAGTTACACTCCAAAACCACTGAGACTGAACTATAGGGGTTGCTTAGGCACCTCCCTATTGGGGAGGGTGCCTTTTATACAAAATGTCTCCCAGGTATTGGCTGGGAGATACCTTGCAGGTGATCACTTTAATTAAATGCCTCCCAGCTGTAAGCTGGGGGGCATTTTAACATGTGCGTATGCTGTCCCTTTAAGAGCAGGTGAGTGTACACACTAGGCGCGCCACTGGACCACAATGCGGCATGCACAGGGTAGGAAGCTCACGAGCACACTGCTGGTGCCGGGGCGATGCGTAAGCCGGCGTCCCCACATGGTGGGACGAGAGGAGCAATGCAGAGGCACTGGCAAACGTTGCATTCTCCCTTTGAGCTTGGGCCATTTTGGCTAGTTAGTGGCCAGTAGTTACTCCCGTCTCCTAAAACTGCTGTTTTTGATGTACGTTTGCACTATTTGAAATAATCCATTGTTGTTTTTGGGCCTCTTTCCAAAGCTTTTTGTTCTCATTATCCTGGGTAAATAATGTCTAAGTTTTTCTAGCCTTAAGGTACTGTCACACTTAGCGATGCACCAGTGATTCCGACCAGCGATATGACGCGGTCAGGATCGCTGGTGCATCGCTAAGTGGTCGCTAGTGAGCTGCCACACAGGCAGATCTCACCAGAGACATAGCAGGGGTCGGGGGTCACTACTTACCTGTCAGACGAGGCGATCCTGACGTCCTCCCGCCCGCATCTACGTGTCGCTCGTCGGCGCCACAGGAAGCCCAGCAGGAAGCTGACGACGAGAAATGGCCCAGGACGTTCTCGCGCGATCAGCGATAGTCAGCGGGGGAGCCGGTCGGAGGTAAGTATCAGACATAGCGATATCGCTAGCAATATCGCTATAACGTCACAAAACCATTGACGTTTTAGCGATATTGCTAGAGATATTGCTTAGTGTGACAGGCCCTCTACTTTCCAATATAGCACGTCTATTCCGTCAATTATCTTTTATCAGTTTAATCTCTCTGATTAGTACCCCCGCTTAAAAGGCTTTCTTTAGAAATTAATGGAGTCATTTGAGTATTCATAAGGCTAGATCAATGCTTGATAGAGATTGATAGGTTGGTGAGGCACAAGAAATGACCTTTAAGTTTGTGAACTTCTCTCTCCAAATGTCAAACAGTCCCACCTCTTTGATAAGGCAGCCAAAAGGGGGCACAGTATTTCCTTCGCCCTCAGGAAACCTACCACTACCAGGGTTACAAATTGTATTAAAATCCCCCAGGATCATTAAGGGTATATCCGGCCATACCTCCAGTCTCTCAAGAATGTTTTTGACAGATATATTTGAATATGGAGGAGAAATATAGATTACTGCAAAGATACATTCAAAGTGCTGGATTTTACATCTAATCCCAACAAATCTATGGTCGGGGTCTTTTGAAGGAGTCAATCTGTGTAAATGGGATACTTTTGTGTACAATTAGGCTAACCCCGTTGAGTAATTTGAATGAAGGGAATGTAAGGTACAGTATACCTTATCCAGGACCTATGTATCTGATTGATTGTGTCGTTTGATGGACTATTCCAAGAAATGAAATCAATCATATTACCCATCTTTAAGAATGCAGATGAAGGAAGATGTCCCTTGTAAGTTAGCTGTTCTCCTGACTATTAAAAGTATCCAAGTTTTGATGCAGAGGCATTCCAACCCTCCCCACCTCCATCTCCCCCATTTGAACCAATAAAACCCATCTCATTTATGTTGTAAACTTGCCTGTAGTCCTAAGGGAATGGGGCTCAAGCAAACCTCTAACCATTAGGTGCATGCAGCTGAAAAGGAAGAAACGGGATAAACAATATACCCTTTGTTTCAGCATGCGTTATGGATTTCTCTGGCCCTTCCTGCCTTTTACTGGATCTGTTGCTCATGACTGTCCAGCCATCTCAATGCTTCTTTTGAGGACTCAAAGAATGTAGTAGTGCCAGCGGTGACCACCCTGTGCTTAGCAGGGTCGATCTTTGAGTATTGCAGGCCCAGTGCTCTTATCCTTGTCTTAATTTCCAGAAACCTAGACCTTTTGTGCTGGACCTCCACTGAGTAGTCTGGGGGAAAAAGTGCATTTTCTGTCCCCTGAACTTAAACTCCTGATTCTCTATTGCTTTCCTTAATAAGATATCTTTGGCCCTTGTAGTGCAGTATTGATCAGAATAGGCCTGGGGGGGGTCTGCCTACTGGATCCAATCTCTTGGGGGGACTCTGTGAGCTCTCTCCACAGCAAACAAGGGATTGAGGGTATCTTTGCCAAAGGTATCCAACTTTAAAAAAAAAACCAAACATCTGGGTCATTCCCCTCAGTATTTTCAGGGACCCCCACCAGTCTAATATTATTACGTCTCTGTTTTCGAGGTGGTCAGCCTTAGCAGTCATTGCTACGATTGCCTGCATGTGACTGTATATATGAGGACTGACGAGTGGTCATCTTCCATTTTATTAACCCTTCTGTCCACTGCTGTGGTGCATTCCACCCATTTCTGCACGTTATGACGTATTATAGAAATAGATTCTTGTATGTGGCCAACTTGTCCCATCAGTGTATTGAGAGCAAAGTTGCATTTATTAACTGCATTGAGTACATTGTGCAAGGAAGGGGAGTTCCTCTGGGAAACCCCTTCAAGGATACTTTACTCTTTAGGAGCTGTGGTAGATCCACTATGCCTTTTGAGGCGTTACCCGTAATCCAGGGGACTCAGTCTCCTCCTCTATAGATAATGCTATAAATTGAGACCCCTCGCTAGGCGTTCTCCTCATCCCCTGTGTAGCAGACACTGCCCTCTTGAGCAGGGTACTAGAGGAAGGAGGCCTGTGGACAAACTATTTGTATTATCCGTCTCTTACATTTGTCATCAATTTTACTCTTGCATCCACGTCATGCTACAGTCTCATAGACCTAAACTTCTGAATAAAATGTGCAACTGTAGTAATAATAACATCCATCTGTTTGGAGATTCAGTAAATTTAAATTGGAAATTACATTTGGCAGTTATTTCAGTGACCACTGTGAATTTTTCTTACATTAACAGAGTGGTACCAACAATTTTGTTCACGTGGGTGTATATAGTCCAGTATACATTTTGGCCTCCATTCATCATTTGTGCTTTTTGTTTTTAATATTTTTTTGTCTTGTGGTATTCTTTGCTTTTTTTCTGCTAAATTCTTCAAAATGGCAAACGCAGTTCATGAATTTTGCACAAAGTCAGAAATGGCCTTTACTTTTCTCTTTAACATTTTTTGTGACTTTTTAGTGCTTAAAGTTGCACATTTCACAACATGGTGAAAAAAGGATTCACAATATGTGACGTACATAAAATCTGTCTAGGGGAGATTAGTGTACAGATGTAACAAATTTTGCGACTTTTCAAAAAGTTGCAACTGACGAATCGGGTGAGAACGTCCAGAAAAAGAGTATGCACATAATGGCAAGCATGATAAAAAATAGAGGCAAATGCGTCTAAAATGACTTTGAAAAAAAAGACAAATGGTAACATGAATATGGTGCAAGCAAAAATAAAAGCAAAACATTAAAAACTCAACAAAAAAAAGTTGCAAATACAATAATGAAGCTGTTCCCTTATTTTCAGGTTGCAAACGGTTTATTTGATTTGTGTGTATATTGAGAGTTACCTGGTGTATACACCAGCCATATACGCCTATGGAGATATTAACAGAACTAGATATTAATGACTGCATCAAACATCTATACACTTCATCGGTGTCCGTCCATATGACCTGCATGTAGTGTTCACATAAATGAGAAGCATAACCTCAGATCATGAAAAGAAGCGATATTTTCCTGATCTATATTTTATATCAGCCTTTAAAATTTAGACTCTCAAGTGTTGGTCACGTTGGAAATTGTACAACTGCTAGATACGAGTGTTACATTGAACTCATAGTTAAGCTAATAAGTGAGATTATTGATTTGTTAACCAGCATGGTTTCAAAGCATCTAAACCACAGATCCTGCAAGCCTGTGCAGTAAGGCTATGTGCCCACGTAGATTTTAGTGCTGCGGATTTCTCAAAATCTGCAGGTAAATCCGCAGGTCAAAAGACCTGCGGTTTCGCCCTGCAGTTTCTCACCTCACAATGGTGAAGGTGGGAAACCACAGCGAAATCCGCACAAAGAATTGACATGCTGCGGATTAATCCACAGCATGTGCACTGTGTTTTTTTTATTTCCATAGGAAATAAAGGTACTGTACAACGCAGCATAATCTGCTGCCGACCCGCAGGACCAAATCCGCTGCGGATCCGCAGCAGAATCCGCAGCGTGTGCACACACCCTAATGAGCCTCCAGTATTTGGGAAGTGATTCAACGTCTCTAAACGGTCTTTCCTCACATTAAACTGTATCCATTAAGCAATTTTTATACTGCACTTCACAGCAGACCTTTAGTACTCTTATTACTTACAGGAAACACCTGGCTTCAACTATTTTTTACCTTAAGTGGTCTGCATTTAGTTTTGTGTCCATAATCAAATGTGCAGTATTTTTCTAGAATTCTAAAATCTTACCTTTTTAAAACCATTGCATAAAAAATCTATCTATCTATCATTTTCCACCGTTGATCATTTCTTGTTTAAATGCATGTTCTTTCTTCTGATGTTTTCTAAAGTACCATACAGCCATTCGGCCGTTACCTTGGGTGAGATTTATCCATATTTTCCATAATGCAAATGGCAGCAGAGTTTTGTAAAAAACCAAAGAAACCAAAAAACCCACCAGCATTGCCAGTGAACAATCAATTTGCACTTAATTTGTAACAGGCATTGCAACTTTTGTGACATAGCGTGACCTCTGATACTGGTGGAATTACTGTACCCTTAAAAGGGTTGGGAACTAGCATACAGGGTACAACAAAGGTCCAGAGAGGGTCTTCAGTGGATGTGTCTCATATGCACTAGGTGTCATTCTGCCAAAAGCTGTGCTATCCCTCCCAACACCTCGATGCACATGTACGCTTGTGACTGTATGAGTTGTCCATGTAGAGAGAGCCGCTGCCAGACATTTCTAACAGCTGCTTATCACCTGGAACAACTAAAGGATCAGGCGTTTTAAAGTTAACATGACAGCTTCCCCCGGCCCCCCAAACCGCCACCATGTATTTATTGCTATCTTTACACCCTTCCTTACAAACCTTTATTATTATCCTGTTATTGTCTTAATTCCTGCACATGTCAAAAATTTTTAAGAAAATTGGTGAGTGACTAGTCGTGGAGGTGTTGTTTTCCACACACTAGTCATCCCACAAATCATGTTATCATTTCCTTGTGGGCGTGAGTAACTGCTGGCTTTTTTCAAATCTCTGCCTGCCTAACAATGCGTAGAAAGCCGGGTGTACGCTCTATGGGCTTGTGCATGCCTAGGGAGGCAGCGGTAACTCACAATTCAGCCAGCCATTAACGCTGGCTCTGCAAATCTCGTAACTAGCTGTGTCCTTCGTCAGCTCTACTTTGCTGGTCATGCACAGTGCGCCAATGAAGTTAGTGTGCGTACACCCGAGTTACTGCGCAGGGAGGCAGAGATTTGCCAAGATCCGGCTGTAATCTGCTTTTGTAAATCATGTTTCTCACGCCCACAGGAGTGTGATAACATTAGTGGGATGATTAGTCTGGGCAAAGCAACGCCCTCACAACTAGACAAGCACTAATTGGCATGTGCCACATTTTTTTTTGGGGGGGGGGGGGGCATATCGGTATGCAGGTTCCCGTTAATTCAAACTTTTTTTGAGACCCTCCAAAATTAACAGATTTGGGCGATTTTTAATTTATTCGAGAGCCTTTAGGAGTTTGTGTTGGCATCAAGAGCCAGGTCTCTCAACTCTTTAGAGGAGATTTATTCTTCTATTTTCTCATGACAAATCCTTTATTATGTTACAGTTTGTTTGCTAGTTTCCCATATTACAGCTATCTCACTGAGACGTCATTTCTAGCTAAAATACAATTTGTAGTGTCTACATTAGGTTGTTTTCATGCAAAGTGTTGCTTGTTTTAATTCTCGTAAAGACTGACCAGACTCTGAAAGCTGTGGCAGATAGGAAGGAAGGGGGTTAATGTGATGAGATCTCTAAAAATGGGATCACTTGACAAGTATGGGAATACCAAAGAAGTAAAACATGCTGATTATGGATTACTATTTATAGAGCCAGTTATTTCGAGGATACTTGCTGCTTCCATTTTATCACCATTGTGTGCAAAATGATTCAATCCTTTGGGGAAATAAAAAACCTTTGATTGAATACCTTTTTGAAGAAAAAGGTTAGTAAAATACAAAAAAGTAACGGTTTATCCTTCCCTTTACTTTATTATCCCTTATTGTTAATATTCCATAAAAATACTGGAAAAAAGTTTTTTTTTTTCCACTTCCTTTAAGCATATTTTTATTGAGTTGGTAAAAATCCACAGATTGGTCCTAGAGTGTACCCCCAAAACACCATGACCTGTTTGCATGATTTGCATTTGAAGTTGTGCAAAATTTTTATGACTTTTTGTAATTTTTACTCCAGTCTGGGCCAACTTCTAGAAAAGTGGTCGGAAGTGGTTTGAGTCATGACAGAAGTGTGCTCCAGTCCCTAACAGGAGTGACTCTCCGGTGTTGGGGCATGTAAGCTGGAAGATGCACCAAATTCATTGCAACGCACACGCCTCTTAATGAAATGGGGTTATCTTACTCCAGCGTACAGGTCATCAAGAATGGCGTGAAAAACATGTGGCCAAAAGTTTTACAAGAAGCTCCGCTTCTCCTTTCTGCTCTCTCACACTCATTTGTCAATCATGCTGCTGTGGGCATGATAGAAGCAAAATGCGCCAATGAGTATTTTGCTCTCGGAGCTAGCGTATGGGCAGATCGAGATCTCGACGGTGACGTTTTTTATATTCCTGCAAGGCTCGTGCCGCAATAGCGTATAAAAAACGGTCTGATGTTGATCCAAAAAAGTAGGATGAGTGTCATGCAAGTGAAATGCGATATTTCTCATCTAGCATCTGTATGCCATCCATATGACATGCGTATGCAATCCGTTTTTAACATCATCTTTTACATACTGTTATACTCTATGTAATTTAAAGCTAATTTTCTAACTAATAAAGCAATCTTAAATACAGATATAGATAGAATAGATAAATAGAGTAGCTAAATGTCCTGCAGATATTTAATGCCAAAAGCCTCCTAAATATAATAAACTAGCACCCTTTAGTGCCTTTCGTGTGGTACTAAAGGATGTTTAGTTTTATTAAACCTATTAAGTAAATAATTAAGAAAAAAATGAGGTTTGGTCCAATCTATTTTTCATAACCAGCCAAGGTAAAGCAGACCACTGTGGGCCTATATTATCAGACTGAGAAAGTCCCTAGTTATTGGGCCCTTCCCAGCCTAAAATAACCAGCCTGCAGCCGCCCCAGAATTGGCGCATCCATTAAATGCTCCAATTTTGGCTCTTTACCTGGCTGTTCCTAATTGTATTGGTGCAGTGGCAATCAGGGTAATGGTTCATGGAGTTGATGTTAGCTGTGTAATGTCAGCTGGCATCAAGCCCAAGGGTTAGTAATGAAGAATCATCTATCAGGCACCCCCATTATTAACCCAGTTATCAAAAATGAAAACACACAGAGAAAAAAAAAATAGTTTATTTTTTTACAAACACTCCCCCACACCTCGTTAAGTGATTTTGAAAAAAAAACAAAAGCAAAACACTAAAACAAAAAAATGAAGATCCGACGTAGTCCAAAAATGGGACCTTGAAAGACATACAACATCCAGCAATTCTGTACAGCAACCTATGAAGCGTTGTTCTGAGAGCGATGCTCCATCGGTCACTCCCGGTCATGTCTGTCGCTTCATGATGTCAGAAACTCAGAACCAGTCTCTCTGAACAGCGGTGACCTCAATAACTGCAACGCATATCAGTCACTCTTGCCTCCATGAGACTCAGCGACTCTGATGAGCGGTGTAGTTACAAATGTCACCACTATTCAATGCCGTCCGGTCTTGCGGGAGCAGGCAGCTCAGATTCAGTACTGCAAGCATAGGTTACCCCCCGGTCATGGCTCGCACGCGATTTAAGCTACTGACGTCATCGAGCATGAGACATGACCGAGGGTGACCTATGAAGCAACGTTCTCACAATGATGCTCCATAGGTTGCTGTGCAGAATTGCTGGACGTCGTGGGATCTCGATCGATGGATTTTATCATATGTAGGAGTCTCGTCACAAAGAATAGATAGATTTCATGTAGAAATGTTTTTCTATCTGTTCTATTTATCTGTCTATTCTATCTATTCTATTCTGACGGTTCTAGTTGTGAATTTACTATTCTTCGCTGATAAAATGTCGGGTTTCCATTGAGATGGGTGCATGAAATCGGACCGCACACACATTGACTTGCATTGGTGAGTGTGGTCCAATTTCTGCATCCAATGGTAGCATGCTGAGATTTTTTCTCAGTCCGAATTGAGCTGAGAAGAAACTCTCAGATTAGCACTGACTAACATTGGTCAAAATGAAATGCAATGTGATGTTCTCCCGCATTGCACTCCTCCGTATTATACGCCAGTGTGAGCGAGCCCTAACACTTATAGTGATATAAACATTTTGAGAAAAAAACGTATTTGTTTTCTTTTTACAGATATGATTTTTTTTTAAATTCGGATAAACAGTAGCTCATTTTCCGATGACACATTTCCTTTGAAAGTCTGCATTTACATTGGTAATGCCTAGGTTGCTAGGTTGATTTGTTCTTTATACAAATAGACACAGAAAACATAGCAATGTGGCTATGGAAGTAACAATACTGACAAACATAGAAAGAGCCAGGGAATGGATGAAATAGACTTAAATACTGTTAGGTGACCGAGTACAGGCGCTTTTAAATGTCTGTGTAAATTAGTACAAGATCGTACCGCAATGCACAGACTGGCTGACGGGTCTTTTGACTGGAGCGTGACCCCTTCACTGGCCGACGGGTCTTTTGACTTGGGAGTGATCGCTTCATATATTTCTGTACTTGTGTCAGGAGACCCGCCGGCCAGTCTGGGCATAGTGGACCGACATCAGACTGATTGACACAGACATCTGAATGCACTCTAGGGTTGAAATTTTATGATAGTTGTCTACCAGCATACAATGTGTTAAAATGGTAAAAAATCAATAGCTCTCTGTTCAGATAGATCGCTGGACCTACAGCAGGTCAAGTGCTTTACTGCTCAAATAGCAGACGTCCACTCTATTGGAATAAAGAATGCTGCAGCTGCTGATTGCCTGCAGTGGTCATGTGACCTACGGGAGAGAGCGTGCGGAGATCGGAGTTCCACAACCCGGCAGTTCAGACTCAATTTTTTTTTTTTTGATCGTCCGTCCCTTTCTGGGGATAATCTGAACGATTTTGTTACTACATGATATTTAGGCTATGTGCACACGTAGGAAAAGTGGTGCAGAATTTTCTGCACAAAAACTGCATCTCCTGGCAGAATCCGCAGACGCGGTTTTGCCGCTGTTTTTATGCGGATTTTGTGCGGATTTTCAGCAGTTGTTGCCACTGCGGATTTCTATCATGGAAGGGTCCAGAAACGCTGCAGATCCGCACAAAAGAAGTGACATGCACTTCTTTTAAATCCACAGCAATTCCACACTGTTTTTTCTGCACAGCTTTTTTTTTTTCCATTGATTTACATTGTACTGTAAATCACAGTGCGGATCTGCAGCGTTTCTACGCGGAAAAATCCGCTGCGGATCCGCAGCAAATCTGCATCGTGTGCACATAGCCTCAGAAGAATCCCCAGTCTGGAGCCGCACTCTTTATTTTATTGCGGTAAATAAAAAAGCAGCATCAGATTGGTGATGGGTACTCAATAGAAATATTGTGAAATGTTACGGTATATATGCGATCTCTCCTTTGCATCAATTCCTAATTTTATCTCCAAAGTACTGACCAAACCTGCAATGTGTAAATGACGCTTGGGTCCGGGAGCAGTTGTAGGTGAGTTTCCATAGTCTAATTTTCTGCTGTATTTTATCATGCCTGATATAATGATCTCACTTTTGCTAGAACTTTGCAGGCAGTAAATGACATCTCACAATTTTTTTTTGTTTTTCCTCTGTTCAGCGCTGAGCTTTGTAGATATGTTAAAGTGCTATAAAGGAAGACTGTCTCAGACCTAGTTCCTCATTAAGAATTGATTGCAAACTAGTCATCAAAAACTTCCTTCTCATATGACTTGGGAAGACCTTTTATGAGAATGTTATTTCTTCTGCCTCTATTATCTATATTTTCAGCAGTTCTTTGAAGTGGGAAATGGTTTCTTGCCTATTCTGAGTGTTGCTTTTGTGTAGCTTAAAGTACGGAAGGGAGAGAGGTGCCATTAGAAACACATTCTGATAGACCAAGGTAAATCAGAGTCCTGAATGCTTGTTAAAATTGGGAATTTCCAGGAGAAAAGGGACATAATGAAAAAGAAGGATAGATAACAAAAGGAAGCTTATTGCCTCCAAAATATTAACTCTAAGTAGTATTAATAATAATAATAATAATAATAATATTATTATTATTTTTTTAATTTTGATAAAAAAGAAATTTGGTAACTCATGTCATTGCATTGTAAAAATAGCTATAAGATGTATAATGGCCTGCATACAGTATATTGGTCCCCCACATAGCCCTCCAAACACTATATTGACTTGTACACAAGCCTCCGCACAGTATAATGGCCCCTACTAACACTCCAAAAAGTATAATGGCCTCTGCTAGCCTTCCAAACAGTATAATAGCCTTCTACATATCCCTCCATAGACCACAGTGGCCCTTCACATAGCATGATGTCCCCCAAATAACCTTCCAAGTAGTATGAGGTCCCCCCAAACAGCCCTCAAAATGGTATGATGGTCCCCACACATAGCCTTCCAAATGTTCTGATGGCCTCCTAAAATAGCCCTCTAATTCATTTCATGTCTCCCCCCAATAGACCCTACATGGTACGTTGGCCCCCACAAATTGCTCATTGATTAAGAAAAAAAAAATACTCCACTCTCTCTGTTCCCCTCACTACTCCACTTTCTGCAGTGTGTAGCTTGAAGCTCTGCAGTGTAGTGACATCATCGCACCCTGTATACTGAGACATCAGATGCACATGGAGAAAGGAGCTAGGGCACTGATGGCTCCCTCTTCCATAATTTCTTTCAACTCTAAAGTGAAAGTGTGATGCTGGTGGGGGAGGAGTGGAGGCAGTGCTGGCACCAAAAACCCCAACCCCACCATCTCACGTGCCCCATAACTACAAAGTACAAACCACAAGTAAGCGTGTCTCATCCGATAGCAAATGAACTGGCAAACTTTGACAGCATTATGTGAAAGGTCCAGGAAGGGCTATAGTGAAGTATCTAATCACTTGATCTACGTCTTCACCCAGATGCTTGTTTAATGGAAAGCATTTATTATATACCAGTGGCGTATATTGCAGAGCTTTACCTGCACAACTGCTTTTGGTGACTTTAGAGGAAAATACTGTATTATCAAAATGAGTTTCCAGCAGATTTGAGGCATCTTCTCTCTTTTGTTGGTCTCGGCAGGATGATCAGCACTTATGTGTGAATGTGAATTTATAAATGCTAATTCACTCACAGGTAACCTCTTACATCTTTATTGGCTGTGTTCTCCAGAATATTCATTAATAGAAGATGGCAGCCCCATTGTGTGTACCCTTTGTTGGCTCCTACACTGTTCTGTGCTAATAAGAATAGAGATAATTCCTGTGAGTTAAACATAAAACTTAAGCAATCCTAAATTTTAAAGAAGTTGTCCACTACTTACATAGTAACATGGTAACATAGTTATTAAGGTTGAAGGGAGACTTTAAGTCCATCCAGTTCAACCCATATCCTAACCTGCCCCAACATGTTGATCCAGAGGAAGGCAAAAAAGAAACCCATGTGGCAAACAGTAAGCTTCACATTGGGGAAAAAAATTCCTTCCCGACTCCACATACGGCAATCAGACTAGTTCCCTGGATCAACGCGATATCAAGGAAACTAGTAAATATACCCTGTAATATTATACTTTTCAAGAAAGGCATCCAGTCCCTTAAATTTTAGTAGGGAATCACTAAATACAACATCATATGGCAGAGAGTTCCATCGTCTCACTGCTCTTACAGTAAAGAATCTGTGTCTGTGATTATGATTAAACCTTCTTTCCTCCAGACATAGAGGATGCCCCTTGTCCCCGTCACAGGTGTAAGAGTAAAAAGATCGTTAGAAAGGTCTTTGTACTGTCCCCGCATATATTTATACATTTTAATAAGATCACCCCTAAGCCTTCTTTTTTCCAAACTAAATAACCCCAAGTGTAATAACCTGTCTTGGTATTGCAGACCCCCCAGTGCTCTAATAACCTTGGTCGCTCTTCTCTGCACCCGCTCCAGTTCAGCTATGTCTTTCTTATACACCGGAGACCAGAACTGTACACAGTATTCTAAGTGTGGTCACACTGGTGACTTGTATAGATGTAACATTATGTTCTCCTCATGAGCATCTATGCCTCTTTTAATGCATCCCATTATTTTATTTGTCTTTGCAGCAGCTGCCTGACACTAGCCACTAAATGTGAGATTGTCATCCACCCATACACCCAGGTCTTTTTCAGTGACAGTTTTGCCTAGTGTTTTACAATTAAGCACATAATTATACATCCTGTTCATTCTACCCAAGTGCATGACCTTACATTTATCCCCATTAAAGCTCATTTGACATTTATCAGCCCAAGCTTCTAGTTTACATAAATCCTCCTGTAATATAAAATTGGCCTCCTCTGTATTGATTACCCTGCAGAGTTTCGTGTCATCTGCAAATATTGAAATTCTACTCTCTATGCCCCCTACAAGGTCATTAATAAATATATTAAAAAGAAGCGGGCCCAAAACTGACCCCTGTGGTACCCCATTGCTAACCGTGACCCAGTCCGAGTGTGCTCCATTAATAACCACCCTTTGTTTCCTATCCCTGAGCCAGCTCTTAACCCACTTAGTCATATTTTCCCCTATCCCCATTGTTCTCATTTTATGTATCAACCTTTTGTGTGGCACCGTATCAAAAGCTTTTGAAAAGTCCATGTACATCACGTCCACTGCATTCCCTTGGTCCAGTCCGGAACTTACCTCTTCATAAAAGCTTATCAGATTAGTCTGACAGGAACGGTCCCTCGTAAACCCATGTTGATATTGGGTCATGAGGTTATTCTTCTCCAGATACTCCAGTATAGTATCTCTTAGAAAACCCTCCAGGATTTTACCCACAGTTGAGGTTAAGCTTACTGGCCTATAATTTCCAAGTTCAGTTTTTGTCCCCTTTTTGAATATTGGCACCACATTTGCTATACGCCAGTCCTGTGGTACAGACCCTGTTATTATGGAATCTTTAAAGATTAAAAATAATGGTCTATCTATGACTGTACTTAATTCCTGCAGTACTCGGGGGTGTATCTCATCTGGGCCCGGGGATTTGTCAATTTTAGTGATTTATAGACGCCGCCGTACTTCCTGCTGGGTTAAGCAGGTGACATTTAATGGGGAATTTATTTTATCACTGATCATGTTATCAGTCATGGGATTTTCTTGTGTAAATACTGTAAAAAAAAATAAATAAAAAAAAATAGCATATTGGCTTTTTCCTCATCCGCTATTTCACCCAGACTATTTTTAAGGGGGCCAACACTATCATTTTTTAGTTTCCTACTATTTATGTAGTTAAAGAATATTTTGGGATTATTTTTGCTTTCTCTGGCAATGAGTCTCTCTGTCTCAATATTTGCCTTGATTTGCATCTTGCAGAATTTATTTAATTTTCTGTATTGAATTAATGCCTCATCACTACCTACTTTCTTTTATTCTTTAAATGCTTTATTTTTGTCACTTATTGCGCCCCTTACAGCTCTATTTAGCCATAGTGGTTTCCTCCTATTTCTAACATGTTTATTCCCATAGGATATATACTGTGCACAGTGTGGACAACTTCTCATAACCAATGCTTGACCCGATTAAAAAAAAAAAAAAGCCTATACTCTCCTCTTGTGTTGGTGCCATTCCCTCGGTGTCCACACTCGCTCTCCCTGGGGGCTCTCTTGCAGTGTTGTGCCACGTAACCCTGGCGTCCCATCAGCGCTGGCGTCGCGGTCTCTTCCTTCATACAAATTGAACACGAAGAAGAAGTCCGAGATCAGCTGCAGTCTGGATTACCTCTTCATTTTCGATTTGCCGGAAGGTGGAGACAGTGACGCCAGCGCTGATGGGGTGCCACGGCACGGGAACCCCGGGAGAGCGAGTGCCGATGTGAGTATAAGCTTTTTCATTTTATCGGGGCCAAGTGTATGGTATGAGAAGGGGTCCTCCTAGTAGTGGACAACCCCTTTAACTTTACTTAGCTCTGACCTATATCACTGCTGTGTGTAGCTTTTCTGGATCACACCTTATCTCAGCTAAGATTTTATGTAAATAATCCAGAAAATCCTCCTCCAGTTTAGCGGAAGGAAACTGTTAGCAGTGTGGAATAGTTTATGCGAGAAGCTGCTGAATATATTTTGACTTGATGACAAATGTTAGAAACTGTACAGAAGGTGTTACAAAGCCGCTTCCTTTCTCCCCTTGGAGTTGTATATTGTTTATATTGCAGTGAGGGCTGTCTCACTATTTTGGCTGTCACTTTTGCCCTCATTGCATATGTGCATAATAAATTTTGTTCCAATACTTTTGCAATTGCAAAAAACCCCCCCACAAAACCGCAATAAATAAATCCACTATATTCTTATGCATGGTAGATAAAGATGAATGCTCAAAAATAAAAGGATCGGGCGTTGTAATTCCTTATACCCAGTCCTTCACTCCTCTTAGAACAGTGCCAGCCACATTCATCCCCATTATGACAGCCATACAATGCCCTCAATATCCTAACCAGCGACCATTCCCTTTATCAATACTGGCCACATTTCCCAAAATCCTAACCTGCCATTGTAGTCTATCAACTCATAGCCAGCAAATTTCCGGTAATACGTGCTAACCCTGGTGCTCCAACGCTGGTTGCTTTTTTATATATGATATCTCTTAGGCTATGTTCATAGAATCATAGAATCGTAGAGTTGGAAGGGACCTCCTGGGCCATCTGGTCCAACCCCCTGCTCAAAGCAGGATTCGCTAAATCATCCCAGTCAGATGTCTGTCCAGCCTCTGTTTTAAGACTTCCATTGAAGGAGAACTCACCACTTCTCGTGGCAGCTTGTTCCACTCATTGATCACTCTAACTGTCAAAAAGTTTTTTCTAATATCTAATCTGTGTCTCCTCCCATTCAGTTTCATCCCATTGCTTCTAGTCTTTCCTTGTGCGAATGAGAATAAAGTTGATCCTTCTACAATGTGACAGCCCTTTAGATATTTGTAGACAGCTATTAAGTCTCCTCTCAGTCTTCTCTTTTGCAAACTAAACTTTCCCAAATCCTGCAACCTTTCCTCATAAGACAGGGTTTGCAGACCGGTCACCATTCTGGTCGCTCTTTTCTGAACTTGCTCCAGTTTGTTGATGTCTTTTTTAAAATGTGGTGCCCAAAACTGGACACAATATTCCAGATGAGGTCTGACCAAAGAGGAGTAGAGGGAAATAATGACTTCACGTGATCTAGACTGTATGCTTCTGTTAATACATCCTAGAATTGCATTTGCCTTTTTTGCTGCTGCATCACACTGTTGACTCATATTCAGTCTGTGATCTATTAGTATGCCCAAGTCTTTTTCACATGTGCTGTTGCTTAGCCCTATTTCTCCCATTCTGTATATGCTTTTTTCATTTTTATTGCCCAGATGTAGTACTTTGCATTTTTCCCTGTTAAAAACCATTCTGTTTGTTGCTGCCCACTTCTCCAGTTTATTTATATCTTTTTGAATCCTCTCTCTCTCTTCTCTAGTATTAGCTATCCCTCCTAGCTTTGTGTCATCAGCAAATTTAATCAGTTTACCCTCAATTCCTTCATCTAAATCGTTGATAAAGATGTTGAACAATACAGGGCCCAGGACAGAGCCCTGTGGTACCCCACTTGAGACATTCTTCCAACTGGATGTGCAGCCATTTACGACCACTCTTTGGGTCCGATCACTAAGCCAATTATGAATCCACCTAACAGTTGCCTTGTCCATTCCATACTTAGACATTTTTTCAATAAGGATTGTATGAGATACTTTGTCAAATGCTTTGCTGAAGTCAAGATATACTATATCTACAGCATTTCCTTTATCCACCCAATCAGTGATTCCATCATAGAAGGAAATTAAGTTAGTCTGACATGACTTATTAGTTACAAACCCATGTTGACTCTGTTTAATCACTTCATTCTTATCCAGGTATTGACATACATGTTGTTTAATAATTTGTTCAAAGATCTTTCCTGGTATAGAAGTCAGACTCACCGGCCTATAGTTGCCTGGGTCCACCTTCTTCCCCTTTTTGAAGATAGGAACAACATTTGCTCTTCTCCAGTCTTCTGGGACTTCTCCTGTTCTCCAAGAATTTTCAAAGATTATGGAGAGGGGTTCAGAAATTTCTTCTGCTATCTCCTTCAGTGCTCTGGGGTGTAATTCATCTGGACCTGGTGACTTGAATTCATTTAGGTTAGCTAAGTGTTTCCTCACTATCTTTCTGTTTATAGATATCCTGGGTTCTTCTATTCCCTTAATAGGACAGTGAAGAACAGTTGATGTTACATTTCCTTTCTGAGAGAAAACAGATGCAAAATAGGAATTTAAAAGTTCCGCCTTCTCAACATCCTGTCTTACCATTTCATCATTTTCATCCTGTAAAAATCCTATTGCATCTTTGACTTTTCTTTTACTTTTGACATATCCCCAAAATCCTTTATTATTGCTTTTGACATCTCTTGCAAGCCTCAATTCATTGTGAGCTTTAGATAATCTGATTTGTTCCCTGCAGGTTCTGCAGACAGCATTATATTCTTCTTTAGATATGCCTCCCTCTTTCCATTTTATAAACATTTTTTTCTTCCTTTTTAGCATGTGCTTAAGTTCTGTGTTCATCCATCCTGGCCTCCTTAAATGCTTCCTATTCTTCCCTCTTTTTGGAATTGTTAACAATTGTGCTTTGAGAATTTCATTTTTCAAGATTTCCCATCCTTCCTGGACATTTTTGTCTTTAAGGATATCCAGCCATTGGATCCCTCCAATTCTCTTTCTGAATCCCTTAAAATCTGCCTTTCTGAAATCTAACCTTGACGTCTGAGTCTTCACATGTCTTCCTCCTCTAGTTATCCAAAATTCTAAAATAGCATGGTCGCTACCTCCTAGGGTCCCAGCCACTTTTACCTCCTCAACCATTTCCTCCCTGTTTGTAAGGATTAGATCTAAGGTAGCAGTTCCCCTTGTTTTCTCCCCTACCTTTTGGAAGATAAAGTTGTCAGCAAGAGAGGATAAGAATTTCCTTGACCTGTTAGTTTTGCCTGAGAGAGATTCCCAACAAATGTCTGGATAGTTGAAATCTCCCATGACAACTATGTCATATTTTTTGGAGAACTTGGCCATTTGATGCATAAAGAGTTCATCCATATCTTCAGCTTGCACAGGCGGCCTGTAGTAAATGCCTACAATGGTGTCCTTTCCATTGTTCTGTCCTTGTATTCTTACCCAAACAGTTTCCACAGAACTCCCAGTCTCTGAAGCTTCAATCTCTGTGCAGATATACGCGTTTCTAACATACAATGTGACACCTCCTCCTCGTTTATCAAGTCTGTTTCTTGAAAATAAGTTGTATCCTTCTAGTCTTGTATTCCAATCATGTGTATTGTCCCACCAAGTTTCAGTGATTCCAATGACATCATATTTCTTTTCCTGTGTTTAGTTCCAATTCTCCTTGTTTGTTGCCCATGCTTTGTGCATTAGTATAGAAACATTTTAGTTTGTGATTGGTTTCTCTTTCTCCAATATTTTTATTATTTAGATTCTTTTGTCTTTGTTCTTCCTTTCCACTTCTAATAGCAGAGTTCTCAATAGCATTTTTCAGATGTATGGCTTTTTCTGGTCTTTTGCTTCCCTTCCCATGTTGTTCTAGTTTAAAGCTCTCCTTACAAGTGTAGCAAGGCGACTTCCAAATACATGTTTTCCAGTCTTCGTAAGGTGCACCCCATCTCTAGCAAGTAGTCCATCGTAAAAGTAATTCACTCCGTGATCCATAAATCCAAATAGTTGCTGACGGCACCATCGACGTAGCCAGTTGTTCACCTGCAGAATCTTATTCCATCTCCTTGTTCCATGGCCATCCACTAGGAGGATGGAAGAGAAGACCACCTGCGCTCCCAGTTCTTTCACTTTCTTGCCTAAGTCTTCAAAGTCTCTGCAGATGGTTTCCAGGTCGTTTCTTGCAGTGTCATTTGTCCCCACATGTATTAGCAGGAATGGGTAGTCATCTGTGGGTCTGAAGAGTCCTGATATCCTGTCAGACACATCTTTAATTTTTGCACCTGGAAGACAGCACATTTCTCTTGAAGTTATATCCGGTCTGCAGATAGCGGCCTCTGTTCCTCTCAACAGGGAATCCCCCATGACCACCACTCTCCGTTTCTTCTTCACAACATTTTTCTTTCTCCATCCAGGAGGACTCTGAAGGTGTACAAGGTTGCTGTTTGTGGGCAAAGTCTTATCCTGATGTATTTCTTCATCGCTCTCCTGTGTAAGAGCCTGGTACTGGTTACTGAGAAGTATGGGTGCTGACTGCCTCCTGATCCTCCTGCTTCTCTGGGTCACATGTCTCCATTCCTCTGTTTCTTCAGGTGTACTTCGAATTTCTTCTCTTCCTGTAACATGAAGAGATATTTCTGCTCTGTCTAAGAACTCTTCACCTTCCTTAATGGTCTTCAACGTAGCTAACCTCTCTTCGAGATTTTGCAACTTTTCCTCCAACAGGGACACAAGCTTGCATTTGTGGCATGTGAAGTTTGGCTTTTCCACTGGTAAGTCTGTGAACATGTAGCAAGAAATGCAGCTCACCAAATGGCTCCTGGCCTCTTCCATATTGAGATTTCTTAAAAACGATGAAAGATGAGCCAAAATTCGGCGCGCGGTTTTCCGATGTCCTCTTTTCAGCTGCAGCGGCCAAAACCCAGTGATCAAGGAGCTCGCGGAGACTCTTCACTTATCCCAGAAGGCACTGGGAATATGCAAATGATCTCCTCAAGACTCTTCACATGTTGCTTTTTTTTTTTTCCAAGAGCCAAAACCTGCCATACTTTCTTGGCAGTAAAAATGTTACATTCGAAAATCCCATTTCTCAGTGTTTTTGTGGCGTTTTTTTTGTGCAGATTACTTTTGTGATTTGTCTACAGTATATGTCTTAACCTAAGATGGAAACAAAGTGAACATATAGCCTACGGTAAGTAAGGAAAACGCAATCGTGCATAAAAATAACATTGGGTACATACTGTTTTTGATCAAATAGAAGTGATCCCACCAGCGTCAAGGTGGATCAATTGGGGACGGTCCTAACTGCTAGTATTAAAACACTACCATGTGTCAAACATGACCCCATTGTGAATAAGAGCCGAGCAGGCCCGGGGTCCGACTGCAGACACTCAGCAATTTGAAGCTATATAAAGTTCTACCCATTTGAAAGCAAGGGAGGCCGCATACGTGCGTGCACTAAGTGCAAGAGCTTAAAGAAAAGCCGAAAACGGTTTTGTACCTTCTCATTACTTTCTATGGGTGATAAGAAGATGCTGCTAAAAATGTGATAATTGACATTCTGCGGATTTAAAAAGCATTGCAGTTTTCCAATTCCGTCAAGAGAAAAAGACAAGCTGTGTGCACGAGATTTCCGAAACCTCATAGCTCTTGCTGGTACTGTAAAGCGCAGCTTTTAATTTGCATCAATAAAATACTGCAAAAACGCAACATGTGAACATGGCCTTAAATGTAAGATCATTTTCCCAACCGGTAGCTATTCATCGTCAGATAGAAAAATTGAGTTCACTAATAGTGCAGGTGTGTACACAATAATCAAGAGAGTTCAGCTTCTAAAAAGCAGCACAGTCCTGTACGATCACATTAGATTTCAGAGCTCTTGCTCCAGTACTGGGCTGTAGCGTCCTAGTATGTAGAAATAATCAGTCCTAAGTACGGCCTGCAGCCAGTCTGTGCTGCTGCTTAGTAGCCGACTCCACTATGCAATGTACGGTATTTAGAGAAACAATTACGTTCTGCATTCCTCAGATTGGTGGAGATCAGTATCATATCAGTGGGAAACCGACACTTGGTACCTTCCACTGGTCAGCTATTTTCAGCTCTGGTGCCTGTTGGATGGAGCTTGTTAAGGGATTTAGAAATAGAAATTTGTATTATGTTTTATATATATCTCTCTATATCTATTATACAAATAGAAATGTTCTATTACTGGACATCTGGCAGCATCTCCTCTGTGAGTAGATCATTAAATCAGCTAGGAGTGTGTAGGGAGTCCGAATGCTCTCTGCGTGCTTCCTTGCTTGCATATCGGTGCTAATGTATACAGGGGAAGATAATTGCCCTTAGGTAGACTGGAAGTTTCCAGCTCATACGAGTGACCTCACATGACACTACTGTCATCGTCACGTACGTGGGACGTTCCGAGACATTGTGCCCATTCCAAATTAAATAAATCCAAGTACGTACAGGAGAGAGTAGTGATGAGCGAGTGTACTCGTTGCTCGGGTGGTCTCCGAGTAGTTTGGCGTGCTCGGAGATTTAGTTTTCGTCGTCTTAGCTGTATGATTTGCGACTGCTAAACAGGCAGAATACATGTGTGGAATGCCTGTTTGTTAGGGAAACAGTCGCAAATCATGCAGCTGAGACGACGAAATCTAAATCTCCATGCACGCCAAAATTCTCGGAGGACACACAAGCATGCTCGGGGACATCCGAGCAACAATGCTACTCGCTCATCACTAGGAGAGAGTCATGCAGACACACACTTATGCATCTGAACAGAACTCTGTTATGACATCATCAGTCAGGGTTTATATAGGTTTTCTCTGGATATGCATTGTAGCATTATCATTGGCTCCGTTTATCTCTACATATGTGCCGGCATTAGCATTTATACATCTAATTGGCTAAATTTAATAGCGTCTGCACCCAATTTTAGAGTCTAGGTGTGGCTCTCACTTTTTTCTTTCACTTTACTATGTCATCTCTAAGTCCGTTAGACAAAGAAATTCCTTTTGACACTCTGTGATATCGGATCATTTTCCTCAATAACAAACAATGCCTAATATTTAGGACTTATTTTTTTTGTTTTTTGTTTTATTTGGTTCTATTTATCTGCTTTTTGGACTTGTCAAATTTATGCAGAAATAGGGGAAATTCTGAAGGGTTCACAGCTTTCAAGTTCCTCTGTATGTCCATCTGCCCATCTTTTGAATCTTGTACCAAATAGGCCTATGGATCAAGAGATAATTGACTCCTCGGCTCTCATTCCTGCCAACCCTAGGGCATAACTGACATTAAAAGTTCTATATATTTTTAGTTCCCGTTCTAGAAGACTAACTACATGGATGTCAGACATACACTGACAAGCAGAAGGGTAACAATGGTTTGAACTCTTGACTTTCAGGCTTCATATCTCACAATCCACTACAGCTTTGAATGTGAGACTACCATCATTTTATAGACAATCATCTTGGCTATATCATACATAAATGCAGCTATTTAGCATATGATTAGTTATGCAGATTCTTGTCATGTCACTGCATTGTTACTGTTTTGCTCCTAAAAATCTAATTTGTAGTATTTTGTTAGTATTTTTTAAATCCACCTTTTGGCTTTCAGTACTGCCTGAAATGCTCTTGATTAGATGTCTTGACCAAAATCTGATCCCATGTCTGTTACATGTTCCCAAAGTTGGTGCATACTAGTCAACTCACTTGGGTATCTTCTTCAACTCTACTCACAAGTGTTTGATTGGGTTGAGGTCTGGGGGCCAATCCAGCACCTCTACTTCATTATCACTGAACCATTTGTATGCTTCTGGTCATTGTCCTGCTTGAAACACTGTTGTCCTTTTCATCCCCATAGTACTCGAGTGTACAAAGTAACTCATCTTGTAGGATACTCGCATATAGCTCAGCATTGAGACCACCATCGATCCTGGTCAAGCATCCAATGCCTTTGGCTGTGAAACAACCTCGTATCATCAGGCTTTCGCCACTGAACTTGACTGTTACTTTTAATTTCTTTATCAGTTAGCCCATTTTTCCTTTGTTTCTTTCAGACCCATGTGCACCCATCAGGATCTAGTCTAGTTCCAAATCACCCATGTCTAATCTTCTACTGTCCATGTTTCATACTTTTTTTTTTACACTCGAGCCCACACTAAGTATCAAGTTGAGGATTTTTCACCTTTTTTCAAGGCACCATTCCAGACTTGTGTAAAGTGCGTTTCATGGTGCTTGCATGGACGTCTGTGATCTCACTCTTACAAAGCATACGAGCCACCTCCACTGCCCTGTTTGTGGCGCCAGAACTCATAGACCTGGATGATGCTGTTTCTCTTTTCTTGGGAAATCATCTTCATGGCTGCTACTTAATTTGAACCAGAGACCTTTGGCTTGGGAATCAACCTAATAACACACTGAGCTATTAGGGGATGTGAGAACAGGTTGTAATTTGTAGTATATGGGAAGAAAAATATTTTTCCACCACCAGGAGCAAAACCGTAACAATGCAGTGACAGGACAAGAATCTGCATAGTTAATCATATGTTAAATAGCTGCAAGTCAAATTTATTTATGAGATAGCAAAAAATTATTGTGAATAAAATGATGGCAGTCTCCGGTTAGTACCTGTAGTGTATCCTAACATTACAGCTTCAGCAGTGATCATAGCCACATTATGTCATCACCATGTAGACTGGAATGTATCAAACAAATGTTGGAAAAAACAAAATAGTTAGCTTTTTCTTTATTAGCATTCTATTTTTTGGTAGGTCGATCTATAATCAGCCAGAATTTTTATGTATGTGGAACCCCTAGGCCTCATTCAGACATCCTTTTTTTTTTTTTTCCCTCTTACGTTAAAACATTTTCAGCATTGTTTTGTCAGTGTGTCTGTTAAAAGTCAGTGATTTTTCTTGTGCCAAAAATTTGCACAGATTCTTAAATCCATGACATTGTTAACAATGGACCGCACTCGGATCGTCCTTGGACAGCTTCTGTGTGCGGTCTGTGATTTTCACGAACCCATAGACTTATGTTGCTGACTTTGATCCGGATCAGAAATGAACATGTCTCCTTGTTTAGTTCTTTTTTTTTTTTCCCTGCAAAATAATGATCTGCAAAAAAAAAGCGTTCATGTGAACAGTGTAGTGAAAGGGCCATATAAGACCATATCTGTTTTGCTGACTGACCAGTTTTTTTAAACGCTGTCGTTACACAGCTGCATACAAAAACATAGACTGTTAGAGCGGAGTGCAAAGCATTTCCTAAATCCCCATAACTATTTATTAAGTGGGGGGAGGGGCTGGATACATTGTAGCACATGTTTCACTGGTGTAATTTATAGACAATGGATCAGATTTGCTCAGCTGTGTGTTATCTACTTGCATAGAGTGGATTTGGCACAATCGCTTTATTTTGCTGTAAACTAGCCAGAAAAAAATCATTGTCATTGAGGTATAGGGCACAGTGAATTGCAATAGAGAGCTAGAGTAACGTGGGAAGATAACTAATAAATGTCCCCTCCAGTATCACGGGCATGTTAGAACATTTCATTTACATGTACCTGTCTGGGCAAATTACACTTACTATACAAAGTGGCAAAATAGAAAAAAAAATGCAACTAGCAGTGCCAGTGTGCAACATTTTTTTCTTTAAGAAAACTCTGAAATGTAAGACAGCCCAGAATTGTCGGTTTCTGGGGTTTAACACTGATTAGGCTTAGTGGATGGTGGGTGTCCAACCTCCATCTTTTGCAAAGGGTTCAGTGTTGGGACTTATCATATTCTCAGAATTTTTGGATGAGCTGCTGTTCCTGTGTAAAGGATTAGAGGGATGGTCCCCCTTAAAGTTATCAGCTATATACAGTATGGGTGATTGCGGGTGGTCTGACAGCTGGGGACACCCCCCAACCTAGAGCCAAGGCACTCTGAAATGCCATGAGGTGGACTTGCATGCGTGGTCTATGTAAGGGTTGGCCAAAACGCGTAAACTTGTCAGCAACCAATGCTTCTTTCCAAATCCTAACAGTGTGAAATGCATGCACCATAAGGATTCCGCTCCACTTGCCTGTTAGAGCATTTGACTAGATTCTCTTCAGCTTCTCTCAGTTTTGTATTGGGAGTAGAGGATGAGCAGCTGGTTGGCACATGACTACAAATCACATACTTGCGATCATATGACAACCACTCATACTGGCAAAACTGTGTAGATCACACACTGTTAGGATTCCA
Source organism: Dendrobates tinctorius (assembly GCF_039654945.1). Classification (NCBI taxonomy): domain Eukaryota; kingdom Metazoa; phylum Chordata; class Amphibia; order Anura; family Dendrobatidae; genus Dendrobates; species Dendrobates tinctorius. The sequence continues at coordinate 43,082,394 of NW_027361810.1, read as the reverse complement.
CAAGCTGCAGTGTTTGCCGAAAATTTTTACTACGGCTCATCAACCTCTTTGATTGTCTCCTGTACATAGGCGATAAATCACGGGGTTAGGACCACCCCTCGACATTTTCACAGGTCTTTCAATCTAATGATCGACAAGGATTTTTGTGGTCCAAACCTTCTTAGATGAAACACTTTTTAGGTCCTAGAAAAACCCTTTGCTTTGTAAACCGTCTTATTGTCTCGAGAATGATGCACAGAACGTCATGTATAAAAGCCCAGCTATAATTCTTTTCCATTATACTGTATTTTACAATTTTAAAAAATGTCTGCGGAAAATATTTGAAAATCTGGTGGATGAACATCTTTCTCCATAGACACAGTAATCTGAAGAAAGGTGTTCTATATGTGAAGAATAGGGCTAACCCTACAGCTTATAAATGCGATGTGATGTCTGCACTAGTATAGTGCAAATCTCTCCAAAACTACAGTACAGACTTACCGTGGATAAAAAGTCTACACACCCTTTTTTATTAAAATGCCATGTTTTTGTCATGTAAAGCAAAACATACAAAGAAGGGTAATTTCACATCTTTTTCTGTACAAATCCATTGAGAAACAAACTTAAATCACTTTTAGGGTGAAAATAATTCTAAAACAATGTTGTTACCTAAATGTGAACACGCTCTTATATTTGCAGCCATGGTTGTGTTCGGAATTAGTTATTACATTCATGGTAAATAGTAGTCGATACACAACTGCCATCATTTACAGTTATTCTGATTAACACCTTATAACAGGGGTCTCAAACACGTGGGCTGCATGCAAAAATGTTATCCCTAAAAATGTAACTTTGTCCTTCAAAGAATTCTGCCCCCAAATTCAAATTTTTTTCTATATGCGGCCCATACATCCAGCAGAGTTTGAGACCCCCGCCTTATAAAGTTTAGCTATTGCACTAAAATTTTTCTATCATTTTCTTAGTTGCATTTTACAGCAAAAGTCGCAGTCCGTAAGCCGCTTACAACAAAGCAAAGGGATCTTATTATTAAATATCAGTCAGGAAAATGGTGCAAAAACATTACCAGGGCATTAGGTATATGTTGGAAAACTGTATCAATATAATAAGTCACTGTGGAGATATTACATTCTTCATATGTCTGGCCTGTGGAGGAAGGTGGCAAGAATAACATCCAAGCCCGGTTATGTTTTGCCAAAACCTACATCAAATCCGCCAAAAGCATGTGGATAATGAAGAGACAAATGCTGTAAAGGATATATAAACTCAAATAGGGTCTTATCTGGCTTTAACAATAATAAAAGATCATACACAGTGCTCACTGCCATGCTGTGATGCCGGCAGGGTTGTTACAACAAGCTCACAGCAGTCTGCTTTCCTTTGGCTGGTTATTAAAAACGCAACCCCACTTTTTTTTTTAAAATTATTTACTTATATTACACGGTACCTCTGCTAGTCAGAGCACAATGGCGTTGCTACCCATGAACCGGCGTTCATACAGGCTGGGTCTCGTGATGCACTAGCCAGTCACAGCCGTGATAATATTTGGCATGGCTATATTGGCTTCGGAAGTTCCCACAGCCAGAAATCTTGTAAATTGGCTGTTCTGCAGCCTTAAAACAAACTTTATTCGGCACTAAACTCGGAAAGTAAAACTGACTTTCTGTAAAAAGTCAGTGTTCGGAGTTCGACAGTTCGGGTTCACTCATACATACGAAACAGAATGTTGAAATCAGCATGTCTGACACAGAGGGCAGCATAAAGGTGGTGACAGATTGCCTTTAAAGTTTTACTGTTCATAACATACTAATATATAAGCAAAGCAGAACCACAGCCAATGTACTTGCAGCACTAATAATAAACACATCATATAAGCAGATTCATAAACATCAGCTTGTTTCCATTTTCCATGCAGCAACATAGCATAGTCTTCTTTGCTCTAGAGCAAGAAATAACATAAAAAGGTAACAGTATAAGGGTAAATGCCCACCATCGATAATTGCTGCGGTTTTGACGTTGCATATTAATGCAGCGTCAAAACTGCAGCGGACAGATATTACAGCACAGTGGATGGGATTTCTAGAAATCTCAAGTCCACTATGCGTGTTTGTGCACTTGCGGATCACCCTCAGAAACTGACATGCGGTGCGTCTTTCAAATCCGCATGTCAATTTCTGTTGCAGAGACGCTAGAAATTTCCACAATTGCAATGTATTGGATGCAATGAATCCATTCAATAGAACGCAGCAAAAACGCGCTCCATTGAAGACACTGCTACTTCCGGGTCCTGGGCACATAGCCTTATTGGTGCTCTCTATATTGGGAAATTCCTAGTTGTTAGAACATTCCATCAACAATTACCGTAACCTCAGGCAATCAGTTGTAACTTGTTAGGAAATCTATTAGTAAGGGCTTATTTTATTTACAGCACCAGCAAAGGGCAAATTGAGCTTTACATAGTCCTCAGCCAAATCACTGGGATGCTTCCATAATGCAGGATAGGTTCTGAAGAATTACCGCTACACTTATTAAAGGCCCCTATATACACATTGAATTTATTTCAGCCAAACCCATCGATGTTGGCAGGATGGGTCGACAGTCTAACGTATTTTGGGACCCGCCTGTGCTCCCCCAACATTGTTGGAAATTCAATGGTCACCCTTTTGTTCGCCAGGGAGATAAGCTTCTGCCATTGGTTCAGCCAAGTGTTACTGTTTATTGCGGATTCAGGAGAAATAACTGTCCGCCGAACAATCATACAGCTGACAGATATCTAATGTGTAAGGGGGCCCTAAGTGTTCCCCAGAGATGGGGGGTGGGGGTCGAAGCTGTAAAGTCTTTGCTTGTGGAGAGTCACATGCCTGACATGCCAGTGTAAGGAGACTTGTAGTCCATGCAATGCTCCATTCAGAAATGAAAATACAAAACAGAGGATCCCATCTATTAACACAGAAAAACCTAAGCATATATGGAAATTATTTTTTCTAAACCTGGACAAACCCTTTAGACAACAAAGTTTAGATTTTATATGTGCAAACCATATACGTAATGGTATTAGACTCTCTTTTTAAGATAAGATCAAAAAGAGGTGATCCAAGTATTATAATGCTTACAATAAATCTAAACTAGTCTGAAATCCCTAAACAGTTAAGGAGCAAAATAGGGTAATCATAAAAGTGCCACCAAAGTGTGATATTTAGAAAATAAAAGAACAATCTTTATTATAATCATAATTACATATAGATAATTGACTGATAAAAATATGCATCAAATGCGAGGGACATTAGTGGCTACGAACCCTATTAAACATCAATTACCTCAGTAATGAAGAGTAACCGTATGGGGTTAATTGTCATAATACATAATAGTCTCAATAGCAAGGCTACTTTCAAGAGATATCAGAAGCAACGTCTATTCTAAAGTGCATGTGCAAAGTAAGAGTGTGCAAATTGAAAGTAGGCAGGCTAAAATAAGCTGGAGACAAATATCCCTAAAGTTAGTCTATGACAGAAAAACAAACATGGGCATAAAGCCCTAAGAAGGCAGCTTACTGAATGATGCAGGGTCCGTGCCGCGTCCCTCCAGCCCGACGCGCGTTTCATCCACGCTTCTTCAGGGGGGCCCCTTTTTCAATAGCTTTTCATTGTTAGGCTTTTATACCCCTTTTTTTGCCAATATAAGTACAATGGCATTAAAGAGAATATATTGATTAAGCCTCCAGCTTATTTTAGCCTGCCTACTTTCAATTTACACACTCTTATTTTGCACATGCACTTTATAATAGACGTTATTTCTGATATCTATTGAAAGTAGCCTTGCTATTGAGACTATTATGTATTATGACAATTAACCCCATACTGTTACTCTTCATTACTGAAGTAATTGATGCTTATTAGGGTTCGTAGCCACTAATGTCCCTCGCATTTGATGCATCTTTTTATCAGTCAATATCTATATGTAATTATAATAAAGATTGTAAATTTATTTTCTAAATATCACGCTTTGGTTGTGCTTTTCTGATGACACTATATTGCTCCTTAATTGAATTGTTTAGGGATTTCAGACGGGTTTTTAAGATACATTTTATTTCCTAATTTTGAGGCTTGTTTTCCCCCAGTTCTCGTGCTGTCTTTTGTTGTAGGTGAGCTCCACCTTTTCTCTTCTTGTATAGATTGTGTGTCATTTTTTTCGTCAGTGTTACTATGGTAATGCCACACTTTGGGGACTTCACAGGCTGTTTATGTATGTAGGTGATTTGTACATCATTACTCCTTCTCTCCCCCCCTTTTAGTTTCTTGTCTGTGACTATCACTGGCTAAACCTGCAAGATGTCCGTACAATAGCTTGTCTCTTTGCAGCTTGCACTGATCACTGCGCAGTCACTGGATATCTGCCATTGATGCCTGCCTCCACTGAACGGATCAGGCTCATTGTGAATGTAACATGTTCCGTGTCAGCTGCTTACTCCAGTAATGAAGTGGCTCGGCGTTTAGCATCCCGTAGGCTCGCTCCCTGGGACGTGCTACCTGTGTAGTCTGGGACACCTGAGACATGATTGATTTTCCATTTGTGTGTGTGGAGTATATCCAGGGAAGCCTGAGACTGGGAGCAGAGATGTCAGATTACGTTAGGTCAGATGACGTCTGTAATGATTATGGAAGCACAGCTCCGTCCTGTGCCGCGATGGATGGGGCGGCGCAGCTTGATGCAACAGTGTGTGCTGCCCTTGTCTGATGATTGAAAGAAAGAAAAATGCACAACGATCGCATATTGCATAAATTGCAATTCCCTACAACAGAACTGTTATTGGAAGGCTTTACAAAAGTGAAAGATTATTGCATTAGTAAAAATATTATTTTATTAGCTTATTGGTGTTCTCAACATATTCCGCAGTGATGTACAGAGATGGTATTCACTCTCATCAATCACTTTTTTTTTCCATTCGTGATCATATTGTTTTTTCCAAATGAACCCATCGTCATACTTAATTTTTTTTTATTTTTCGGGCATAGGAGGAAACAAGTAATTGGAAGAAGCCTCCACAAACTCGGGTAGAACATACAAAGGCCACTCTGATGTTGTTGTCCTTGTATCGGTTCATACCCAGGACCCTAGGCACTGCAAGAGGGAACGATGCTAACCTGGGTCACAATGCTGCCAAAAACTGGTTGTGTGACATCTGAATGGTTAACATTTCACTGGGTGCAGGGCAATTAATTTAGCTGCTGTGGTTTTTATAATGTTCAGCTGTGACCTACAATGTATAGGGACTGGCGGAGCATATGTAAATACCGTATATTGCATTTTTTTTTTTTTTTTTTTTTTTTTTTTACATTTAAAGGAAATGTCCACTACTTGAATCATCCTAATAAAAGATCAGTGGCGCGACCCTACTGATAAACTAATATCACCGAATCTGCATGTGAATAAAATTGCAACATGCACTAGTTTCCTCCATAAATTGGATGAGACTTATCCATTCAAGTGTATGGGTGCGCAAAAAAAATCAGATGCCGCACAGAGCCACAGTATAGCATTTGATTTGTACAGATACTTTGCAGTTCTCTAACATAGGAAAGTATAAATGGTCTGTAAAAAATGATTGCACACAGATGACAAGTCAGAAAAAAATCATCCATGTTTTCTGGATTAAACTTTAGATGATTTTTTTATATGCTCATGTGAACCTGGCTTTGGGATGATTTCTGCTTAATATGTCAAATACAGTGAAGGAAATAATTATTTGATCCCTTGCTGATTTTGTAAGTTTGCCCACTGACAAAGACATGGACTGTCTATAATTTTAAGGGTAGGTTAAGTGTAACATTGAGAGATACAGTAGAATATCAAAAATAAAATCCAGAAAATCACATTGTATAATTTATATAAAATTGCATTTTGCAGGGAGAAATAAGTATTTGATTCCCTACCAACCATTAAGAGTTCTGGCTCCTACAGACCAGTTTAGACACTCCTAATCAACTTGTTACCTGCATTAAAGACAGCTGTCCTACATAGTCACCTTTATAAAAGGCTCCTGTCCACAGACTCAATTAATCAGTAATACTCTAACCTATACAACATGGGCAAGACCGAAAAGCTTTATATGGATGTCAGGGACAAGATTATAGATCTGTACAAAGCTGGAATGGGCTTCAAAACCATAAGTAAGATGCTGGGTGAAAAGGAGACAACTGTGCACAACGGTGCAATAGTAAGAAAATGGAATAAATACAAAATGACTGTCAATCGACATCGATCTGGGGCACCATGCAAAATCTCACCTCGTGGGGTATCCTTGATCATGAGGAAGGTGAGAGATCAGCCTAAAACTATACAGGGGGAATTTGTTAATGATCTCAAGACAGCTGGGACCACAGTCACCAAGAAAACCATTGCTAACACATTATGCTGTAAAGGGTTAAAATCCTGCGGTGCCCGCAGGATCCCCCTGCTCAAGAAGGCACATGTGCAGGCCTATCTGAAGTTTGCCAATGAACACCTGGATGATTCTGTGAGTGATTGGGAGAAGGTGCTGTGGTCAGATGAGACAGAAATTGAGCTCTTTGGCATTAACTCAACTCGCAATGTTTGGAGGAAGAGTAATGCTGCCTATGATCTAAAGAAAACCGTCCCCACTGTCAAGCATGGAAGTGGAAACATTGTTTTGGGGGTGTTTCTCTGCTAAGGGCACAGGACTACTTAATCGCATCATTGGGAGAATGGATGGAGCCATGTACCGTTAAATCCTGAGTGACAACCTCTTTTCCTCCACCAGGACATTAAAAATGGGTCGTGGCTGGGTCTTCCAGCAACACAATGACCCAAAACATACAGCCAAGGCAGCAAAGGAATGGCTCAAAAAGAAGCACATTAAGGTCATGAATTGGCCTAGCCAGTCTCCATTCCTTAATCCCATAGAAAACTCATGGAGGGAGTTGAAGCTCCGACTTGCCAAACGACAGCCTCAAAATCTTAATGATTTAGAGATGATCTGCAAAGAGAGTGGACCAAAATTCCTCCTGACGTGCGCAAACCTCATCATCAACTACAAAAACGTCTGACTGCTGTGCTTGCCAACAAGGGTTTTGCCACCAAGTATTAAGTCTTGTTTGCCAGCGGGATCAAATACTTATTTCTCAATGCAAATAAATTTATATAATTTATACAATGTGATTTTCTGGATTTTCTGTTTAATATTCTATCTCTCAGGCTACGTTCACACGTAGCGGAACTCTCGCTGGTTACCACGAGAATTCCGGAATTCCATTTCGCGGTAAAATCGCATTTTAAATTCCTGCAATTTTCCCGTGGAAAAACTAGCGATTTGCAAGCATACTGTAATTAGCTTACAGAATGCTAGCATTTTCCAAGCGATCTGGAGCATCGCTTGGAGAACTGATTGACAGGTTGGTCACACTCGTCAAACATAGTGTTTGACAAGTGTGACCAACTTTTTACTACTGATGCTGCTTATGCAGCATCAGTAGTAAAAGATAAAATGTAAAAAATAATTTAAAAAAATTGTTTTTCTCACCTTCCGGCGTCCCACGCAGCCTTCCCGCCTCTCTCCACGCTCCTGGTCCCAGTAATCCTTTGCGCGAATGACCGCGAGACGTCGCGCTCCCGCGAGATCTCGACGTCATCGCGGTCATTCTTGCAAAGGATTACTGGGACCGGGAGCGTGGAGAGAGGCGGGAAGGCTGCTTGGGATGCCGGAAGGTGAGAATAACAATATTTTTTATTTTAAATTCTATTTTTTACAGGGATATGGTACCCAGAGCCGGGAGGACAGTCTCCTCTCCTCCGGACCGTGGGTACCATCCGCAAATGTTCTGCTTAATTTTCGCATGGTGGGCACAGCTACAGTAAGCGGAAAAATGCAATCCTGTGGGTGCGTTATCACCGCGATTCCGCTAAATTAATGAGCATGCTGTGTTTTTTTACCGCGATTGCGGCATACCATAGGTTTTCGCGGCAAAATCGCGCATTTAAAACCGCCGTGAAAAAACCGCGACGTGTGAACTCAGCCTCAATGTTAAAATTAACCTACCCTTAAAATTATACACTGTTCATGTCTTTGTCAGTGGGCAAACTTACAAAATAAGCAAGGGATCAAACACTTATTTCCCCCACTGTATATCTATAGGTCACAAGTACATCCAGCGGAGGCTAAAAGAGTGTCCTTGAAGCCTCCGTGGGTCTGGTATACATTGGTATACATAGTTTGGTTAGCTTAGTTATTCATTACAGAGGTGTTCAGTAAATCAAGTATACCATGCAGTGCATATGGGAACCTATGGTGATGGCTGCCAACTAGTGATCCCTAGGCTGAGACAAGGTTATTCACACTAGTTGGAAAGTTCAGAGTCCAAAGTTCTCCGAGTTGAGCAAATACAGGAGATGCACTTAAAGGATCAAAGAGCATGAACTGTATAGGAAAGATAAGCGTTTGTATTTGAGCCCCCAAGGAATTTAATTCCTTACCTCCCATGACAACCGGAGAAAGGTTTTGTTTGTCTTTCTGGATAAATAAGGCAATGCTTGTATAAGAAGAAACGCTGCCGGTGAAGAGCTCAGATGTAGTGAACCAGGTGACTAAGATGTCCAGAAGAAGGGACAACCCATTGTATGAGGCTTAAGCTCACCTTACTTCTTAGATGGCTGTCGGACGAACAATGCTTCAGCCGATTGTTCGTCCGACCGCCATCTCTGCTGTCTCTTCCATACACAGAACCGCTTGACCGGCCGAGCGCTCCTGTGTTTTCTGAGAAAGTCGTCAGCAGAAATCTCTGGCTGGTTATTTTCAGGAGAACAAAGTGTTCAGCAGTCTGAAATCAGACATGCCTGATTGACATCTGCTCGGACGATCAGTTCTCCGGGGCAACCTTGCACATTAGACATTAGTCTATAGTGTACGGTGGGGGGCTCCATTGTTTCGGAGATGTATGCATTTTTCTGTATAGTTTGTATACAGAGTGTAATTAGCAGCTGCAATGAATAGGAGTCAATTAATGAGTATTTGCCAATTGACAGCAAAGCTGCCAAGTTGTGAACTGGAAATGCGAGTCTGCTGTGACTGCACTGGTGGCCGTTGTAAATACTGGTGTGTATATATACAATGGATCTGATTCATTGTTACCCTTTTTCTTTTAAGTCGCTTTTTGTTGTCTTGTGCATTTTATTGATTTAAAATCTATTTTATATGCTTTTTTTAAACACCTTTTAAGAATGATCAGTTTTTCACGTTTGCACTTTAGTTCCCGTTCCCCTTCTTTCAGGAGCTATAACTTTATTTTTCCATCAAAATAGCTGAAGGAGGACTAGCTTTTTGAGGAATGAGTTGTGGTTTTCAGCGATATTCATTTTACCATATTATGCACTGAAAACCGCAAAAAAATTATAGAGTGAGATTGTGAAACGTTCTCAGCTGCAATAATCCTTTAGGGTCTGTGCACACGTTGCAGATTTGGCTGCGGATCCGGCCCTTCGGATCCGCAGCAGTTTTCCATGCGGTGTACAGTACCATGTAAACCTATGGAAAATCAAATCCGCTGTGCACATGCTGCGGAAAATTCTGCGCAGATTTGCTGCGGTTTATTTTCCGCAGCATATCAATTCTTTGTGCGGAATCCGCAGCGTTTTTACACCTCTTCCATTATAGGAATCCTCAGGTGTAAAAACACAGGCGAAATCCACACAAAATCTGCAGTAGATCCGCAGGTAAAATGCAGGTCATTTTACCTGCGGATTCAGCAAACTCCACGCGGAGAAATCAGCAGCCAAATCCGCAACGTGTGCACATACCCTCAGTTCCCTGCATCATGGAGGTGGGTTTCGGTGAGCGAGCGCACCTGCGATCACACCATGTAAACCGCCAGTGACAGAGATTTACAGCGGCATCGAAGTAGCTAAACAGGTACAATCACACTGCTATTATAGGCAGATACCAAATATGTATTACAGACGACATCTGCCTTGTATCGAGCAGGCACTGCACTTTTGCCCACGACGTACATGCAGGGCAGGGTGTGGAAGAGGTAAAAAAAAAAAGGCACAAATTAAAAGGAGAGATTGGCATAAATTAAAGGAAATCTGTCACCCATATTTAGTGATATCATGTAAAGATATCACCCAATTGTGCGTCCCATAACGATTCTGTTAGGGCTTTTGACTCCCCCCGACCCCGCACCTTTGAGGCATAAAACCTTTTTTTATCTTGTTGGGGATGTATGCAAATCGCCGCGGTCCGAACCGATGGGCGTGGCTTAGTCGTCTTCTCCCCCCTCCTCAGCTTGCTGCACGTAATCTTCATCTGTGAATATCACAGATAACGTTGGTTTCCGCGCTTGCGCATTGTAAAGCCTCTGGCGCCTGCGCAGTATGCTGTTGTGAGTTCATTTTCCCCTTCACCATTGAGGTCTGATGAACTCCCTCTTCTGGTGAAGGAAGATAGTGAGGCTGATTACCAAGCACCTGGGTATGATGATGATGACTGGGTGACGGGAATTGCTGACTGGATATAAGGCAGCCGACGCCCTTCTGCCTTGCTGGTGATCTCTCTTTGGGATTCTAGGAGACCAGTCTGATTCCTGCTCCTCAAAAGCTAAGTTTTCTGCACTGCTTTTTGCATTTGTGTTTTGTTTTGCCTTGTTTTTCTGAATTTCTGCCATTCCCTGCTGGGGTGAGTTGAATTCCTTTTTGCTCTGTCTTCAGAAAATACCTGAGTGCTGATATAGTCTTTATGAAGCCTAGCGTCTTCAGGGCCTTTTTCCCTATCAGCCTGTTGGCCATTGTTTTGATAGGGTTTTTGGCGGATTGCAGACAGCAGCTTTCCTATCCTGTCCTATTTAGTTAGCTTTGGCCCCATCATTTGCTCAGCCTATCTTTCTATCTGTGTGAGTGTTTTTTCATCTTGCTTCACCGTCGTTATATGTTGGGGGCTGCCTATTGCTTTGGGGTCTGCTCTGGGGCAGTTTAGATTTCCCTTTCTGTCTTTAGTCTATGTAGTTCTCCGGCTGTGATCGAGGGGTCTAGGGCACCGTAGGAACCCCCCACGGCTACTGCTAGTTGTTGTTGATAGGTTCAGGGGTCTGCAATCCGATAGCTGCCAACTTCTCTGGTTTTCTGGACTTAGCTAGAATTTCTGTTTTTGCCTCCTATGGTGACTTATTCATAACAGTATGCTTTGCCCAACTGTGGGCGAAGCATATAATCGCTACTGCGCATGCACCGGTATTTTCCAGCACGGTCTATGCTCTGGAAGTGTGTCCTGCATGTGAAGACTTCCGGGGCATAGACCGCACTGGAAAATGCCGGCGCATGCGCAGTGGCAATTATATGCTTCGCCCACAGTTGGGCAAAGCATACTGAGCAGGCGCCGGAGGCTTTACAGTGCACAAGCGCGGAAACCAACGTTATCTGTGATGATCACAGATGAAGATTACGTGCAGCAAGCTGAGGATGGGGGGGAGGAGACTAAGCCACGCCCATCGGACCGGACCGCGACGATTTGCATACATTCCCAACAAGATAAAAAAGGTATTTATGCCTCAAAGGTGCGGGGTCGGGGGAGTCAAATGCCCCTAATAGAATCCTTATGGGACGCACAATTGGGTGACATCTTTATATGATATCACTAAATATGAGTGACAGATTCCCTTTAAAACAAAGCGGCAAAAAATATACAACCTCTATGCTGTGAGTTCAAGCAAAGGAGTCATCAGTCTAGCAGGAGTAGGTGGCAGTGGGAATAGAGCTGGAGTGACAAAGGCTTCAGATATACCATAGTTCTTTGGCCTCATTTGCAAAATCAATTCAAACACTGATTTCTCAGTAATGGAGTTATTTTACTATTGGTGCGGTTTACACGTCAGTGCTTTTTTATTTACACTCCTTTCATATACTATATATTACTAAAATAATTAGTATTATTTTCATCTACGAGGGCCTCACAGTAGATTATTAATGCGGATCATACTGATTCATTATAGGGGTTGTCCACTACTAGGACAACACCTTCTCGATTAAAATGTTTGGTCCACATAAAATAATAAAGTGTATACTCGCCTCTTGTGGCGGCACCGTTCCCTCAGTGTCAGCAGTCGCTCTCCCCGGGCCTCTCATTCCTTGTTGTGAAACGTGACTCCGTGACTCCGATGCTCAATCAGCGCTGGCGTCATTGTCTCCTCCTTCAAACAAATCGATCATGTAGAGGAAGTTCGGATTGCAGCAGCAGTTTGCGTATATAAAGTCAGAGACTAAAGTAGCAATTCTGCTCTTAAAAAAAAAACACAGTACACTTTTGATGAATTTGACAGGCGGGCATAGCCATGTCTGTCCCACATCCTCCATGGTGATGCCCATTTTGGAGGAACTGCTTCAAACTGGCTTGAAATCGTAGTTGAAAATTGTGCAACCTTTCAGAGCGTTTTACGCAAGTATTCAAGCTGGTGAAGCTTTTGGCCCCTATTTTTCTTTTTGGAACTCTGTTTGAAGAGGATCTAAAGCTGGACAATGACCGATTAAAGTTGTGGGATGTAGAACACTACAATAAAAGGAATTGGTGGGAAGCAAACCTTTGAACTAAAATCTCATAAGGATAGGTTCCAACGATGAGTGTTTGGAGAGTTTTTGATGTTGCAAGTTCTCCGTAGCTTTTCTGCACCTATTATGTAATATAATAGACATCGATTGTAATTATATGAACTATGCTTTCCACGTATTTATATTTACCGATTCATAATTTTATGTATTAATAATATTTCTATTATGCAAAATATATATATATATATATATACACACAGTACAGACCAAAAGTTTGGACACACCTTCTCATTCAAAGAGTTTTCTTTATTTTCATGACTATGAACATTGTAGATTCACTCTGAAGGCATCAAAACTATGAATTAACACATGTGGAATTATATATTTAACAAAAAAGTGTGAAACAACTGAAAATACTGTGTGTCTTATATTCTAGGTTCTCCAAAGTAGCCACGTTTTGCTTTGTTTACTGCTTTGCACACTCTTGGCAATCTCTTGATGAGCTTCAAGAGGTAGTCACTGGAAATGATTTTCACTTCACAGGTGTGCCCTGTCAGGTTTAATAAGTGGGATTTCTTGCCTTATAAATGGGGTTGGGACCATCAGTTGTGTTGTGCAGAAGTCTGGTGGATACACAGCTGATAGTCCTACTGAATAGACTGTTAGAATTTGTATTATGGCAAGAAAAAAGCAGCTAAGTAAAGAAAAACGAGTGGCCATCATTACTTTAAGAAATGAAGGTCAGTCAGTCCGAAAAATTGGGAAAACTTTGAAAGTTTCCCCAAGTGCAGTGGCAAAAACCATCAAGCGCTACAAAGAAACTGTCTCACATGAGGACCGCCCCAGGAAAGGACCAAGAGTCACCTCCGCTGCGGAGGATAAGTTAATCCGAGTCACCAGCCTCAGAAATCGCAGGTTAACAGCAGCTCAGATTAGATACCAGGTCAATGCCACACAGAGTTCTAGCAGCAGACACATCTCCACAACAACTGTTAAGAGGAGACTTTGTGCAGCAGGCCTTCATGGTAAAATAGCTGCTAGGAAACCACTGCTAAGGACAGGCAACAAGCAGGAGAGACTTGTTTGGGCTAAAGAACACAAGGAATGGACATTAGACCTGTGGAAATCTGTGCTTTGGTCTGATGAGTCCAAATTTGAGATCTTTGGTTCCAACCACCGTGTCTTTCTGCGACGCAGAAAAGGTGAACGGATGGACTCTACATGCCTGGTTCCCACCGTGAAGCATGGAGGAGGAGGTGTGATGGTGTGGGGGTGCTTTGCTGGTGACACTGTTGGGGATTTATTCAAAATTGAAGGCATACTGAACCAGCATGGCTACCACAGCATCTTGCAGCGGCATGCTATTCCTTCCGGTTTGCGTTTTAGTTGGACCATCATTTATTTTTCAACAGGACAATGACCCCAAACACACCTCCAGGCTGTGTAAGGGCTATTTGACCAAGAAGGAGAGTGATGGGGTGCTACGCCAGATGACCTGGCCTCCACAGTCACCAGACCTGAACCCAATCGAGATGGTTTGGGGTGAGCTTGACCGCAGAGTGAAGGCAAAAGGGCCAAAAAGTGCTAAGCATCTCTGGGAACTCCTTCAAGACTGTTGGAAGACCATTTCCAGTGACTACCTCTTGAAGCTCATCAAGAGAATGCCAAGAGTGTGCAAAGCAGTAATCAAAGCAAAAGGTGGCTACTTTGAAGAACCTAGAATATAAGACATATTTTCAGTTGTTTCACACTTTTTTTGTTAAATATATAATTCCACATGTGTAAATTCACAGTTTTGATGCCTTCAGAGTGAATCTACAATATTCAGAGTCATGAAAATAAAGAAAACTCTTTGAATAAGAAGGTGTGTGCAAACTTTTGGTCTGTACTGTGTGTGTGTGTGTGTATATATATAATATATTTGTGTGTGTTCACGTACACATGCTCAAACGATATACTGTAATTCTCACTGTACTTTATTTGGTTGATTATTTTAGTTCTTTATCTTAGGGCACTTTATCTTTGGGAGGCTTTATAATCAGCAGCTGTCATGTATTTTTCCCTGCATAGTTAGTGCCTTTCTTGTGATAAGTGGACTTGTTGCTGTATATCAGTCTAAAGGTACCGTCACACTTAGCAATGCGCCAGCGATCCCAACAACGATATGACGCTGTCAGGATCGCTGGTGCATCGCTAAGTGGTCGCTAGTGAGCTGCCAAGCAGTCAAAACTCACCAGCGACATAGCAGCGGTTTCTACTTACCTGTCAGACGAGGCGATGAAGACGTCCTCCCGCTCGCTTCCACGCGCCGCTCGTCGCCACAGCAGGAAGCTGACGATGAGAAACGGCCCAGGACGTTCTTGCGCCATCAGCGATAGACAGAGGGGGAGCCGGTCGGAGGTACCGTATATACTCGTGTGTAAACCGAGATTTTCAGCCCATTTTTGGGGGCTGAAAGTCCCCCTCTCGGCTTATACACTAGTCATATACCGGGGGGGGATCGGCAGGGGAGGGGGAGCGGGGTTGTCAGATCATACTCACCCTTCTCTGCAGCTCCCCTGCTTGTTCCATGTTGTCGGTGCTGCTCTCTTCCTGCTTCAGCTGTCAAATGCTATCCGCTCATTAAATATGCGCATATTTAATGAGCGGGTACCACGTGACCGCTGAACCATGAAGAGAGCAGCGCCGACAACATGGAACAACAAGCAGGGGAGCTGCAGAGACAAGCAACAGGACCCGGTGAGTATGAACGGGGGGTTGGGAGGCATATTCACCTGTCCCTGCACTCTGCTGTCTTGCGTCCTCTGCAGTGACATTCAGGTCAGAGGGCGCTTTCGCGCTCTCTGCCTGCACAGTCACTGCAGAGCGCAACGCTGATGAGCAGGGGGCAGCGACTGAGGTGAGTATACAGGTTTTTGTTTTTTATTTGTAAGGGAGGCAGCGGCAGCAGCAACATGATGGGGCCACTCACTGTGCAGATAACTGGGGCCACTCACTGTGCAGCAAAGCTGGGGCCACTCACTGTGCAGAAAAGCTGGGGCCACTCACTGTACATCATAACTGGGGCCACTCACTGTGCATCATAACTGGGGCCACACACTGCAGATAACTGAGGCCACTCACTGTGCACCCTCGGCTTATACACGAGTCAATAAGTTTTCCCAGTTTTTTGTGGCAAAATTAGGGGGGTTGGCTTATACTCGGGTCGGCTTATACGCGAGTATATACGGTAAGTATCACATATAGCGATATCGCTAGCAATATCGCTGCTGCGTCACAAAACCAGTGACGTTATAGCGATATTGCTAGCGATACCAAGTACCAAGTACCAAGACCAAATCTTTATTGACACACGTAGCAAATGTAAAAAATGAGGCAGCAAACAGTGAGGCTGAAGGTGGGAAAACCTTGGCATCTATATGTAGATCCCCACATTTCCACAAAATATATCATATGTGAAACGTATAGTGACATCCAGCTGAAAAATAAAATTAGCCAAGACCAATAATAGTAATATGTATAAATGTCACAATGAGAATGGTCAAAAATAAAACTACTCAGCAGGGATATTTATGTCTAAAAGAAATACAGAAGACAAATGTATATATACTTGTAAAAGAGACAACAGGGACCCACCGCTCCTGACACACGTTTCGCAATTAATGCTTCCTCTGGGGGTGGAGAATGTGGTGTGCATGCACGCCCTGCCACACTGTATTTGGCTTTTGGCATCAGCATGATGCCTGCACATGTCCAGGATATTCTGGTGATGTGTCCCTTTCCTGCACACTCGCGTGGCTGGGTGCGCACGTACAGATCGCACTGGTTGATTTCTGGACATATGACCTGATTACAATGTACGTAAAGGACTGTGGGGGGGGTGATTAGTTCACTGCACCCACTGAGGAAGCAAGTGGGAACACTTGAAAAATGTATAGGGGAGCATGGTTATGAGTAGAGTTGAGCGACTTTTGGTTTTTTAGGGTTGCGTTTCGTTTCGTGAAACCCGACTTTTCCAAAAGTCGGGTCGAGCAAGATCGTCCGATTATAGGGAAAAGTCGGGGTCGTCCCGAAACACGAAACCCAATGTAAGTCAATGGGGAATAAAAGTCGGTAGTGAGAGGAGGACAGGAAACACACCTACAGTGCCCATTTGAATGCCAAAAGCATCAATTCTTCTTTCTTAAGCTTGTCAACCTTAATTAACTTCATAATACAAGTTACGCACTGAAAAATGGGGGTTATTTGGCTAAAGTTGTGGGGGGGAGGGCTGGCTGCAGGTTTTCATGTGCCCTGGGCGAAAGAGCGCCCCTTTAACACATACCACAACTCATCATGCTCCGATACGGCAGAGAAATGGCGGTATAGTACAATGAAAAATACCTCACTTTTTACATCTCATGACGAGGCCCATCTATTTCTCCATACAGAATCATTGGTCCCATATAATGTTTGAAACAGTATATGATGAGCTCCACATAATGCTACAGTATATGTTGGTCCCCATGGATGAAGCTCCACTGTCTTATGGGCCCAAATAATGCTCCAAACATAATGGGCCCCATTTCTAATGCTCTAGTGTATAATGGGCCCTTTAAATGCTGCTCCAGTGTCTGATGTCCACCTTTGGAATGTTCCAGTGTATGGTGGGCCCCATCTATCATTCTCCAGAGTATAGTGCTCACCAAAAATTGCTGTCCCAACATTGAAAACAATCAAATAAGTCTCCTCGCTAGGGAATCCCTGTACTTGTCTGGACAGGTGCTGTAGCTTGCTTAACAGCTCGCCATCCGTTCTCACGCCCAGTATGGATTACACGTGATTGCACAAAGGTGAGAGGTTACTGTATCTCCAGATAACATGTATGGATAGCGTACACATTCAAAATATATGTCTCAGGAGGCAGGCTCAGACGGTGTTAGGCCCAGTATGGATTGCACGTGATTGCACAAAGGTTAGAAAGGGTACCGTATCCCTGGATAACATGTATGGATAGCGTACACATTCAAAATATGTCTTAGGAGGCAGGCTCAGACCGTGTTAGGCCCAGTATGGATTGCACGTGATTGCACAAAGGTTAGAAAGGGTACCGTATCCCTGGATAACATGTATGGATAGCGTACACATTCAAAATATATGTCTATACAGCATGAGGCAGGCTCAGACGGTGTTAGGCCCAGTATGGATTGCACGTGATTGCACAAAGGTTAGAAAGGGTACCGTATCCCTGGATAACATGTATGGATAGCGTACACATTCAAAATATATGTCTCAGGAGGCAGGCTCAGACGGTGTTAGGCCCAGTATGGATTGCACGTGATTGCACAAAGGTTAGAAAGGGTACCGTATCCCTGGATAACATGTATGGATAGCGTACACATTCAAAATATATGTCTCAGGAGGCAGGCTCAGACGGTGTTAGGCCCAGTATGGATTGCACGTGATTGCACAAAGGTTAGAAAGGGTACAGTATCCCTGGATAACATGTATGGATAGCGTACACATTCAAAATATATGTCTATACAGCATGAGGCAGGCTCAGACGGTGTTAGGCCCAGTATGGATTGCACGTGATTGCACAAAGGTTAGAAAGGGTACCGTATCCCTGGATAACATGTATGGATAGCGTACACATTCAAAATATATGTCTCAGGAGGCAGGCTCAGACGGTGTTAGGCCCAGTATGGATTGCACGTGATTGCACAAAGGTTAGAAAGGGTACCGTATCCCTGGATAACATGTATGGATAGCGTACACATTCAAAATATATGTCTCAGGAGGCAGGCTCAGACGGTGTCAGGCACAGTATGGATTTGACGGCCCAGATTACACAGCGGAGGAGCAGGGAGAGGTAAAGATTGCAAATGCTGGGGCCCTGCCCAAGCAAGGGGGGCCCACTCGTGGGCGTCGGTACTGGCACTGGGCCCCTCATAGAACAGCGGTGTGTCTGACGGCGGGTGTGCACCACCACCGTCAGAGACACTTGATTGCACTATGAGGGACCCTGTGCCAGTGCCCGCGCCCAAGAGTCGGCCTACCCACCTGTCCAGGGCAACGGCACTCGCACGGTGTCGTGCGGTAGGTGGTGACCCCGGCCATGGGGGGGGAGGCAGCACAGTTAGGGAGTTTTAGAAAGTGGCATATGTTGATGTTGGACATTCAGCTGATGCAAAAGGCAAAATAGGTGAAGTACCAGGAAGAGGTGGACCAAAGCAAGCCATTTTTCTGTCACCCTATGTGTCATCAGGGGAAGGTGGGACAAAATCCTTGGAAACCCATGCGTGGTTCATTTTAATGAAGGTTAGATCATCCACATTTTGGGTTGACAGACGGGTCCTTTTTTCTGTCAGGATTGATCCAGCTGCACTGAAGACTCTTTCCGATAGCACACTTGCAGCTGGGCAAGCGAGCTCCTGTAAGGCATATTGTGCCAATTCAGGCCAGGTGTCCAGTTTAGCGGCCCAATAGTCAAAGGGGAATGACCTGTGTGGGAGAACATCGATATGGGAGGAAAAGTAGTTTGTAACCATAGTTGACAACTGCTGTCTCCTGTCACTTTCCATCGATGCAGTATTACCAGTTGTGTGAGCGGTATTTGAAAAATCAGTCCACAACATTGTCATGAAACCCCTGTCTCCAACGCCACTTCTGCTGTGTGCACCACGAACACCTCTGCCAAGCTGCCCCCGGCCCGTACGGCTCGTGTGAGAACCATCACCGCTGCTGTGTGCTGGGAATGCCTCAAGCAACCGATTTACCAGAGTTGCTTGTTTATTAGCCAATATTAGGTCAAGGTTCTCCTGTGGCATGATGTTTTGTAATTTGCCTTTATAGCGTGGATCCAGGATGCTGGCCAACCAGTAGTCGTCATCGTTCATCATTTTGGCAATGCGGGGGTCCCTTTTTAGGATCCGCAAGGCATAATCTGACATGTGGGCCAATGTTCCCGGTGTCAATGATGCACTGCGAGTGCTGGTTGGAGGAGCACTTTCTGGCAAATCCACATCCCTCCAGTCACGCACAAACCCTGTACCAGACCTTGCCACGCCAACATTTTCACTTGCCCCACGAGATGCATCCTCCTCCCCTAAGTAATCATCCCCATCATCCTCCTCCTCCTCCTCTTCTTCCTCCACCTCGTCCAGGAGAGGTCCCTGAGCAGACAATGGCTGAATGTCATCAAGGATTCCCTCCTCCTCTTCCTCCTCATCAACATTGGCTGCAGACGCCTGCTCCTAAGGTGCGTCAAAGTTTGCATGAGCAGACGCATAAGTGGGATGCTCATGCTTAGGATGGCGTCGTCTGCGCTTACCAGCCGTGTGCATTCCTCAAAACACTGAAGGACTTTACAGAGGTCTTTCAGCTTCGACCACTGCACACCTGTCAACTCCATGTCTGCTCTCAAAGTGCCTGGCCGTGTATCCTCCCACAAATGCATTATGGCCTGCCTCTGCTCGCACAGCCGCTCCACCATGTGCAGGGTGGAGTTCCACCTTGTTGCAATGTCGATAATGAGGCGGTGGTTGGGAAGGTGGAGCAATCGCTGCAGCTTCTGCATACGAACGCGGATGTGCGCGCACAGTCTTCGCACCTTCTGGAGCAGGGCTGTTAACTCCGGATAATTTTTGAGGAAGCACTGCACCACCAGGTTCAAGGTGTGAGCCAAGCAAGGTATGTGGCTGAGTTTTGAAAGGGCTATGGCTGCCACAAAATTACGTCCGTTATCACTAACTACCTTGCCTGCCTCAAGATGTACACTGCCCAGCCATGACTCAGTTTGTCGCTTCAAGTACTCGGCCAGCACCTCGGTGGTGTGTCTGTCGCCCAAACACATCATCTGCAATACAGCCTGCTGACGCTTTCCACTAGCTGCTCGATAGGGGGACACATCGTGTGCAACAGTGGCAGCTGCAGATGGAGTGCTCGTACGACTGCGCTCTGTGGACGAGCTTTCGCTTCTGGAGGAGGAGGAGGAGGAGGAGGGTCGAACTCCTATAGCCAACTGTTTCCTATACCGTGGGCTAGGCAGCACTGTCCCACCACCGCTGTCCCCTGTGGACCCTGCATCCACCACATTAACCCAGTGCGCAGTGATGGACACGTAACGGCCCTGGCCATGCCGACTGGACCATGCATCAGTTGTGAGGTGCACCTTTCCGCTCACTGACTGCTTGGGTGGATGGACAATGCGGTCTTTCACATGATGGTGGAGGGCTGGGATGGCTTTGCGAGAGAAGAAGTGGCGACTGGGTAGGTCATAGCGTGGTACTGCATAGGCCATGAGTTCGCGGAAAGCTGTGCCTTCCACCAACCGAAAGGGCATCATCTCAAACGAGATTAGTTTGGCAATGTGGGCGTTCAAACCCAGTGTACGCGGATGAGAGACTGAGTACTTTCTTGACCTACTCATAGTGTCTGGGAGGGTGAGCTGGACTTGAGAGCTGCATATGGTGGAAGTAGCGGTGGACAGGGCGGACTGAGAGAGGGTTGATGATGGTGATGGAGTTGGTGTTCTTTCTGATGGCCTAGAATCAGTCTTTCGTTGATATAACAGTGGGATTCCCTGACTGCTGTGGTCTTGCAACGACACCTCAACATTTGCTGCTGTGCTAACCGGTGGGCTTACAGTGGGGGAAACAATGTAGCGTTGCTGACTACCTTCGTTGTGATCAGTTGCACATGTGGCACTTGAGGTTTGGTGTTGTGTCCACGCTTGTAAGTGCATGCTGGTTAAATGTCTAAGCATGCAACTGGTATTCAAATTTTTCAGATTTTTCCCTCGGCTAAAGGTCTTTGCGCACTTCTTACAGATAACCTTGGCCTGATCATGAGGATTTTGTTCAAAAAAGTGCCACACTGCACTCTTCCTACTTTGGCAGACATTTTGCGGCCTAGCACGTTGTGATCTTTTGACCCTCTGGACAAGCTGTCCAGCAACTCTTTTGATGTTTGGAACCTGTCTTTGGAGTGCTCCGGGCCTGCCAGATAACAGCTGTTGCGATGTCGATGTCTGCTGTGGATGCTCCTCATCTGAGCTATTGGAAGCAGCACCCTCTTCCCCCAATGGATGCCAATCTGGGTCAACAACTGGGTCATCCATCACCTCCTCTTCTATGTCATGTGCACCTTCCTCTGTGTCACCGTGTATGGTGGTATAGTGTGCGGGAAGGGGCACCTGAGTCTCATCAGGGTCAGAATCTGGCTCTGTACACTGCGAGGACAATGTAGTGCTCTGAGTGAATGTACCAGCAGAATCATCCATCAGCGGCTGTGCATCAGTGCACTCCATGTCAGATTCATCTTGGCCTGGGTAATTCACCATTTCACTTGATAATCCAGGCATGGTATGTGAAAACAGCTCCATGGAGTAATCAGTAGTATGGCCTGCGTCATCCTTCAATCTTGGTTGGGGTGAAGGACACAAGGAAAGGTGTGGTTCATGAACATGAGCCTCCAATGACGACTCAGTGCTTTTACTTTTTACAACTGAAGAAGAGGAGGCGATAGAGCTGGAGGCTGAGTCAGCAATGTAAGACAAAACTTTTTCCTGATGCTCTGGCTTTAAAAGCGGTTTGCCAACTCCTAGAAAACTAAGCGTTCGAGGCCTTATGTAGCCAGACGATGACGCAGGGTCAGCACCTCCTGCATTCGGTCCTATTTTGCTCTTGCCACTACCATCAGATCCACCACCAACACCATCATTACCAGCTGCCAACCCCCGCCCAATTCCACAGCCTCTTCCACCAGCCTTGCTCATTTTTGGTAGAAATGTAGACAAAATCCAACAAACTATATAGTAATGTAAAACAAGGTACAAGGTGTCTATAGGACAGGGGAGATTTTGAATTTCTGCACACACTTGTGGACAGTGGACACTTTTGGATTGTGTGAGGCCCACTGATATCTGAGCGCTATGTGACAGGCTCGATGGCACAGCTGTGACAAAAGTGACTAGAGGATAAGGGAGATTTTGAATCTCTGCACACACTTTTGGACACTGGACACTTTTGGATTGTGTGAGGCCCAATGAATATCTGAGCGCTATGTGACAGGCTCGATGGCACAGCTGTGACAAAAGTGACTAGAGGATAAGGGAGATTTTGAATTTCTGCACACACTTGTGGACAGTGGACACTTTTGGATTGTGTGAGGCCCACTGATATCTGAGCGCTATGTGACAGGCTCGATGGCACAGCTGTGACAAAAGTGACTAGAGGATAAGGGAGATTTTGAATCTCTGCACACACTTTTGGACACTGGACACTTTTGGATTGTGTGAGGCCCAATGAATATCGGAGCGCTATGTGACAGGCTCGATGGCACAGCTGTGACAAAAGTGACTAGAGGATAAGGGAGATTGGAATGCTTTTAAAAAAGCAGTTTGCGGAGCAGTGGGTAAACAGCAATGCAGGAATGTCAGGAAGCCTTCGAAGGCAGCCCAACAACCAACACCACTGATACACCACTATATAGCCTCCCCTTGCACTGCACACACAGTGACTGGTGTGTTGTGCAGGCCAAATTGCTAGCAGCAGAAGCAGTTTTTTTTTCTTCACAGTAGGACAAAAAAAAAAAATTGGGATTGCTTTTAAAAAAGCAGTTTGCGGAGCAGTGGGTAAACAGCAACGCAGGAATGTCAGGAAGCCTTAGAAGGCAGCCCAACAACCAACACCACTGATACACCACTATATAGCCTCCCCTTGCACTGCACACACAGTGACTGGTGTGTTGTGCAGGCCAAATCGCTAGCAGCAGAAGCAGTTTTTTTGTCTTCTTCCCTGCCTAACGCTCTCCCTACAGAATCAGCAGCAACCTCTCCCTATACTAAGATCGGCAGAAGTAAGATGGCGGTCGGCGTGCACACCCTTTTATACCCCCTGTGACGCCCACCAAAGCAAGCCAATCACTTGCATGCCCTTCTGAAAGATGGTGGTGACCCGTGCCTATGTCATCACGTTGCCCACAGTGTCCGTGGATCCTGATTGGCTGAAAAAGAGCGCAAAACAAACTTTTGAAACGCGACTTTGGCGCGTAAGTCGCCGACCTCGTGGCCGACCTCATCCTAGGGTCGGGTTTCGTTTCATGAAACCCGACTTTGCCAAAAGTCGGCGACTTTTGAATTTTTTCGACCCGTTTCGCTCAACTCTAGTTATGAGTACTTTGCATGTCGCATTTTACTGAGGGCTCATACTCACTTGCAAGAGTCTCTCGCATGAAAACCTGGAACAGCCGCCGGCACTTGGACCGGAGCTTGCGGCTGCATAGAAATACATGTAGGTGCACGTTCCGGTCCCAGTGCCGGCGGCTCTGCCAGGTTTTCATGCGAGAGACTCTCGCAAGTGAGTATGAGCCCTAAGAGTTAAACATTCAGGGACTGGAGTAGGATTTGTGGCAAGGCGCACATAGAGCTATGCGCCACTCGACCAGAGCTCCTGATTCATGAAGAGGCATTTTTATGAATCTAGAGCGTCTGATTCCAGCAAACTCCCTTATTGAGACCAGCAAGGGAAACGCTGGTCTAGATGAATCAGGCCCAATACACACATGGTCAGAATTGTCGGTATCCCTCGTTTAATGACAGAAAAACCCACAATGGTCACAGAAATAACTTGAGTCTGACAAAAGTAATAATAACTTAAAAAAAAAAAAATCTATGAAAATGAACAAATGAAAGTCGGACATTACTTTTCAACCATGCTTCCACAGAATTGAAAAAAATAAAACTCATGAAATAGGCCTGGACAGAAATGATGGTTCCTTAACTTAATATTTTGTTGCACAGACTTTTGAGGCAATCACTGCAATCAAATGCTTCCTGCAACTGTCAATGAGATTTCTGCACCTCTCTACAAGTATTTTGGCCCACTCCTCAAGAGCAAACTGCTCTAGTTGTCTCGTGCTTTAAGATTGACTTTTCCAGACGGTATGTTTCAGCTCTTTCCAAAGATGCTCAATAATAGGCTTTAGGTCAGGGATCATAGAAGGCCACTTAAGAATAGTCCAATGTTTTCCTCTTAGCCAATCTTGGGTGTTTTTAGCTGCTGCGTGTTTGGGGTCATTATCCTGTTGCAAGACCCATGACCTGCGACTGAGACCAAGCTTTCAGACACTGGGCAGCACATTTCTCTCTAGAATCCCTTGATTGTCTTGAGATTTCATTGTACCCTGCACAGATTCTAGACACCCTGTGCCAGATGCAGCAAAGCAGCTGCAGAACATAACAGAGCCTCTCCTTCATGTTTCACAGTAGGGACAGTGTTCATTTCTTGATATGCTTTATTTTTCCATCTGTGAACATAGAGCTGATGTGCCTTGCCAAAAAGTTCAATTTTTGTCTCATCTGTCCATAGGACATTCTCCCAGCAGCTTTTTAGCTTGTCAACATGTAGTTTG
This sequence comes from Dendrobates tinctorius, assembly GCF_039654945.1. Taxonomy (NCBI): domain Eukaryota; kingdom Metazoa; phylum Chordata; class Amphibia; order Anura; family Dendrobatidae; genus Dendrobates; species Dendrobates tinctorius. Next base: position 43,057,458 of record NW_027361810.1, on the reverse strand, counting down.
GCAAATTCCAGTCTGGCTTTTTTTTCAACAATGGTGTTCTCCTTGGTCGTCTCTAGGGATGAGCGAATAGCTGTAGCACTTACCGAATAGCTGCATTGAGATCCCGCATACCTGGAGTGCTCCCAATGATCAGCTGTTCGGCGCTGCAGCTGCATGTGTCACGGCTATGTGACAGTCACTACACATTGATGGAGAGCCCAACAAACAGGCTTGCAATGGTGAGGTACTGTTGATCAATTGTTAGGGTTCGTCTTGGTCTTATGATGTCAAAATGTGAACAGCATGAAGTGGAGGACTGTTTGATACCAATTCTAATTGAACCCTGAAATGTATCGGCCGATTCATGGCTCAAACACCTATTGTGAATTTTGCCATTAATTTCTTGTTGGAGAACAGCAAGTTGTTCAAAAAGTATTGAAACTTTGAACTGTTGGAGGTGTGCATTCAGAAGTTTAGAGATGGTCACACTAAGTTCACCTGAAAAGGTTAGCGTGTGTTTTAGGTTCATCCTGAAATTTCACCCGAAAGCCAAATATCCCTGACTTTATGTGAGTAGTATATGTAAAACAAATTGTGAATATGGTTGAATCACTGATCACATCCAACCAATAACCTTTGAAAAGTTTTACGGTTTTATCGCTCACTGCTTTAGAATTGGCAGGACAGGCAACTTTGCCAATGTCACACATCGCTTTTCTGCTTCGGTTTCCACACAGTGACCTACGGTCATGTGACTTTCTTAGCGCCTTTTGTGCAATTCTTTGTCACGTTGATGGGTCACACGGTGCAGTACCTCTAAAGCACTGCCTTGTTTATGGGACATCAACGTGGATGTTCCTCCTTTTGGCTTTTTTGATATAGGAAAGATGTATATCTTTGTACCGTGTTAGCCAGTAGATAGAAAAATATTCAGAATTGAGAGTCCTCAGTGGTTGATACCTTTTAATGGCAATGCATTTTTCCTGTGCTGTGTTGTGTGTAAATATGTGATTCTTCAGATTTTGTATTAGTCAATGCCTGATGAAGAGGCCTGAGTAGTCTCGAAAGCTTGCAATGTGTTACCATCTTTTCAGTTAGCTATTAAAAGGTATCAACCACTGAGGACTCTCCATTCTGAATATTTTTCCTCCCCTTGGCATAATTGACACTGTATTCCTAAATAATACAACTTGGAAGATCATCCTGGGAAGTATAAGAGGGAAGGACCGGATTAGGGGTAGAGCATCTCAACACTTAGCTGATCACTGGGGAGCTGTTCTTGTGAACATGAAGCTAAAACTTAAAAATACGCCCCTCCACCACCTGAGCTAAACAAGGAGGAGAAGTCACAGGACTTCTGGCAACAGAGAGGAATCGGGGCAATCGGGCTACAAAAGGAGGAAAGCCATTATAACACTGCATCCACCATAGCTCCCAACTGTGCCAGATACACCGGGACTGTCCTGATTTGAAGGACAGCCCCGCCGTGTCAGAGTTTTAGTCTGATTTCTAATACTTGCCACACCTTCATCGCTCCATGGCTCCTCCTTAGGTGCTGGGCCACATTTCTCCGCACCAACTTAGATTGAATAAACAAGTCCCTTCTTCTCCTGTGATCTGTTCTCCCTGGGACTCCAGTTCGCAAGAACTGCAATGTTCACAGGCAGCAGCACTATCTATGGCCCACAGCCCAGAATTATAAACATAGGAGAATTTGGTAATCTTGAGCCGCATTGCAGGTAGTGACCCTACCAGCAGAGTATACAGCTACATACAGATATATAGAAATACACTGCTATGTACAATGTATCTGTATTTTGTGGGTGAAGGAGCTAAAGCTATTGAGCCGCAGGCTCCAGTGATGTCACTGGGAGAATTTTGTATACTTGATGTGACCCCACAGGCAGATTATACTGATATATAGAGAAAAAAATTACATAGCAGTGTATTTCTATGTGTCTGTATTCCTGAGGGAGAATAAGAGCATTTTTTCCTTACTATAAAATTACTAAAACAAACAATTAGAATAATGTCATGTGTAATGCACTTTGAAAAAAAAATTAAACAAAAAATTGGCAAATAACAGACATATTTGGTGTCCCTGTAATCTTAACGACACATACAACACAGCGATCAGATTAATTACAATGATCAGTCAATGACGTAAAAAAAAATATGGCGTGGTTGTTTTTTTTGTTTTTTTTCTTAACCCATAAATAATGTAATAAAAATGTACCACTGTGGCTGCGTTCACATGTAGCATAAATGTGGTGCTTTTATTCTCCAGGGGTACGCACCACACTACGCTATATCAATCTTTTCTGATTGTTGTGTTTGCTGCGTTTCTTTTATGCGTTTTCCTCCTAATGTGATGTGGTTTTCGTAATGTGAATCCACGTTTTTATTGCTTTTTAATAGTACTGAAAAGGTTTGAATCTGCACTAAAAATGCACCGGTTTTTTTTTTTTTCCTTGCATATTTTTAACTCATATAAGCCAGTAGAAGGGTAAAAAACACCACCAAACGGCAGAGTTCAGCAGCCGAGGGCAGAGATTTCATGAAATCACATCTACTTTGCTTGGACATTTAGGTCATGTTCACATGAAAAAAAGTAATAAAACTTTATAAACATTATTTTTTAATATTAAAAACTTTTTTTAACTTTTTTTTATACATTGTCAACTTTTTTGCACAGAAATTCTGCTGTGTTTAACTCCTTCGCTCTGTAGCCAGTTTCCAATTTTGCCTTTCTGCTCCCTCCTCTTCTTCCCAGAGCCATAAGGCTGTGTGCACACGCTGCGGATTTTGCTGCGGTTCCGCAGCGGTTTTGGCCGCTGCGGACCCGCAGCAGTTTTTGCTGCGGTGTACAGTACCATGATTCCCTATGGGAATCAAAAACCGCAGTGCAGACGGTGCGGAATTTTCCGCGCGGATTATCTGCGGTTTTCAATCCGCAGAAAGAATTGACATGTCAATTCTTTCTGCGGATTCTCCTGCGGTTTGCCATCTCCTCCATTGAGGAGATGAAAAACCGCAGGGCAAAACCGCAGAGCAATCCGCAGGTAAAACCGCAGGTCTTTTGACCTGCGGTTTCACCTGCGGATTTTACAAAATCCGCGCGGATGAATCCGCACATAATCCGCAGCGTGTGCACACAGCCTAACTCTTTTATTTTTCTGTCCATATAGACATATGAGGGCTTGTATTTTATCGGACGAGTTGTACTTTTGAATGACACCATTCATTTTACCAAACGGTGCAGTCAAAAACGGGAAAAAAAATTCAAGTGCGGTGAAATTGTAAAAAAAAAACACAATTCTGGCTGTTTTTTTGGGAATTGTTTTTTTACGTTGTACATTTTGTGGTAAAAGCGACCATACAATATAATTCTCCTCATCAATACAATTACGGCAATACCAAACCTGTCCAGTTTTTTTTTATTATTTTAGTGGTGAAAAAAATCAGAAATTTTAAAAAAATAAAATTTTATCGCCATTTTTCGAGACCCAGGAGTTTTTATTTTTTGTTCGATGGAGCTGTGTGATAGCTTATGTTTTGCAGGGTGAGACAGCGTTTTTATTACTACTATTTTGGGATAGATGTGACATTTTGTTCTCTTTGTTACGGCATTTTTTCGGGGAACTGCAGTGACCAAAAAAACTAAATTTTGGCGTTCTTGAATTTTTTCTGTCTACAGTGTTTACTGATCGGGTTGTTATATTTTGATAGGTCGGACTTTTCCAAATGCAGCGGTATCACATGTGTATTTTTTTATATCTCTTTTCAGTGGTGGGAAGGGGGTTGATTTGAACTTTAGTTGTTGTTTTTTTTTCAAAACTTTTTTTTTCACTTTTTACTCATCTTGTGTGCCTCCTTAGGGAACTTAAAGATGCGATCCTCCTATCGCTGCATATAGCTGAAATCACTGTCTTCTTTGATGCTCAGCCACAAGCAGGCTTTCAAGGGATGAAACCAGTAGCGATATTTAGGTAGCAACACGATCAAATAAAAAAAAACAAACTTTTATTATAAATGTTAAAATAACACTAAGTAGAATAATACGAAAATCAATAAATCAATAGATAAAGTAATAATGACAGGGTTACAAAATACGCTTACAAACATGGAAAAATCAACAGTGACAGAGAATATCGAGAGCATATGACCTAAACACCCTGATAACTATAAATACTGTAATAGTAGTATGAACACCTATACCAATCCATCATAGTAAGAAATGGCAAAATTAGCAATACATAATTCCAGTTTAAGTGCCTGTCACGTACCCGCTTCTCAGCACGTGACTTGGGGTTGCGCCTGGAAGGGTTAATCTATCTCCTCTCACTCAATCCAGCATTCAACCTCTGTTCTATGCTAAATGGGAGCATAAATCACACCCTAACGCAGACCACACACCCCATTTCATTCATTTGCTAACACTCACAGAATCCACGGGCGATGAGTCTCGGAAATATTACTACTACCGTCTGCCAATCACCAGGGTCACACACTCTAAAGCTATGGATTCTTTAGAGCATACATGGTTCAAACTTATTAAAGTTTGAAGCTTTAATAGAAAAGGTACAGTGCTTACAATAAAAAGGATATAACAATGGAAATAAAAAGTGACATGCATGCAAAACAGTAATAAAATAAAAATAATAATAATAATATAATAAATTTTATTTTTATAGCGCCGACATATTCCGCAGCACTTTACATTTCAGAGGGGATTTGTACAGACAATAGACATTACAGCATAACAATAATCACATACAGTAGATTATAACAAACAACAAGAGGAGTGAGGGCCCTGCTCGCAAGCTTAAAAAGGATAACATAACCAAAATACCTACATTTCCATCTGCAGTTATTCTGTTTCCTGATGGAGGTAAAATAAATTAAGGCACACATCAGCCTTCCAGGATGTTTTTTGTGTCAAGGCCTAATTTATAGATTTGACATGGAGATGAGATTTCTAGACCAGCCTCTCAATATTCTAATTGCTGGTTTGTGACTGGACCATGGCGACTCTACCAATTAATACATTATTTTCTCTGAAAACTCTTTGTGTAACCTTTCTCATAGATAGATAGTGTCAATCTCCAATTGGCATCTCTCTTAGAAGAGTCAGAAGGTGTGAAATGTTTCCACTTTGTGTTTTCTCAGCAAGGCCCCCTGGGGAGACGGGAGACTGCCTTTCTCAGGATAACATATGTTGTGACCTTTGTGAGACCTGCAATCTAGGGACCGATGTTAATCACTGCTGGTCATACATCCATACATATACATATTTCACTACAGTGCCCTTAAAATAACACCAACAGGCTGACAGTGAATATGACAGATACTTAATCTCTTAATATTAATGGATACATAAAAATAGCTACATATTCAATCATGTATAATTCACAAAAGATAAACATTAGATTACCTGTGGTCATACTTTATACAGGGTGAGGGTCTAGCTATACCTCGACGCGCGTTTCCATGCCTCTGTAGTTTCGTCCTAAGTATATATTTTTTTTATTTGATCGTGTTGCTACTTCTATATCACTATTGGTTTCATGTTAGTGTATTTGAAGAGGATTTTTAGGTCATTCTATGGGGATTAGTTTTGGTTGAGGCTTTCAAAGGAGTTCTGTAATGAAAAGCATGGGTGTCATCAGCTGACCCTTGGCTGTCATGACAACCCATCGGCGACCCGCTACCCCATCACGGGTGTGCCGAAGTATTGACACACGTGCACATTGGCGCTTGTTAAATGTTGCTGTCAGAAATTAACAGCTGCAATCAACATGTTAAAAATCGTGGGCGGAGCACCTCTCCATCCGTAATTGTTAGCAGCAGGGCCTAGCGGTAATACTCAGCTATCACTTGACGGGTATGGGACGGGCTCGCTGCATGAGCCCATTCCATACAACGCTTCCGACTTACGCCGTATATATATGGCAGCTGTCGTGAAGGTGATAACTGTCCAAGCAAAGTGGATGTGATTTCATGAAAACTGCGTCCCCTGTGCATCTAAAGACGCAGCTGAACTGTGCGGTTTTGGCGCTGTTTTCAATACACTTGTCTTTTGGGTGGAGCCGTTAAAACTGCTGTTGCTTAAGTGCAGAATAAAAGCTTTTTTGTGCTATTAAACAACCACATTAAAACGCAGCTTCACATCTGCACCAAAATGCATCAAATAAGGGGGAAAAGGCATAAAAAATGCAGCAAAAGATGCAATAATCAGATAAGATTGTCACTGTAGTTTGGTGCGAATCCTGCAGAGAAGAAAAAACAGTATTTATGCAGCATGTAAACACGCACTTACAGACAAAAAAAAGCCAGATGTCATACAGAGAAGCTACATAAACACGAGGAAGTTCTGGCACCTCCGACTGTGAATGAAGGAACAGAAAAATAATCCACAGGTCCCAACTAGAGAGGAGCAGGATGCACTGATTACCTCGCCTAGTCTTGGCTAATCGAAAGCCACGCCGGAAGGTTAGAGATTCACGGCTTCCCTCTAGCAGCCAGGTACCGCTGGACCAGAGACCCATAAATATATCTGCTCATCTCTAGGCCAAATGGTCCGGAATACAGTGGACAGTCTCGGATTTGGGTCTACACCCTGCAGTCTCTGGCGTCTGCTGAATTTCCTTCACTGCCATTGCCCCTCTGTCATCTTTTCCTGCCAGGGTAGAAAGAAATGGTAAATGGGCGTTTATTGGTGCTTGGCCAGATTTTGCACTGGCGTGCTGCATAATTTGTGCCTCTTTCTGTCCTTCAAAAGTTGGGAGGTATACATCCACTTTGAAGACAATGCCGGGTAAAGCGCTGAAAGGGGACAACCCCTTTAAGTACTTGATCTCAAGGCATTCTTTCCCTAACAAGGTATTATCTGTAGCTATAAACAAGAGTGGACATTCCTAGGATTCCATGCAATTATTATATTCAATACTGCTGCATTGCAGATCTTTTATGACTCTGGAATTTGTGTCCACTGCAAGAAAAGACTTCTGTGCTATAGATAAAACCTGCAATCCTGCCTAAACGCTGAGGAAGTCGTAAACTCGCTCCAGTTATCTTAACATCAGAGTTTTTTCCGCTAAAGTGTGTATTCAATGAGGGAAAAAAGTTGTGTTTTAGGGAACCTTCTTTTGTATATTAAGGAACTATGTATGTATACAGTGGCTCTCTTACAAGCTCATGTGAAATATGGGTATGTCAAATTGTACCGTTGTATTCTTTTTTTTTAAGCATACACTTTACATCCCTTCAGGGCTGTCTTCCAAAATTTCTTAGGTCCGTATACAATCACTAGTCCATTGTTGAGAACCATCCCATATGTATTTGAGGATGATGGAAAAGGGGTTCTAGCATAATAAATTAAAAGGGAATGAATTATCTGAAAAATAACTACAGTATTTTGATAAGTGTGTATGTATATACAGTATATTACAAAAGTGAGTACACCCCTAACCCTGACCAATTCGCAATGAGGATTTTACAAAGAAAACATTTAAACCACTCATGGTATAACATTCTGTATACTCGTCTAAGGATCTAGTCTGGAGCCTAAAACCAATTTTTGCATATTTTCTGAACGTAGACTCCTGCACTACGACAGCCATCCATGTAATCCCAGACACACTGGATGATGTAGAGATCAGGGCTCATTGGGGCACATATCATCACTTCTTGTATTTCTTTATGCTGAATATAGTTTCTAATGACATTGGCTGCAGTTTTGGGTTGTTGTCCTGTTGCAAAATAAATTTGGAGCCAGTCAGGTGCCTCTCCAATTGTATTGCATGATGGATAAATATCTGCCTATATTTCTCAGCATTGTGGGCACTATTAATCTTGACCAAATCCTCAACTCCGTTTGCACATTGGCCGCCCCGAACTACCAAGGAACGTCCACCGTGTTTCACTGTTGCTTGCAGACATTCATTATTGTACCTGTCCTTTGAAAACAAACTGCTTTCTGTGACAGCCAAATATTTCACATTTTGACTCCTCAGTCCAGAACACCTGCTGACATTTTTCTGCTCCCCAGTTCTTATATTTTTTTTTTGTGTATAGTTGAGTCACTTGGCCTTGTTTCCATGTCAAAGGTACGGTATGTTTTTTTAGCCACAGTTCTTCCATGACGACCACTTCAGATTGGGTGTAGCTGGGTCCCACTGATTGCTGACAGTTCTTAGCTGATGGCACTGCTGGACACTTTCCAATTTTAAAAGGAAGTATGATGTGTCTTACATCTACTGTTTAGTTTCCTTGGCCGACCACTGCTTCTACTGTCCTCATTATTACCCAATTCTTGGTGTCCTCAATGCTCATAAGTAAAGGCAGATATTTATCCATTATGCAATGCTATCAAGAATAAAGAATAAGTCTGATTGGCCCCAAATTTATTCTGCAGCACATTAACTACCCCAACTATACAGCCAATGTCCTAAACCACTATCTTCAGTGTAAAGAAGAACATGGAGCCCTGGAAGTGATGATATGGTCCCACAGAGCCCTGATCTCAACATCATTGTCTCTGTTTGAGATTACATGAGGGTTTTGCACAACCTACATCCAGAGAAGATCTGTGGTTAGTTCTCCAAGATGTTTGGAACCTTCTCCCAGCAGACTCTCTTCAAAACCTGTGTGTAAGTGTATCTAGAAGAATTTATGCTTTTATGCTGTTTTTGAAGGCTCCAAATATTGATTACATTTAGTTTTCTCTTTTATGTATTCACTTTGCATTTTGTTAATGGATAAAAATAACCTATTAACACTTAGTTTTTAAACCTTTTCCACATCTGCATAAAACTTTTGCATAGTGTTGTATGTATATATTATTACACACTTCCCAACATTCAAGTTGCAATACGAAGAAGGAAAAGTCATTGATCGATGAAAATTACAAGGTCTATAGATATGTTAATTTTATGCAAATCATGAAAAATGGAAAAAGTTGAATGTATGAGCGCTATGTGCAGAAATCCCTGCACTTGCAGTCTTGGCTGCTATCATTCAGGTTTTTAATTGTCTGAAGAATATTCTGCAACTCTGAATGCACCTGGGAAAATTATCAAGATCTGCTGACAGCTCCCTTTGCAATTGCCGACCAATGACTTCCCAAATATGCTCAACCAGGGACACTGCAGACCGTAGTATCACATTTAGGCCATGCAGGCTACGCACTATAGCATGAGCGTCCTGCGGTTTCAGCAGGAAAAAAAATCCAGCAAGACCAAGTAGACTGAAGGAAGTAAAATCCACATTTATTTATCTAAAAACAGTTGTAGACAGTGAGCATATCATCCAGCAGCACAGAAATTAAACCAACGCGTTTCGGCTAATGAAAGCCTTACTCATGAGTGTTTGTTTTTTTGCTGGAAAACTTGTACTTTTGAATTGATTACCATAGTGTACTGGAAAATGTGAAAAAATAAATGAGGTCAAATTGCAGAAATTTGGATTTTTTATTTACCATGTTCATTATATGGTAAAACTGACTTGGCAATATGATTCTCCAGGTCAGTATGAGTACCAAATGTATAGTTTTAAGTGGTGAAAATCTTTTGGATGTTTGTCTGAAAACATTTTTTGATTTTGTCACCATTTTCCGAGACCCATAGCGTTTTCATTTTTCGGGATCTGGGGTTGGGCAATGGCTTATTTTTTGCACCCTAAGCCAGGCTGAAGTTTGCCAAAGACCGTAAGGATTGTACCATAGAGGACTGGAGTAAGGTAATCTATTCTGAAGAGTCTAATTTTCAGCTTTGTCTAACACCTGGTCGTCTAATGGTTAGATGGAGACCTGGAGAGGCGTACAAGCCACAGTGTCTTGCACCCACTGTGAAATTTGGTGGAGGATCGGTGATGATCTGGGAATGCTTCAGCGAGGCTGGAATTGGGCAGGTTAATCTTTTCAAAGGACGTATAAATGAAGCTGCATACAAGGTTATCCTGGAAAAACAGTTGATTTCTTCTGCTCAGGCAATGTTCCCTAACTCTGAGGACTGTTTTTTCCAGCAGGACAATGCGCCATGCCAGACAGCTAGGTCAATCAACGTGTGGATGAAGGACTGCCACATCAAATCCCTGCCATGGCCAGCCCAATCTCCAGACCTGAACCCCATTGAAAACCTCTGGAATGTAATAAAGAGGAAGATGGATAGTCACAAGCCATCAAATAAAGAACTGCTTACATTTTTTGTACCAGGAGTGGCATAAGGTCACCCAAAAGCAGTGCAAAAGACTGGTGGAAAGCATGCCAAGACGCATGAAAGCTGTGATTAACCCCTTAATGTCCAATGACGGACACAGTCCGTCATCAGACATCTCCCCTGCTTTGATGAGGGGTACGGCGCTGAGCCCGCATCAAAGCCGGGACATGTCAGCTGTTATGAACAGCTGACATGTGCCCGCTGTTATGAACAGCTGACATGTGCCCGCAATAGGCGCGAGCGGAATGGCTATCCGCCCGCGCCTATTAACTAGTTAAATCCCGCTGTCAAAGTTGACAGCGGGCATTTAAATAGCATTTCCGTCCGCCGGGCCGGAAATGACATCATCGCCGACCCCCATCACGTGATCGGGGGTCGGCGTCATGTTGCCTGGACAACCAGAGGTCTCTATAAGACCTCTGGTTGTTCCAGGCATATGGCTTTCAGCGCCACCCGGTGGGCGGCGCTGGAAGCACAGCAGTAAATCTGCTACATATTGGCGATCAGCTCATCGCCCATATGTAGCAGAGCCGATCGGGTTGCGCATGCTTCTAGCTTCCTATGGAGGCTATTGAAGCATGCCAAAAGTAAAAAAAAAAAAAAAAAAAAATGTTTAAAAATAAAAAAATTAAAAAAACCTAAAAGTTCAAATCACCCCCCTTTTCGCCCCAATCAAAATAAAACAGTAAAAAAAAATCTCACATACACATAATAGGTATCGCCGTGTTCAGAATCGCCCGATCTATCAATAAAAAAAAGCATTAACCCGATCGCTAAACGGCGTAGCGAGAAAAAAATTAAAAACACCAGAATTACGTTTTTTTGGTCGCCAAGACATTGCATTAAAATGCAATAAGGGGCGATCAAAAGAACATATCTGCACAAAAGTGGTATCATTAAAAACGTCAGCCCGGCTCGGAAAAAAAAAACCCTCACCCGACCCCAGATCATGAAAAATGGAGACGCTACGGGTCTTGGAAAATTGCGCATTTTTTTTTTTTTTTTTTTTTTTTTTAGCAAACTTTGTAATTTTTTTTCACCACTTAGATAAAAGAGGACGTAGACATGTTTGGTGTCTATGAACTCGTAATGACCTGGAGAATCATAATGGCAGGTCAGATTTAGCATCTAGTGAACCTAGCAAAAAAAGCCAAGCAAAAAACAAGTGTGGGATTGCACTTTTTTTTGCAATTTCACCGCACTTGGAATTTTTTTTCCGTTTTCGAGTACACGATATGGTAAAACCAATGGTGTCATTTAAAAGTACAACTCGTCCCGCAAAAAATAAGCCCTCACATGGCCATATAAACGGAAAAATAAAAAAGTTATGGATCTGGAAAGAAGGGGAGGGAAAAATGAAAAAGCAAAACCAAAAATACCCCTGGTCGTTAAGGGGTTAAAAATCATGGTTATTCCACAAAATATTGATTTCTGAACTTTTCCTGAGTTAAAACATTAGTATTGTTGCCTCTAAATGATTCTGAACTTGCTTACTTAGCATTATTTGAGGTCTGCAAGCACTGCATTTTTTTGTTGTTTTGACTATTTCTTATTGTCTGAAAATAAATACAAAATGTAGTGCTTGGAAATTTAAAGACATGTTATTAGTAGTTTATAGAACAAAAGAACAATTTACATTTTACTAAAGAATATACCTATAAAGAGAAAAATTAGTCAAACTGAAAATCTAGCTTTTTGCCAGAGCTGTGTGTGTGTGTATATGTGTGTGTGTGTGTATATATATATATATATATATATATATATATATATATATATATATATATATATATATATATATATATATATATATATATATATTATATAATATATATATTTATTTATCATCTGGAGGACATGATAAGGATTGTTAGAATTTGATAAATTAATTACTCACTCTTATTGGTCAAATTTCAGGATTTTGTCCATTTCACTTCCGATGTTCACACAACTTTAGTATCACGAGGGAGCTGCTGCCCTATACACTGAGACCATCTATCATGCAATGTTTCGGAGTGTGGCGGGAGTCCACCCCTTTACCCAGGCAAGTGATACTAATGATCCGTGAACATGAGATATGAAATGAAAAATAAATGTACAACAAAGTCCTGCAATAATCTGTTAAATACCACGGATTCCTAAACTTCCCCCTGACCCCGCACCTTTCATGCATAAATACCTTGTTTATATCGGTTCAGATGTATGTAAACTGCCGCTGTCCGGTTCGCTGGGCGGGGCTTATTCACCTGCACCCCCCCCTCCCTGTCTTGCTCTACGCATTTCTTCTTGTGTACAGCAAGACAGGTAGGGGGGAGCAGTTGAATAAGCCCCGCCCATCGGACCGGACAGCGGCAGTTTACATACATCTGAACCGATATAAAAAAGGTATTTATGCATGAAAGGTGCGGGGTCAGGGGGAAGCAAAAGTACTAAGAGAATCCTTATGTGACACACAATTGAATTATATCATTATATGATATCTCAAAAAAGGGGTGACAGATTCCCTTTAAGGCCCCGTTACACACATCAATGTCCCAGTGATCCCACCAACGATCCGAAGTGGATGGGATCGCTGGGAGATAGTTAGCTGATCGCTGGTGACCTGTCACATAGACAGACCCACCAGCGATCATGACCAGCGAGCAAGCTGGTTTCCAGGGTAAACAGCGGGTATCTAAGAGCCGTGCAGCTCTTAGATACCCGCTGTTTACATTGGAAACCAGCTCCCAGTGTCGCTGATCGTTGGTCTCTCGCTGTCACACGCAGTGATGCGTGCTGGCCAGCGGTAGACCAGCGATCAAAAAACGGCGCAGGATGTTCGAGCGCGATCAGCGATACCCGGTAGGGGGGCCGGTCGCTGATACATGTCACATACAGCGATGTCGCTGGCGAGATCGCTGTGGCGTCACAAAATCAGTGATCTCGCTGTGTGTGACGGGGCCTTCACTTCCTGCTGGTCACGTGGACATTAGCAGCAATAGACTGACTCAGATCCTATTTGTTTGTTTAGAAGTCTTATCTGAACTTCTTATCTGAGCAAACATTAATATGGACTATGGTCGTAGTGAAGGGAGGGGGGGGTGGAGGTAACGTGACATCACCTATTGCGAATGGTGCATCATCTCGGTATGTACTGTATATAAAAGTGATACCTTTCATTGTAATTCTGTTTGAAATATTAGAGACAGAATATAAGGCCTAGTATATTGTGTGAAAATTGCAAGAATTCTGATATATTTTAATATACATAATATGGGAATGGGGGAAAAAAAGCTTAAAGACAAAGAAACACGTTTAACATAAAATATTTGATTTGAACGATATAGACCCGTTCCCTTTAACAAGCTATCACATCACCAAGATATACGTAACGTATACAACAGTTTAAGGCAGTCAACAAACTTCGCATAAATCAATAGTAGAAGCGAATGCAGGAAAGTCAGTAATATATGTTATCAGAGAAATATGCAAATAAAGTCCGTGGAGCCTCATTTAAAGGCCCTTTTACATTTAGCGATGCACCAGCGATACGACCCGGTCAGTATCGCTGGTGCATCGCTAAATGATCGCTAGTGAGCTTTCACACAGAAAGATCTCACAGCGATGCAGCAGCGACGCAGCGCACGATACTTAACTTTCACGCACAGCGATCCTGATGTCCTCCCGCCCGCGTCCAGCGTCGCTCGTCTCACACAGCAGGAAGCAGACGACGAGAAATGGAGCCGCCTGATCTCGCGCAATCAGCGATGGACAGCGGGGGAGCCGGTCGGAGGTAAGTATCACACATAGCGATATCGCTAGCAATATTTCTATAACGTCACAAAATCAGTGACGTTTTAGCGATATTGCTAGCGATATCGCTATGTGTAAAACCCCCTTAAGAGTCTCAAACACGGGACTAGCCAGATCTTCCTCCAGGGAAGGACCCAGCCAAGGAGTGGCTCCTTTCGGAAACCACCATTACCACCATATTGAGTGGCCCTTTAAGTCAATATCCAGCTCTTTACGAGTTTACAGATATGACAAGGGAAATACCAAGGCCAGGTATCCATCCACAAACAGCTGTTTCGGGGTGTTGCCCCTCATCAGTGTGGAGTAGGATTCTGACTAGGTGGGAGCAATGCCTAGTAGACCAACATCACGAAACAAACACTGACCTCAGGGAGACCAGTCAAAGAAAACACTGCGGCAGCCGGCAAAGGCGCTCAATCAGTGAAATCCAGATCTTCCTCCAGGGAAGGACCCACTTCTTTCCGTCTCCAAAAATTGTAATTTACTCTGATAATCCACTCAGTGAGGTGTCAGATTACAGCTGTCTATTGAAGTCTATGAAGAAGGGAGTGAAGGAGGGAGGAAGGAGTAACAGAGTAGGGTGAAAGTTAGGGACCCTTCACACATAGCGACTCACCAGTGATCCCGACAATGATATGAACTTGTCAGGATCGCTGGTGTGTCGCTACATGATTGCTGGTGAGCTGTCAAACAGGCAGCTTCACCAGCGATCAGGACAGCGACACGCGGGTAACAAGCGACGCACGTCGCTTGGTTAACCACTGTGTACCTTAGTTGGCGCAGGGAGCTGGTAACCAAGGTACAAATCGGGTTTCTAAGCTTTCGCGGTGCTTAGAAATCCGATGTTTACCTTGGTTACCAGCTCCAGCTCGCTGATCGCTGGTCTCCCGCCTGCCACACGCAGCGATGCGTGCTGGCCAGCGGGAGACCAGCGATCAAAACAATGTCCTGGCTATTAGAGGACGATCAGCGATACCCGGCAGGGGGGCCGGTCACTGATAAGTGTCACACACAGCGATCTCGCTGGTGAGATCGCTGTTGCGTCACAAAACTTGTGACTCAGCGTGATCTCTCTAGCGAGATCGCTGTGTGTGATGGGGGCTTTAGAGACTTAAGGCCCTGTTACACATAACGATGTCCCAGCGATCCCACCAACGATCCGACATGGATGGGCTCGCTGGGACATCGTTAGGCTGATCACTGGTGAGCTGTCACATGGACAAACCCCTCCAGCAATCAGGACCAGCGAGCAAGTTGGTATTTAAGGTAAACAGCGGGTTTCTAAGAGCCGCATGGCTCTTGGATACCCGCTGTTTACCTTAGATACCAACGTGCACGCTGGTTTCCAGGGTAACAGTGGGTATCCAAGAGCCGCACGGCTCTTAGAAACCCGCTGTTTACCTTAGAGACCAGCGTGCAGCGTCGCTGACCATTCGTCTCCCGCTGCCACACTCAGTGATGCATGCTGGCCAGCGGGAGACCAACGATCAAAAAATGGCCCAGGACGATGAAGCGCGATTAGTGATACCCAGCAGGGGGGCCGGCCGCTGATCCCCGTCACACACAGCGATGTCGCTGGCGAGATCGCTGATGCGTCACAAAATCCGCGATCTCGCTAGCGATCTCGCTGTGTGTGACGGGGCCTTTAGGCCCCCGTCACACACAGCGATGCACCAGCGATCCTGACAACCATATGACCTTGTCAGGATCAAACAGGCAGATCTCACCGGTGATCAGGACCAGCGACAACGCGGGTAACAAGCGTGCACGTCGCTAAGTTACCCACTGTGTACCTTAGATACCAGCATGCTGGCGCTGGGAGCTGGTATCCAAGGTAAACAGGGTTTCTAAGCATATTCATGAGTTTAATGAGCGCTACCACGTGACCGCTGAAGGAAGGGAGACCGTGGGAGAATGGGGCTGCAGAGACCGCGCCAGGAGGGGGTAAGTATGTCCAATATTCACCTGTCCCGTTCCATCGCTGCTCGCTGCTGTCTGCCGCGTCCTCTGTCAGTGATATTCAGCCAGCAAACGGCGTGGTGACTTGGATAGTGCTCGCCGTGCCCTCTGCTGCCTGAACGTCACTGACAGATGACGTGGCAGACAGCGGCGAGCAGCGATGGACCGGGGACAAGTGAATATCTCAGGTGCCGGGTCCTGAGCCAGCGGCGACACCTGTCCCCCATAGCGCGCCGGTGTCGCCGCCTGCTCGGGATCCGACACCTGACCCCCAGCAACGAGAGGTGAGTATGTCATTTTTTTTTATTTGCAGCAGCGGCAGCATATGAGGCATAACCTATGGAGCATCTTACGGGGGCAGCATATGGGGGCATAATTTATGGAGCACCTTATGGGGCAGCATATGGGGGCATAATCTATGGAGTATCTTATGGGGGTAGCATATGGGGGCATAATATATGCAGCATCTTATGGGGCAGTATATGGGGGAATAATATATGGAGCATCTTATGGACCATAACCTTTTTGGAGCAGCATATGGGGCATATTATTCTATGGAGCATCTTATGGGGCCATTATTAACCTTTGTGCAGCATTATATGGGGAGTATTTTGTATGGAGCATGTTATGGGGCCCATCATGAACTGTATGGAGCATTATATGGGGCTCCTGATTCAATATGGATATTCAAAAACATTTAACCTACTGATGTCTCAATTAATTTTACTTTTATTGGTATCTATTTTTATTTTTGAAATTTACCAGTAGCTTCTGCATTTTCCACCCTAGGCTTATACACGAGTCAATACGTTTTCCCAGTTTTTTGTGGCAAAATTAGGGGGGGTTGGCTTATACTTGGGTCAGCTTATACACGAGTATATACGTTAACTAATATTTAATCCTCATGTACAACGAGACCCCTTCTTCTGACCCAGTCACATTATTGTAATTAAGAAGTACACTGTAAAGAGTGGGTGCATGAAATTCATGTTAATAATTTATATCAATACACTTTTTCTTTAAAGCAATTTAAAATAAAAAAAAAATAGATTAGAAGGAGGATAGGATCAATAAAGTGCAAGTGACAGCTAGGAGATTATTACAGACTCGTCATATTGTCCTGTGTGATCTTGGGGTGGTGGATACTGAAATTTTTCTTCATGTTATCTTTCTTTGTATGTTTTCAATATTTGGGTGAGATTTTAGACAAAAACTTGTATTTTCTAAGCCTTTTTATTTATATTAACGTACATTTTTTATTCCAAAATCAATAAAATCACTGTTTGAAAATGTGCCTGCTTTCTACTTTCAGAAAATATCTATGTAAAAAAAATTATATTTAATATTAGAATTCAAGTTTTGTATGTGTGTAATATCTGCAGTGAAAGGGTTAAGATGCAGGTTTCCTTTTAATATATAAGTATGAAGTTTTGACCCTTGTACGACTAGCAAACCACCTCCATTATGGTAAAGAAAGGGAAGTGCTTTAGATATTGTATAAGGGCATTCTTAAAGAGGAAGGAAGCTGATGAATTGGGGCTAGACTGCAGGCTAGCAGGTCGCGGAGATCATCATAATGGCAAAAATAAAACCTCTGAATCTGCACGGACCTCTTTAACGTCTCGTTACTGTACTTTAAAAAAAAAAAAAAAAAAAAAAAAAAAAGAATTGAGAACTCTCTTGTTTTTAGGCCTCTTTCAGATGTTTGCGATTTTTTTTCATGCATGTGAACACCGTCATAGACTATAACATCTGTCTGTTTATAAACATGGATAGAACATGTTTAAAGTTACATGAAAATAAGATGCTTCGTTCTTTTTTATGTATAATAGTGCATTTATAAGCAGTCTGTTTTGGGGGGTTACCGGAAGTTCCTATAAAAAAAAAAAAAAAAAAAATACAAAACCTGATTGTGCAGTTTAGTGATCTAATCTGTATCACCCTTTCTTCAAATAATACACTCTTGAGCTTAAAGTACGGTCTCATTCACACATCTGTGATTTTTTTTTCTTGTATGTAAAAAAAAACAAACAAAAGAAAAAACAGTCTGAGCTTAATCAGCGTTTTTAATCAGGCTTTGGAGTTTTGTCAGTGTCACTTTTTCTCATTAGTTTTATCAGTTTTTTTCTCGTATTCAAAAACAAAACAAACCCAAACTGATGGAGGTTTGTGAAGATTCTCCTCTCAGCCTGTGAAAAATGGACAACACACGGCACTTGAGCACTGTCTGATCTTTTTCACAGCCATATAGACTTTCATTGCCAAGTTTGATGTGTGACTCAAAAAAGGAAGGTTGTCCCTGTGTGGACCAGTCAGGCCGTAAAAAAAAAACAATGACGAGTAACTTATCACATAAACTATAAGGGTATGTGCACACTGGATTCTGCTGCGGATCCACAGCGGTTTTGGCTCTGCGGATCCGCAGCTGTTTCTGCTGCGTTGTACAGTACCATTTAAAATCAATGAAAAACAAAAAATGCTGTGCACATGCTGCGGATTTTTCTGTGCGGATTTGCTGCAGTTTGAAATCCACAGCATGTCACTTCTTTGTGCGGAATCTGCAGCGGTGTTACACCTGCTCCGTTGTACAGGTGTCAAACTGCAGGCTAATCCGCAGGAAAAATCCGCAGCACAATCTGCAACGTGTGCACTTACCTTAACAGGTACAAGTTCCATCCACCAAAAACACGGATAGAACTCGTATGTAAAAGCTGACTTCTGAACGAGCCCCAAAATGTTATTTTTTGCTTTCTACAAGTTTTGCGCAATTTGAATTGCATTTTGCAATTCTCAGTCATTAAGATTACCGTATATTTACAAATCGGTTCTTTGTGAAATTATAGGAAGTAAATCCAAACATGGACTTGCACATAGCTTGTTGCTAAATTGCCAATTGGTTTCTCTATAAAATAACCATTTGTTAGATTAATTAATTTTATCTTCTTCTAAATCAGACAGTATTTGGGGTTTTATGTTATGGAATTTAGAACACATTATATTAGTCTTTAAAAAAAGTGAATTTTTCACCTTGATTTTATTTTGTGTAGAACCAGATACTGGCTCTCTATTTTTTTTTTTTTTTATTCTAATTATCAGACTTTTTCTGTATTCTTATTGGACAGCCAACACTTGTCTGAGCTACTCTGATAGCATTTTTAGAGAGCGGTTTTAAAATGGCAAGATGGGACCATAGCAAACGGACATGACAAATTGACTTCTATTGAAGGCTGGTTTCACATGTCCGACATTTGTGGGTCTTAGTACGAAGCATGATGTCCAGACCGACTGCTGGTGCCCTGCCCCGAACTTGACAGCCTCATATTTACTGATGAAGCTGATGATTTCAGTCTGTACATAGTGGTCCATACCTGGAGTGTGAACATCAGATGTGTGAAACCAGCCCTGAGGGTATGTTTCCACGGGTCAGAATCCTTCAGGATTTGCTGCAGATTGGACACTGCGTTCAGCCGCAGCGTCCAATCCACAGCGTCCAGATGTTACAGCATAGTGGAGGGGATTTTATGAAATCCCGTCTCCACTATGCGTGCATGGCCGCATCCGGCGACCCTGCGTAACCGGACATGCAGCGCGTTTTTAGAGACCGCAGCATGTCTATTTATCTTGCGGAGACGCTCCATCTCCACAAGAAAAATAACCAAGTCTATGAATATGATGCCGTGATTCCGCATGTGTTCAATAAACAAATTTGGAATCACCGCGTGTACAACAGGGTGCGGCGCTTTGGGTGGAGCAGGGTATCCGCTGCGTCCAAAGCGCAGGGATTACGTCCCGTGGAAACATACCCTTATTGTGCAGGGAGAGGAAGGTGATGAGTTTTGTGCCCTGCTAATTACCCGAAGTCCTCAGCTCCTCCTGGAGCTAAACGCATAGCGTTGACGGGCTGCGTTAACGCTATAGCATAACGCGATCACGTCATGCTATACCACTAGTGCAGATCATTCATCTGCGCTAGCGGTGACGGAGCATCACGCTGCAGCCTGCATCTGAGGCTCTGTCACTGAATGACGGTACATCGCTAGTGCATGCTGATTATGGCATGCTTCAGCGATCCGCCCAATAATGGGGGTTAATGGCAGCGTTAACGGACTGCGTTACATCGCGTTATGCCGCGGTGTAGAGCAGTCCGCCTAACGGACTGCCATAACGCAGTGTGACCCACAACCACTGCCTGACTCTCCTATCCAGGTATTTAACTACCCATGTGATGATCACAAGACCTTGACCTCATACAGGTCCTATCAAGACTCTGCCATTGGAGATACGGTGGACCTCCTCCCACTCACTCTATGAAGGTCCACTAAAACCAGCCCATAAAATAGCTTTCAATTAACCCTCTCAGCATGTAGTGCTAGAGACAAAAACGTTCTGGTCCTACATCACTGACCACAGTATCGCAGTGACACGTATCTTCCTTTCGTACACTCTGCCAGTGACTCTGTCACACCACTTAAAATCACGACACACTCATCAGTGTCCTCAACCACATAGACTATCAGTAGGATGGCAATTTGAATCTCAACCCTTTCTCCATTCAGACACAAATCACTGCTGTGCAGGCAGGAGGAACGGGGGACTCGGGATCTCCATTTTAGTGGGTGTATAAAATGTATCACTTATTCTGTGGATAACTAATACATTTTTTTGAGGAGGATTACGGATTTTATATCGGTTGTCCAGGTTTGGGGCTTAAGTCTGCAGTCGTCATTCTCACAATGCACATAAAACGACCAGGAATAATTGAAATCATATTTTATTTATATTAAAAAATGCATGTATTATAATCCAAAACAAAAGGTAATATGACATTGAGAAATACCAAAAGAGTGGAACCGCAGGCCAGAGGGAAAAAGAAGAAATAAGTTCAGATTGCCTATTTATAATTACGAGTCCATCTATGTGCTGGGTAAGTATTATATCAGTGTGAACCAGAAATAAGGCCAGTGAAAGACATTTCCCAAAAAAATAGTGAAAGGATCTAATGACCATAGAGATGGTAAGTAATTACCCCAGACCTGCGGTGCCATCCCCAGGGGCCTCAGGAAGATCGCTCCCCTTGAAGCACTCCCCAAGTTGTTACATGGCTTGTGTGACTATTGCTACTTTAAATGCTGAGAAAAGACAATACCTAAAAGAATAAACCAGGCTAATTAAATGTAGTTAAGATAACAAATACTGAAAAAAGGTAATAAATAATCTATAAACAGCAGTAAAACCATGCATGGAGAGAAGATATTTGTACTTCTGACCCAATGATAAAGTGCAAATACTTTGCTTTGTTTTTGTTGACTTTAAAAAAGTTACCCGGCCCCAGAGGTGTGCAGAAGACCATATCAGGTGGGGGGATTTTGTGTGTATGCTAAAGGGGTTGTCCAGGCAAAAGGAAAAGTTATCCTGGAACTTTGGTCTGTAAAAAAATAACTAATTGATACAGACCTACCAGCACCTATATAAAACCAGTGCAGGCAGCTCCATAGTCAGTGCCAGCACAGGATGAGGATACGTCATTGTTCCACCACCCGCTGGACTGCTGAGGCCTGTGATTGGCTGCAGCCGTCAGGTGACTTTTAAACAGCGCACCATCAAAAAAACATCTGACAGCTCCTCAAGTCACCCGACTGCTGCAGCCAATCACAAGCTGCAACTGTCTGGCAGCTGGTAGAATGGTGATCTCTGAGCTGGTTCCAGATGGGTGCCGAAAAGTGAATATTAATTATTTTTTTTAATTACAGATCCAAACCCCTAGGTAACTTTTATTTTTGCACAGACAACCCATTTAAGAGAAGAAAGTTTCAATAATATAATTACATGCATCACAGATGTCTCCTTTAGAACTGGAACATGGCAATCAAATGTGTCCTCGATCAATGGTCCTCTGTAGGCTGGAATCACATATGCAGTTTTTATATCAATTTTTTTTTTTATTTAAGAAAGCTTCAATAATTTCAATAGTTGCAAACAAACGACAAAAAAAACAAACTAAAAACAGCAATGAGTTAGTACAAGATGGATATGCAATCAAAAAGGTGATTATATATATATATATATATATATATATATATATATATATATATATATATATATATATATAAAAATAAAAAACAGAAGTCATTATTAAAGCCTGAGAGAACATATAGATGTAGCAGAAGAATGTAAAGGACTGTCCGGGTAGATAAGACATCAGGACATTGTTATCAGAGACCCAAGCCATGAGCAAAAACTCCACAAGTGTGCTGGTATAAGGGTATGTGCACACGGTGCAGATTCTGCTGCGGATCCGCAGCGGTTTTGGCCCTGCGGGTCCACAGCAGATTTAGGAGCGTTGTACAGTACCATTGTTTTCAATGGTTAACTGAAAAACGCAGTGCACATGCTGCGGATATTTCCGTGTGGATTTGCTGCGGTTTACAATTCGCAGCATGTCAATTCTTTTGTGCAAAACCGCTGCGGTTTTACACCTCATCCATTATGAGGTGTAAAACCGCAGGCAAATCCGCAGATAAACTGCAGGAGGATTTTACTACAAAATCCGCACCACCAAAAAAACTACGTGTGCACTTACCCTAAAGGCTGAGATGAGGGAAGGAAAGAACAACACGTAGAACAAAAAAAGGAAAACAACAAGAAAAAAAGAAACTACTCCAATACTTGATGGTCAAGGTTCAGAAGACTATCCTTTAAGAGGACAGCTGATCTATGCTGCCCAATCTACGAGCAGCCTGTATCACACGGACAGTGGCTGCACGATTCCTACCATGTATGTTTAACTGTGAAACGCTGCGGCATTTTAGAAAAAAACAAACCATACTTTAGAAGTTGCCGGGGACTGAACTGCGCTAGAGACTGGTCCAGCAGGTGGGTGCCTGGTGGCTTCTCCCTGCATGTTGTTGTTTCCTGAAGAAGTGCTTGCAACTTCGAAACACATAGAATAATAAAACCGTAAATATATTTATTAAATACACCCTTGGATAGACGTATTCAATAACTTAGCTGCACGGAGGATCTCTACAAAAAAAACTCTTCTAACACGGATACTAATTTATCTTTTTCTCTGAAACGCTGCAGAGTTCCGGACTCAGAACTACTTGGCTGAGATAATACTGCCAGTGCCTGATACATGCTGCCCATAGAACGGGCAACCTGTATCAGCTGCCAGGTTCACTTTAAGTCACTTTAAGTCACTTTTCAATACTTTTTTTTTCTTTATCCAAATTCAAAAACAAATTCATACAAAAGGAAAATTTAAAGGAAAGACTTTTATGTTACCCCATGTGTTTGTCTAAATAAAAAAAAATCTATGAAAACAGCACTTAGTGTTTCCATCTTAAAAGTTCCTACTTTCTTGATTTGAGTAGTAACACAATCCTAGATTTAGCGCTAACCCATGTACTTACTGCCCACTGAGAAAACTACATTCTAATGATGGGCAAATGGGTGGAAACAATAGAGATGGCATCTACTGGGATGTGTAGTGTTTGTAAAAATTGAGGCTGGTAATATATGGATGGAGCATTTGTTTAAAATGAATTTAAATCAAGGGAAATTATTTTCCGTGTTTAAATGTTGCTTTTTTTTATCACACAAACGGAACGGAGTGTCGTAGAAAATAGTAATTTGGGATATTTTGATAATGTGAGTGTGTGATATGCAATAATACCTTTATATACCAATTCGATGCATTTAGGGCTTGCTCACACTGGCGTGAGAATCGGATGCTATATGCATATGACCCTCAGCTCAAACTCTGCTGCGAGCGTAATCCGAGTGTCATTTTACCGTGATCCGGTTCTCTTGCATGCGTAAATCGGATCACATGTGCGGAGAAGATGGAGAACTTAATTTCTCCATCTTTTCCATTGTGTGATTCGACATATATAGGACTGCACTCAGATGAGATCTGAATGCAGTCCGATTTTTTTTTTGCATGCACCCATAGATTTGTATGGGTGCGCCCCATGCAATATGCACTGCTTTTCGCAGCATGGAGCGATTTATTTTCTCATGCAGGATTGGCACGAGAAAAAAAACGCTAGTCTGCACTGCTCCATGGTATAACATTGGAGCGAGTGCTATCTGATTAAATCATCCGAGTTATACGATTCTAGTACTATAGCAACAGACTTTTACCCTTTCCAGGAAGGTGCAATTTTCTTTTTGCGCTTTAATTTTTTTCCTCCACTTCCTCCAACAACTATAACTTTTTTTTTAAAGCAACAGCTTTTTTTTTTTGCATAGCGAGTTGTAATTTTGAAAGACATTCATTTTTCCATACAATGTAGTGAAAAAGTGGAACAGATTCTAAAATTGGTGATTGGGGAAATATATGCCATTTCCCCATTTTGTTTTTTTGGGGTTTTTTGTTTTCAGTGTTCATTGTATGGTAAAAATAAGGGCTTGGTCTGGCATGCTGGTGTTTTTATTACATTTTTAAAGAGAGGTGCATCAACCGAAAAACTGCAAATTTGACTTTTTTTTTTCTTCTCTCTTTTTGGTGTCTACCGTATAAGTTATTTTTATGGATGCGTTGATATCAGATATGTTCATTTTTTTCGATTTCTTCATCTTTAAACTGGAAAAGGAAGGTGATTCAAGTTGAAATCCTCTTTTTTTTTTTTTTTCTTTACAATTTTTTTTTCCACTTTATTTTTATTCCCCTTTGAACCTGCATCCTTTTGATCGCTTATTCTACATACTGCAATACTACAGTACAGTATTGCAGTATATAGTGTAAATGCGTCAAGGCGCTAAATCTTGTAAGTTGTGAGATGGGGGCCTCCTTCGATGGGATTTATTTTTCCAGCATGTTCTGCAGAAACTCAATCTCGATTTTAAAATTTTGGGAATTTGGGGAAAAAAAAATCAAGTCATGTTATTGCTCTCTTTGTCTTGTGCACACGGTCTTGTTGTAAGAACGTCACTTTTAATATTTGGACTGTGTAACAATATTTGAGTAGGTGGTTTATATCAAAGTACAATCCTACATGGATGCCAGGACCAAACGTTATTCAGCAGAACTTTGCCCAGGGCATCACACTTCCTTCTCTGCCTTATCATCAGGGCTGTGGAATCGGTAAACCAAACCACCGAGTCTGACTCTGACTCCTCCATTACTCTGACTCCATCTCCCACTCCCCAGCACTGGTCACTAGTGAGCACGTACATAAAGTGCAGCACAGATTCATCTCAATTAAAAGCTGAGATCAGGAACAGAACAGACATTTATAGGACATTTCATAACGTTGCCAAATAATTATGAAAACTTTTATAGCACATCCCGCACTGAACCCAATTTATTATATATATATATATATATATTAGGAGTCGGTCCATTTTACTCCGACTCCACGACTCCGACTCCACAGCCCTGCTTACCATAATGTATCTTGTTTCCATCCCTTACCCATGCAAGTGACACACAGTCAGCCATCCGTCTACCTGATATAAAAGGAAACAAGATGCAGCATAAACTTCTTTTTTTAATTAGTATTTTGTACTTTAGTAGCTGTTTTGTTGGCTCGGACAACACAGGGAAGCCTATGCTCCTCTTTGCCGTCAGTGAGCCTTGGTTGTTCATTATGTTGCCACCAGTCCTCCTTCCTTAGGCTAGTTTCACACTAGCGTTACAGGGCGCAGCGCACGGCCGCCGCTAAGCTCTGCCCCCGGCAGCGCCCCCGCCGGTCAGCTCCTCCTCTGATCGCATGACGCTGCATTCGATCAGCGCACCCTATATTTAGCGTTGGGTATGCTGGTCGTGCGCTGGTACACTTTTGCCGGCCCTTGCGCCCTTTTGGTGCTGCGCCGAGCGCACAAAAATGCAACACAGTGCGTTTTTGTGCGCTCGGCGCAGTGCCAGCAAAAGTGTACCAGCGCACGACCAGCGTACCCAACGCTAAATATAGGGTACACTGATTGCATGCATCGTCATGTGATCAGAGGAGGAGCTGACCGGAGGGGGCGCAGCCGGGGGCGGAGCTTAGTGGCGGCCGTGCGCTGCGCCCTGTAATGATAGTGTGAAACTAGCCTAAGATAACTTTTGGTAGGTACTACCCATATTTTAGAGATGCTGTCACCCATCTAGTCATCACAGTCTGGTCTTTGTCAAAGTTCCCTCAAATCCCTAGGTTTGCTAATTTTTTGCACTTGCAACACATCAACTTCAAGAACAGACTGTTCACTCGCCGCCTACTATATCCAAACCCTTTTGACAGCTGCCATTGTCACAAAATAATCAACGTTATTCATTTCACCTGACAGTGATTTTATTGTCATGGCAGATCGCTATGTATGTTCGCTCTCTACCAATTTTAAGAAGAAATGTCTGAGTTTTCTCCGGATTTCATTTACCCCCTCTTCGTAGACTTCCGCAGCACGTGTGCGCAGAGCGTCGCTCATTCATCTGCTTCCTCCATTCTCAGAAAGCCGCGAGATGACTGCTGGAGGCAGATGTCACGTTCTCAGCGTGTTATTAAGGAACTGAAGAGCCATCTTGTGAATGTCCTGCAATTCTTACAAATCCTTCACCAGAACACTTCTTTGTTTGCAAGCTTCCATATTTATAGATGAACATTACATTGTGCTGGTTTCTATGTACAATGGGAGGTGAAGCGCTGGCGGCAGATTTCAGCTACTGTGTGAATAAAATATCGGTTTTGTTTTGGCAAGTGAGTAAAACGATAAATTACAGAGAGACGTTCATTGCTATTTCCTGCTGATTTTTTTTTTTATGGCTGTTGTTTCATGGCAAGTGAAGGAAGTGAATTATTTGTAAAATTCCTTTAACCCAACAATAAGTAGATTTTACTTCTACTTTATTATCAAATACTCTGCACTAACTATGTTAAATGTTAATGGGTTGTCCTTTCACCTATTTTTTTCCCAACAGGCTAGTTATAACAATAAAATAATAAACTGCATTACTCACCCTTCCCGGGTCCAGATCCGTGTCTCCACTGCTGCTCTGGTTCATGGGCTGTTGAGGTGATGTCAGGTTGACCTCTCTGCAGCCAATTCCTGAGCTCAGTGGCTCAACTGCACAAGCCGGTGAGTTCAGTGGTCGCCTGTAGCCCTGTCAAGGTGACATCATAATCAGCTGGGGCATTGGCAAAGAGGTAGCGTTCGACCTAAAAAGGGAAGTAGGACTTAGATTAAGGTACAGATGAAGGAACTTGTAGGCAAAAATAACAGGTGATGGGGACAATCCCTTTAAATTGTCACTGTACTTTTTGACCACTCAATACAATAAATAGGACATCTAAACATAACTTTATTGTAAGGTGTTACCTTGAAAATGTTATGGCAGAGTGCCAGTCACTAGGTGTCTTGTAATTTTGTCAGGTGCCTGTTGCTAAGAGTAATCCATCTCCAGCAGCAGAGACTCCGAGACGGATTATAGAAAGAAGAGGCAGCTCTTTTATTCTTTCCTGTCTGTCAAGGATACTGACATAACCAAGAGGGGGGGCACTCAGCGGAGGAAAGCCATTGGTCAAGTTGGAAGAGCAAAGCACGCTGGGAAATAAGGAAATAGAAGTTCTAGCTCGTAATAGTACTGGCAGAATGCACTGAAGAGAAATTGGCTGCTAACAAAAAGTGCATTGCAAGTTACAGAGCATATGAATAGAAACCATTTCTGCAAAAATGACAATTGCTGTGGATTTCTGCAGCATTTCCATAGTAACCATGCATCATCACCTGCATGTAAGACTTGGACTTGGCAATGAATTTTTGCAGGGCATAAAATTATGTGATGTACATTACTTGATGTAGGCTGCACTTAGCTGGAATCTCCAGAACAAGCTGTGTATAGACATTGAGTCAAAAAAGGATGAATGATTTCAGCTCTGAGGCCTGCAGAAATTGTGATTTATTATGCAAGGGTTGTCTCATCATAAATCTTCAGGACTGCACCACTCCTCAACCTACTGGCATTTTGCTTGTTCAGGGTGGTCTGCTCCTGCTTGATTGACAGTTTGGACGAGCAGCATGGTTGAGCCTCTGGCCCGAATTATTGCATTTTCTGATGTTGCTATATGAGGTGACTTTGGCTCTGCAACATTGAAGAAGAGCAGGGCCACTGAAGCTGGCTGGGGTCAGGAGCTGTCCGAGCCCTCCAGTGATCTGGGCAGCTTTAGAGCTGCACGTACAAGCTCTATTGCTAAGAGTTTGTAAGTGCTGCGCATATTCGTCTGCTGCTTATACACTGAAGAGGTGGCTGGTAACCTAGTCAATGAACAGTAAAGATAAAGGCGGTTATAGAAAAAAGTTCTTTTTTTTTTACAGTATGTGGATCTGGTAGGATGGAGAATTATAGGTCCTTTCGTTATTTTTCCCATTCCTTGTGTTTTTAAACCTTGAAAGCAGAATTGTAAATTCGGCTCTGGAATAATTACAGTGTGTATCTCAGACACTTTACAGTGAAGCTGTGCTGAGTTTCTCTACCTTTTATATAATTGATATCAACTTGTAACCTGCCAATAATGCACTCGTAGGTGTGTATTAAATGGAACCTGCAATCAAGATTTACCACTATAAAGGAGATGTCCGGTCACTACACGCGCACTATGAGGATTCTCCGAATCCGGGAGTGGTGGTCATGTATCCGCAAGAATACGATATGTATACCCCCAGCCACATTCCAACTAGACTGTTTCCAGCTTCGCTCGTTACACTTGTATTGAGCGAGGCCACGTCCAACTAGTTGGATTGTGGCGGGGAGTACACATATCGCATACTTACCACCACTCCCAGCGTCGGCAGCAGAGAGTCCACAAAGTGTGCCGTGCATGCAATGTGAGGATTCATGAGTCTGCTGCTTCTGTGATCTTTGATTATGGCTTAATGTCGTGAATGCCATTTATCAGTATTACTTGCTATACTCTCCTCCTTTCTTAATATGCAACATTATACACAAGGCCTATGTCTTAAAGAGGAGACAGGAAACTTAATTTAGCAGCAATATAAAGAATAATTTAAATCTTAGACACGAACACATTAGTTAAAATGTTTAAACATTCCGTGATAGCTGCAGTACTGCTTTTCCATAAGTACCCTCTTGTCATTTATAACATTGATGTCCCTGGAGGCAGCACTTCATTACGCTAATGCAGGCCACCGTATAAACGATGTGTGCGCTTCAAGCATAAATGAACAGATATCAGAAGATAGCAGATAAACGTGAGCCCGCTAAGGTAAAACCAGCAACTTACCTCTTACTAAATATTATCTCCGTTCTCAAAAACCAAGGCATTATTAACTCTAAAGTGTACTGCCTGTTGCCAACGATACCGGCCACCTTAGATGTGGCCGGCTTCTTCGATAAGGAGCGCGCAGCTTTTAAGTGCTGCTTTGCAAGTGGCCAGAGCCGCCAGCTTTAGCGCCCCTACTTTTTTTTATGCTGCAGAGACATTGCCGTGAAAGAGCAGTTCACACCAGCTGCTCAGCCATTCCGTGGGTCCGAATGCTCAATCTTCAGGAGCCTACTGCCGCTTGACAAACCGAAAGCTGGAAGGCCAAGGTGCTATGAAGATTGGAACCAGAGACCATCCCTTTAAAGAGGATATTTAACCAATTTTTTCATGTTGAACTTGACACACAATGTAATAGTAACTGTGTAGCCGAATAAAACAATTTTTTTTTCTGTAACTTTTGTTAAAAAGAACCTGTTGATGCTGCGATGCAGATTTTTTCCCGTACCAATGCTTGAAGAACGTGTATAGTAAAAACAGGCAGTAGGATTAGGAGTTAATTTTGAGTCCAACTTTAACCCGAGAAGGTCCATCTGCATCATCTTTAGCACCTTCACCCTGAGCCTGTTTTCACCTTGATTACCAGTTCAAATTTTACGATTCTGACAATTGTCACTTTATGTAATAATAACTCTGGAATGCTTCAACGGATCCCACTGATTCTGAGAATATTTGTTATTGACATATTGTATTTCATGATAGTGGTAAAATTTATTTGATTTTACTTGCGTTTATTTGTGAAAAAAAAAAGGAAATTTGGGGAAAATGTTGAAAATGTTGCAATTTTCAAACTTAAATTTTATGCCCTTAAATCGGAGAGTTATGTCACACAAAATAGTTACTAAACAACTTTTCCCACATGTCCACTTTACATCAGCACAATTTTTGAAACATAAATTTTTTTTTTTTAGGAACAGAAGGGTTAAAAGTTAACCAGCGATTTTCTCATTTTTACAACAAAATGTACAAAGCTGTTTTTTTTAGGTACCCCATCACATTTGAAGCGACTTTGAGGGGTCTATATGACAGAAAATACCCAAAAGTGACACCATTCTAAAAACTGCACCCTCAAGGTGTTCAAAACCACATTCAAGAAGAGCTTTACGGGATCTGAAATAATGTGGAACGAAAAACTGAACATTTAGCTTTTTTGCACAACATTTTTACTTAACCCATTAATGTCCAATGACGGACACAGTCCGTCATCAGACATCTCCCCTGCTTTGATGAGGGCTCCGGCGCTGAGCCCGCATCAAAGCCGGGACATGTCAGCTGTTATGAACAGCTGACATGTGCCCACAATAGGTGCGAGCGGAATCGCCGTCCGCCCGCACCTATTAACTAGTTAAATCCCTCTGTCAAAGCTGACAGCGGGCATTTAAATAGCATTTCCGGCCGCCGGGCCGGAAATGACGTCATCGCCGACCCCCGTCACGTGATCGCCGCATTCAGAATCCCCCGATCTATCAATAAAAAAAAGCATTAACCCGATCGCTAAACGGCGTAGCGAGAAAAAAATTCAAAACGCCAGAATTACGTTTTTTTGGTCGCCAAGACATTGCATTAAAATGCAATAACGGGCGATCGAAAGAATGGATCTGCACAAATGTGGTATCATTAAAAACGTCAGCCCGGCACGGTAAAAATAAGCCCTCACCCGACCCCAGATCATGAAAAATGGAGACGCTACGGGTCTCGGAAAATTGCGCTTTTTTTTTTTTTTTTTAGCAAATTTTGGAATTTTTCTTCTCCACTTAGATAAACGAGGACATAGACATGTTTGGTGTCTATGAACTCGTAATGACCTGGAGAATCATAATGGCAGGTCAGATTTAGTATCTAGTGAACCTAGCAAAAAAGCCAAGCAAAAAACAAGTGTGGGATTGCACTTTTTTGGCAATTTCACCGCACTTGGAATTTTTTTCCCATTTTCGAGTACACGACATGGTAAAACCAGTGGTGTCATTTAAAAGTACAACTCGTCCCGCAAAAAATAAGCCCTCACATGGCCATATAGACGGAAAAATAAAAAAGTTATGGCTCTGGAAAGAAGGGGAGGGAAAAATGAAAATGCAAAACCAAAAATACCCCTGGTCGTTAAGGGGTTAAGTCCCAATTTTTTTATTTTCACAAGGGTAACTGAAGAAAATGGACCCCAAAATTTGTTGTGCAATTTCTCAGTGTGCCGATACCCCATATGTGGGGGAAAACTACTCTTTGGACGCACAGCCAAGCTTGGAAGGGAAGCAGCGAGTTTGACTTTTTGAATGCAAAATTTGCTGGAATCAGCGGACACCATGTTGCATTTAGAGAGCCCCTTATGTGCCTAGATAGTGGACTTCACCCCCCTCTCATGCACACACACAACTGACCCCAATTTTGAAACTAGACCCCTCAAGGAACTTATCTAGATGTGTGGTGTGCACCTGGAACCACCAAGTGCTTTATAGAAGTTTATAACGTAGCGCTGTCACAATAAAAAAAATCTAATTTTTCCAACAAAAATGTTTTTAGCCTCAAATCTGTTATTTTCACAAGGGTAACAGGAGAAAATGGACCAACAGTAGGGCTCAGAAAGGAAGGAGTGACGGTTTGGAATGCAGACATTGATGGAATGGTCTCTGCGGGTGTCACGTCATGTTTGGAGAACCCCTTATGTACCTAAACAGTGGAAACCCCCCACAAGTGACTCCATTTTGTAAACTAGATCACTCAAGGAATTTATCTAGAGGGTGGCGAGCACCACGAACCCAAAGGAGCTTCACCAAATTTCACAACGTTGATCTGTGAAAATGAGACTAATATATTTTCCCACCAAAATGTTTTAGCCCCAATTTTTTTCATTTTCCAAAGGATAGCAGGAGAAAATGGCCCCCAAAATTTGTTGTGCAATTTCTTCTGAGTACACCGATACCTCGTTTGTGGTCGAAAACTGCTTTTGAGGCACAGTGCAAAGCTCAGAAGGGAAGAAGCGCCATATTGGAGTTTAGATTTTGCTGGATTGGTTTGAGGATGCTATGATACATGGGTAGAGCCCCTGAGGTGCCAGAACAGCAGAACCCCCCATACGTGATTCAATTTGCAAACTACATTTCTCAATGAATTCATCTAGGAGTGCAGTGACCATATTGACACCGCACAGGTGGGTCACAGGATTAAATACCTTTGGGCATTGAAGAAAAAATTATTAAATTTTTACCACCAGAATATTGTTTTAGCCCCAGATTTTACATTTTCACACTTGGAAATGGATCAAAATGTCGCAAAAACTTGTCCCCCAATTTCTTCTGAATGTAGAAATACCCCATATGTGGCTGTACAGTACTGCTTAGCCACATGGTGAGACTCGGGAGGAACGAAGCGCTGTTTCCCTCCTGTAGTCCAGATTTGACTAGAATTGTTTGCAGACTCCATATACAGAACCTATAGATGCTAGAAAAGCAGAACTTCCCCCTTTTGGAAATTATACCCCTTTGGGAATTTATCTACAGATGTAGTGACGATTTTGACTCCATGGGTGTTTGCCACACACAAGCAATGAACATGTTCTGTTGGCACCCTATAATGTATGACAGTGACACCCCCGCTCCTCGGTGTCTGTCCCTGTTGTCCTTATAAGACCCTAAATAAAGATGGAGGAAAGATGAGTATAGATTGAGACAAAACAAGTACTCAAAAATACTGGAAAAAAATTCTCAATCAGTGGACTGACAGCCTAATCATCTAAAAAAAAAAAAATGGTACCCGTAGTTTGTCTATTTATAAAAACACCAGGAGGGAATGTTTCTGAAATGTGATCTCAGGGACATATTAACAAGTAATAAACATAACTACTAAACCGATGAATCTGACAATTAAATGTAAAGGTACTGTCACACTTAGCGATGCACCAGCGATCCCGACCAGCGATATGACTATATGACGCGGTCAGGATCGCTGGTACATCGCTAAGTGGTCGCTAGTGAGCTGCCACACAGGCATATCTCACCAGCGACATCGCTGGGGACGGGGGTCGCTACTTACCTGTCACACCAGGCGATCCTGCGTCCTCCCGCCCGGCTCCACGCGTCGCTCGTCGTCACAGCAGGAAGCTGACGACGAGAAACTCTCCAGCCTGTTCTCGCGCGATCAGCGATAACCAGCGGGGGAGCGGGTTGTAGGCAAGTATCAGACACAGCGATATCACTAGCAATATCGCTATAACGTCACAAGTTATAGCGATATTGCTAGCGATATCTCTTAGTGTGACAGGCCCTTAAGGAGTAAGTGGTAGCAATTAAAGATAATCAATCAAAATGTTCAGCGGATGTGAACTACATCATCCTAGGAGTCACCTATCAAACTGTCACCTGCATGTACTGGCACACTGACTGTAATGGTACGCTCAGGCTATGTGCACACGTCCGTAATTCCTGCGGATTTTATGCGTCTTTTTCGCCGCAAAAACGCATAAAATAAGCAACCCATTGTATTCAATGGCATTCCGCACATGCTGTTCTAATGCTGCGTATTTTTCCGTGGCAAAATCGCGTCGCGGAAAAATATGCAGCATGCCCATTCTTTGTGCGGAATCGCGGGAATTCCGCACACATAGGAATGCATTGTTCGCTTACTTTCCACATGTTGCTATGCCCACCATGCGCTAAGTAAGCGGAAAATGTGCGGATGGTACCCAGGGTCTGGAGGAGAGGAGATTCTCCTCCAGGCCCTGGGTACCATATCCCTGTAAATAGAATTAAAATTAAAAAATCGTGTTATTCTCACCTTCTGGCATCCCCAGGCCTCAGCGATGCTGACGCCACTCCCGTTCCCAGCGATGCCTTGCGACAATTACCTTTGATGTAGTAGTTTCGTGAGACCGCTGCATCATCAAAGGTCATTGTCGCAAGTTATCGCTGGGAACAGGAATGGCGGGAGCATCGCTGAGGCCCGTGAACGCTGCGCGGGACGCCGGAAGGTGAGCATAATGCGATTTTTTTTTTTTTTTTTTAAATTATTTTATACTTTTTTATACTTTACATCTTTTTACTACTAATGCTGCATAGGCGGCCTCAATAGTAAAAAGTTGCTCCCACTTGTCAAACACTATGTTTGATGAGTGTGACCAACCTGTCAATCAGTTTTCCAAGCGATGCTACAGATCGTTTGGAAAATGTTAGTATTCTGCAAGCTAATTACGCTTGCAAAACGCTAGTTTTTCGTGGGAAATACGCGGGAATTACACATACGGATTTCTGGCGTATTTCCCGCAGCAGGGAGTTGCGGAATTGCCGCGGAAAATTCCACGAAAAATCCGCACATGTGCACATAGCCTTACACGAGCGTATACGATATCCGTCCCATTCTCATCCAGGAGAGTGGGACAATTTATTCTCATTTTTCGTTCTTGTGTTTTCCATATGGAATCTTTTTTTTTTTTTTCTTAGCAGCTATTAATCTTTTACAGGACCATATACAGTTTCCTATGCTACAGAATTGTAATGTATCTGTAAAAGTTGGTTGCTACTCTGATGGTCCGTATGAGATGCAATTAATTTTTTTTTCTCGCACTCTTTGTTTTTGACCCGTTTCCACCACGCATGTGCGTTTTTTTTTACCTGCGGACTTTCCACATCTAATGCAAGTCAATGGGAAAAATCGCCAAAAGCTCATCGTTTGCACACAGTCTAATGTAAGCGCACATTGAGCAATCGTACACTCATATGAATGAGCCCCTAATCAATCCTTTAGATTACTTGCTTGTTCGGTTTTCAGGGCTGTGGAGTCGGAGTCGTGGAGTCGGAGTTAGTTTTGGTTGGAGTCGGAGTCGGTAGAAATGTACCGACTCCGACTCCAGCTTTAAAAAAAATGTATTAATATTTCATAATTGAACTTTCATATGAATTTTATAAATGTTACTCAAATATATATGTTCTATCAAACTATGAACAACAGTGATAAGCAGTTCTGCTGGAGATAGAGACATTTCTTACTTCTTGTGTGTCACTGTTCTCCACTGCCCTTATCTAATCTTATACTTGGTTAACCTCATGCTGCCCCAACCCCCCTACTTACAATGTATGAAACTGAAAGTGAAAATGTGTTGCAAATTCTTAGTAGTAAAGCTCCTCCTCTAGACTAGATCATACTAGGTGTGCATCTTCCAAGCATCTCACAGCTGCCTGCTACTCAGAAGAGGAAGACTGTAAGAAGTATTATCCTTTCAACAAACTTTGCATCAGTTAACTGTGAGTACATGAGGAATAATAACAGTATTACTGACCACTATATCAGTTGTACGACCTGCCAATAATTTTGTACAATTGTTTTTAGGAAAAATAATTGTCATTTGGATTGTGAATGCAGAATTAAAAACCTGAGAATGTCAAAGAAGCATCACATTAAATCAGCTGTATTTGAACATTTCACCATCACTCAAGATAGAAAACATTATGTCTGTCAGTGTATGACAAATGATCCAGACGAAAACAAATGCTGTGAAGCCAAGATGAGTGCATATTCAGGCAAAGATAAAAATGCTCCTACCAGAGCTTCTAATCTAAAGAGACATTTACAGCGCTTTCATCCAGAAGTACTGAAAGCAGTGGATGAGAAAGACTGCATCCAAACCAATGAACCAGTGCCCAGCTCTTCCAGCCAAACAAAGGAGCAGAGAACTTTGCAGCCATCAGTTGCAAGATATTTTGTCAGTGACAAAGTTACTGTGACAATGACAGTAGATACATTTAAAAAACAGATCATAGAGCTTGTTGTAAAGGATAGTGTGCCTATTTCATTATTTTCACGACCAGCTTTTATGTGTCTGAATGGGGAAATGGCCCGCAAGCTTGGTGTTTCTCTGGAGAGAGAGAGTATTAGAAAATTAGTAATCGAAGAAGCTTTTAAACAAAAGGAAGAACTTAAAAAAACTCTCAAGGGACGCTTTCTGTTTCTTAAAATGGATGCCTGCACACGTCACAGAGTGAACTATTTTGCCATCAATGTCCGATTTGTTTGTGACAAAAATGAAATAGTTACCAAGACATTGGCAGTAAAAGACACCAAAGCTCATCACACCAGTGAGTTTCTCCAGGTCTTGGTGGAAAAGGTTCTGCAAGACTATGAACTTAAAAAAGAGCAAGTTCTTTCTGTCGTAACTGACAATGCTTCAAATATGATAAGTACTATTAAGCTAATGAATGAGAGTAATGATGGTGACCAGCAGCTAGAAGAACATTCTGGGTCCACAGACACAGAAATGTTTGAAATAGAGCAACACAGTATTGTAACTGAGGAGCAAACTGAAGTTGCTTCAGATGAACAGCAACATGACAGTTTAGATGATCTTGTTGAAACTGTGTCAATATGTTCTTTCATTCATCACATGCGCTGTGTTGTGCATACGCTACAGCTGGCTATAAGAGACAGTCTGCAAGAAGGACATGCTGCTGCACTGATTGGCAAGGTGAGAAAATTGGCTACTGTTGCCAGAACCCCTAAAGTTGACTCAATTTTGAAGAGACATGCTGGAAAAGGGGCAATTATTGATCAAGCCACACGATGGGGCAGTACTTACTTAATGATTCAGCGCTTGGTTGAACTGAAAACCTTTCTTGTAGACATGGCTAACCCTCAACTGACGCTAAATGAAAGTCAGTGGAATCAAGTGACTGAGCTGGAAAAATTGCTACAGCACCCATTTACAGTGACTAAAAAATTACAAGCAGAGGACTTAACTCCAGGTATTTTCTTAAAGGAGTGGAAGAACCTGATGTTTCGCCTGTCCCAAAGAGGAGGGTTAATTGCAAGTGGCATTGCTACATCAATGAAACGGAGAGAGGAGCTACTATTACAAAATAACATTCTTTTGGCAGCTGTTTATGTAGACCCAATGCATCGGATTCTTCTAGATGATCAACAGCTAAGTAAAGGAAAAGAAGCTCTGTTTGAAATAGCAGTAAGGATGAAAGGGTTGCAGAACAGTCAGGAGGAACAAGAAGAATTTGGTCGTCCTGCCACATCTTCACCCTCATCATCAACTGATGAAGAATTTAATTTAAAAAAATATTTGGATCACAAGGACCGTGCAAAGCGTTCCCGCATAGAAGAAGAGTCATCCCCATCAAGGAACACAGCCAGTACATTTCAGCAGAATTTTTCATGTGCACTAAAAGAAATTGAGAAATTTGACCGTTCATCAAAAATAACAGTGCAACAAGCGATTCCTCTGTATCCTGACATTGTCAGAGATGTTGCCCGAGTGGTTACTGCTTTGCCACCAACACAAGTTAGTGTAGAGAGGTTGTTCTCTGCTCTCAAAATAATTAGATCAGATTTGAGGGCATCCATGAAGGAGGATCTGACAGAGGCAATACTTTTTCTGAGGACAAATTTATAGATTTCTTCTTATTAACTGCATAAAAGTGTTTATTGCATATTTACTTACAGTTTAGAAAAGTTTATAAAAGTTATTTGCTATATTCTAATTGTATTCTAATAAATGTAGTTTTTGCTCTAAGTGGTCTGATTACTTATATGATGGTGAGAAACTGAATAAGCACGATGTTTAATATTTTACAGCAGTAAATTTGTTGTTATGAATTGGCCATTTATGAAGGAGTCTGAGTCGGAGTCGGAGCCTGATAAAATCCAGGAGTCGGAGTCGCAACTGTGGCTTACCGACTCCACAGCCCTGTCGGTTTTTTGGATTTTTTTTAAAGCAGTGTAGAAAATGTATTTTTTTTTTTTAAATCATATTTGCATGGATGACTGGTAACGCAGAGGATGGGGAATGGCGTGTTCTTTGGAGATCTTTTTTTTTTGGGAAATTATTGTAAAATTGTGTATGGGGTTGTTTCAGGGATCTGTCCTGTGTTGTGTAATCCTATAATCACGTTAGATCGTATTGTCTTTCATCCCAAGGCAATGCAAGTGTCAGGAAAATCAATGTTTACAATGAGTTGATTACCTGGAGCTTTGCTTATACTTTGCTGATTGTTGGTGATTTATGAGCTGTAGACTTGCTCACTGTTTAGCAAGAGTCACCCAGCTTGTTTGCAGATCACATTTATTGGTTCTCCGATCTAAAGCTTGGTTTGATGGATAACAATTCTCTAGTCTCCATGTTAGATTTAATTGTGCCATGTGCAGCTAAAAACAATTAAAATAATGCAAAAAACATAGTCAATATGGCATCACACAAAACTGTGTATCTGCCTGTGGTGTCCTGTTTACAAAAAATATCCCATAAATATTTTTAAACAATAATAATATTTAGGTTTCCGCAAATAAGCGTTATCCTTTGCGTAATAGTCATACGTTTCTTTATCATTTCCTGCAATATCCAAGGGATATCTCAATATCTAGTGAAAATATATACAATTTTCCCTTATAGTTTGTTACAATTCTTTGTTTTTTAACACCTCTGCTTGCTATTAGTTAATAAGAGGCATCTAGTTTAGTTCCAGTGGATAAAATTTAGTTCTGGTCATGGGAGTTGCATGGATCATTGTAAAGCCCTCATCAGCGAGATCGCTGCTGAGTCACAAGTTTTGTGACGCAACAGCGATCTCACCAGTGAGATCGCTGTGTGTGACACTTACCAGCGACCGACCCCCCTGCCGGTTATCGCTGATTGTTCTGGAATGACCAGGACATTTTTTTGATCGCTGGTCTCCCACTGGCCAGCACGCATCGCTGCGTGTGGCAGGCGGGAGACCAGCGAGCTGGCGCTGGTAACCAAGGTACACATCGGGTTTCTAAGTGCTGCACGCCGCTTAGAAACCCGATGTGTACCTTGGTTACCAGCTCCCTGCACCAGCGCGCTGGTAAATAAGGTACACAGTGGGTAACTAAGCAACGTGCGCCACTTGTTACCCGCATGTCGCTGTCCTGATCACTAAACTCTCACAGTGATCCAAATGAAAAAAAAAGTAAATACACCCCCCCCCGTTTATCACCCCCATAGCCAGGCACAAACAATAAAATAAAAAATATATATATTTTTTCCATTTAGGGTTAGAATTCGGGTTAGGGTTGGAATTAGGGTTAGAATTAGGGTTAGAAATAGAGTTAGAATTAGGGTTATAAAAAGGGTTAGGGTTGGAATTCGGGTTAGGGTTAGGGCTGGAATTAGGGTTAGGATTAGGTTGGGATTAGGGTTAGGCTTGTGGTTAGGGCTAGAGTTGGGATTAGGTTTAGGGGTGTGTTGGGGGTTAGGGTTATGATTAGGGTTGGGTTAGGGTTAGTGGTGTGTTGGGGTTAGAGTTGGAGTTGGAATTGAGGGGTTTCGACTGTTTAGGCACATCACGGGTTCTCCGAACGTGACATGGTGCCACCATTGATTCCAGCCAATTTTGCGTTCAAAAAGTCAAACAGCGCTCCCTTCATTCCGAGCCCCGACTTGTGCCCAAACAGTGGTTTACCCCCACATATGGGGTATCAGCGTACTCAGGAAAAATTGCACAACAACATTGAGGGTCTAATTTCTCCTGTTACCCTTGGGAAAATAAAATATTGTGGGCTAAAAAAATGATTTTTGTGAAAAAAAATGATTTTTTATTTTCACGGCTCTGCGTTACAAACTTCTGTGAAGCACTTGGGGGTTCAAAGTGCTCACCACACATTTAGATAAGTTCCTTGGGGGGGTCTAGTTTCCAAAATGGGGTCACTTGTGGGGGGTTTCCACTGTTTAGGCACATCAGAGGCTCTGCAAATGTAACATGACGCCCGCAGACCATTCCATCAAGTCGGTATTTCAAAACGTCACTACTTCGCTTCCGAGCCCCAACGTGTGCCCAAACGTTGGTTCCCCCCCCCAAATATGGGGTACCAGCGTACTCAGGACAAACAGAACAACTTTTGGGGTCCAATTTCTCCTGTTACCATTGTGAAAATAAAAAATAGCGGGCTAAAAAATCATTTTTTGAGGGAAAAAAATTATTTTTATTTTCACGGCTCTGCGTTATACACTTCTGTAAAGCACCTGGGGTTTCAAAGTGCTCACTATGCATCTAGATAAGTTCCTTAGGGGGTCTAGTTTCCAAAATGGGGTCATTTGTGGGGGAGCTCCAAAGTGTAGGCAGACAGGGCCTCTCCAAACACGACATGGTGTCCGCTAACGATTGGAGCTAATTTTCCATTCAAAAAGTCAAATGGTGCTCCTTCCATTCTGAGCCCCGACGTGTGCCCAAACAGTGGTCCCACCCACATATGGGGTACCAGTGTACTCAGGACAAACTGAACAACAACTTTAGGGGTCCAATTTATCCTGTTACCCTTGTGAAAATAAAAAATAGCGGGCTAAAAAATCATTTTTGTGGAGAAAAAAAATGATTTTTTATCTTCATGGCTCTGCGTTTATAAACTTCTGTGAAGCACTTGGGGGTTCAAAGTGCTCACTACACATGTAGATAAGCTCCTTGGAGGGTCTAGTTTCCAAAATGGGGTCACTTGTGGGGGGTTTCCACTGTTTAGGCACATCAGGGGCTCTGCAAACGTAACATGATGCCCGCAGAACATTCCATCAGTCTGCATTCCAAAATCGCGCTCCTTCCCTTCTGAGCTCTCCCATGCACCCAAACAGTGGTTCCCCCCCACATATGGGGTATCGGTGTACTCAGGACAAATTGCCCAACAACTTTTGTGGTCCAATTTCTCCTGTTATCCTTGTGAAAATAAAAAATAGCGGGCTAAAAAATCATTTTTGAGGAAAAAAAATATTTTTTATTTTCATGGTTCTGCGTTTTAAACTTCTGTGAAGCACTTGGGGGTTCAAAGTGCTCACCACATATCTAGATAAGCTCCTTGGGGTGTCTAGTTTCCAAAATGGGGTCACTTGTGGGGGAGCTCCAATGTTTAGGTACACAGGGGCTCTCCAAACACGACATGGTGTCCGCTAACGATTGGAGCTAATTTTCCGTTCAAAAAGTCAAATGGTGCTCCTTCCCTTCCGGGCCCTGCCGTGTGCCCAAACAGTGGTTTATGACCACATATGAGGTATCGGTGTACTCAGGAGAAATTGTCCAACAAATTTTAGCATCCATTTTATCCTGTTGCCCATGTGAAAATGAAAAAACTGAGGCTAAAAGAAATTTTTTGGGAAAAAAAGTCTTTTTTTTTTTTTTTTTTTTTACGGATCAATTTGTGAAGCACCTGGGGGTTCAAAGTGCTCACTATGCATCTAGATAAGTTTTGTTGGAGGGTCTAGTTTCCAAAATGGGGTCACTTGTGGGGGAGCTCCAATGTTTAGGCACACAGGGGCTCTCCAAACTCGACATGGCAACAGCTAAATATTCCAGCATATTTTCCATTCAAAAAGTCAAATGGTGCTCCTTCCCTTCCGGTCCCTGCCGTGCGCCCAAACAGTGGTTTATGACCACATATGAGGTATCGGTGTACTCAGGAGAAATTGCCCAACAAATTTTAGGATCCATTTTATCCTGTTACCCATGTGAAAATGAAAAAAATTGATGCTAAAAGAAAATTTTTGTTGGAAAAATTAAAATGTCCATTTTTTCCTTCCACATTGCTTTAGCTGCTGTGAAGCACCTGAAGGGTTAATAATCTTCTTGAATGTAGTTTTGAGTAGCTTGAGGGGTGCAGTTTTTAGAATGGTGTCACTTTTGGGTATTTTCTGCCACATAGACCCCTCAATGTGACTTCAAATGTGAGGTGGTCCCTAAAAAAAAAATGGTTTTGTAAATTTTGTTGTAAAAATGAGAAATCGCTGGTCAACTTTTAACCCTTATAACTTCCTAACAAAAATTTCCAAAATTGTGCTGATGTAAAGTAGACATGTGGGAAATGTTATTTTTTAACTATTTTGTGTCACATAACTCTGGTTTAACAGAATAAAAATTAAAAATGTGAAAATTGCGAAATTTTCAAAATTTTCGCCAAATTTTCATTTTTGTCACAAATAAATGCAAAAATTATCGACCTAAATTTACCACTAACATGAAGCCCAATATGTCACGAGAAAATATTCTCAGAGTCGCTAGGATCCGTTGAAGCATTCCTGAGTTATTACCTCATAAAGGGACACTGGTCAGAATTGCCAAAAATGACCAGGTCATTAAGGTCAAAATAGGCTGGGTCATGAAGGGGTTAATGTCCTAATTTTAACCTGGGAAAAGGAGAGTGATTCTAGTTTGTGTTTTTCTCTTCATGTTTTTTAAAACTTCATTTTTGTTTAGTTTTCTGTATTGCAGTATATAGCTAAAATCAAGGTCTCCTATGAAGCCAAGTTACAGGATGGGCTATCTGAATACCAGCAACCAACATGGCAGCCATGTGCAGAAGACTGTATCAGCTAGTCAGATTAGACTGTATAACTTACAGCCTGTATAAAAGCAGAGGCAGGGAATTCAGTAGACATTTTGTGATGAAGCTGGATAGTGAAAGGACATCACAGCTTACTGTCTAGATGGGGAGTGAAGGCCATAAAGCAGTGGGCAGATTCTACATATAGTGTATTGTACAAAAGCAGTAGTGAAGATTATTGTAATAGTCTATATAGAAAATAAAATACAGAGGGTCAATTAATAGAGAAAGAAAAGAGCTAGGAGCAGAGATTGACTACAGTAGTGATTATTGTGCATCTTTCAGCTGCTACATTTCATTTGCACTTTTTTCATTCTTCATGGAGAAGCAAGTAAGCCAATAATATTTCTGAAAGAAGAAAAACGTAAACTCAGTAAATGCAAGAGAAAGTGAGAGTGTCACAAAAGTGTAGTGTTTTTTTTTTTTTTACATCTGTTACAATAGACTAATTTGACTATCTAAACCACAAAATGTGTGTCACAAACTACAGCTTTTTTTCACAACTATTTTAGTTCAGTTTGACATCCATACATGCCACACCAATACTGCGG
Organism: Dendrobates tinctorius; assembly: GCF_039654945.1. NCBI lineage: Eukaryota > Metazoa > Chordata > Amphibia > Anura > Dendrobatidae > Dendrobates > Dendrobates tinctorius. Next base: position 43,014,402 of record NW_027361810.1, on the reverse strand, counting down.
ACATGTACAGTACCTAGAATTTCTTGATCAGTCCTTTTTGTGAAGTTGGGGTAATTTTGGTTAAAAACTTTAAAAAAGAACGTTAATCATAATATAGTAAAAAATGTTGATGCATGGGGTAATATAAAACATACTATGGCATGTGGCAATAAGAGTGTAGGAACTGCAATTGGCAGCAGCACCACCACTGATGGCATCAGCTGTCCTGGCATTAGCACTACCAAACGCAGGTCAAAATTGGCCTCCTTTGCCAAGCGTTATTGGTAAGGATGAGGCGGAGAACATTATTGAATACATTGCACATCACTCGTTTCAGTCACTGCAGTATGATGTTACCTCTGATAGTGACACAGTCAGTTTGAGTCAGTCTCATTCACAGTCCTCTCCCTCCGCCACCATATAATTTAATGTTTTCAATAGCTGACTTTCAATTCTTTCAATGACTACTATCTGTTCTGCCCTTTAGTTCCCTGAGCCACAGCATTCCGTGGGCAAAAAAAGATATTTCACAATCAATTTCTTCAAGTTGATGTATTAGATGAAATGAACAGTCAGCGTTTGACTATGGATGAGATGGGAGGGGAGGATGAATATGATTCAAACACCTGTGTTAGTGGCACTATCCGCTAAGGTGGTAAGACTGCCGTCAGTGGCAGCCAAGGTGGTAGAATTTTGAAATAGAGCAAATTTAGAGGTGGGCATCTGGAAGGCAAGGTGTAAGTAACTCAGGACATTTACTACATTGAGACAACTGTCAGCCTAGTCAGGTATGATGATAATTGTGTGGTGGCCAGGACCTGAGAATCGTATCTGGGTGACAAGGAGGTGATGTCTTCAGAGGAGGAGAGTGGTAGTTTTGGTGATAAAGAGTAAAGCAGACGTCTGTCCAAAAGATCTGCCGGGGGTAGATCTGCTTCTTCCATCAGCTCGGGAACAGGTGATGCTGCAGCCGCTGATGTTGGAGGAGGTTCAACAGAGTTTGGAAGCTTTGGTGGTAGTTATTGTGGTGGCGAGTCCTATATGCAGCATCTAGAGTGCGGTAATTCTTTTCCATGTTCGAAGAGAGACAATCTATGGCCCACCGAGTTAATGTGTAAAATTGCCACAATGTACTGCTTGCAAGTGAGACAAGTGTTTACTGATGACTCCTCCATACCTGTCAGCGCTTATACACCTACTTATTTTTCTTAAAGGACATCTCTCTGTCCCCAACAGCAACGGGGCAGAACATTTTGTCACAGTGGATTGCTGCTCGTCAACTTCATCTGGACAACTTGGCAAGCAACAATGCCAGAACGTTCTGCCTGATCATAGAAGAGGGATAATTTTTGGACTGTGCTTTGATTTTAAAAATGCATGACAAGATTGTCAGTGCACTTGGTTATTAAACAGACTGTTGATTACCACCAGTTACCAGTTGAGGCCACTTTGACTTTACTAAGGGATCATTCACACATCCGATTTTTGTGTGCTAGTGCTATTCGTCATTTTGACAGATGGCAATTGTACCTGTGATAATCCTATGGGGCCATTTACATATCTGGAAAATTGTGGAGCCATGCCCAATTTTGATTCGACAGTCGAATCAAAATTGACAATGCAGTCAATGGGTTTGTGAAAAGATCAGATTGCACTCAGATGACATCCAAGTGCATTCTGATTTTTCTTTTCTCCACTTACCAGAAAAACGGATAATACTCTGATCAAAGTCTGATTAGAATAATCATTCCGTTTTTCTCGTACTTGGAAAAATCGGATGTGTGAATGAGCCATAAAGCTGTATTTGCACTAGAGAGATTGAAAAGGGGTTGTATACAGACCTAGGACACCTCAGAGTTTTACATGCGTCTCTTCAGTGCAGCGTAGGGAACAACAACTCCTTGCCCTGAGCCTGAAAACAGCGGAAAACAAAGGACTCAATAGACTTTTTTTTTGCACATAAGCTTGGAGGCCATTGTTTAGCCTCCAGTTGCCAAAGCAAGTCAACAGCACCATTTTTGGGGGTGCAGGATCAGCGGCAATGGGCTGACAAGAGAAGCACTCTCCCTCTTAGAAACTCCTTAGATGATATTATCTCTACTAATCATGGCATCTGAGGAGTTAAACCGCTATAATCGGAGCTAACTCCGGTCCTGGCAGATGCAGCGGGAACGCAACTGTGCATTACCGAAAGCTCGTGATCTGGATGGAATGGGCACGCTATCACTGGGACGTACATATACGTCCTGATAGCAACCAGAATCCCATAAATACAAGATGGTGAGGAGGGACAACCCAGCTCCAACACCTTAAGCGCCAGCTCAAAACAGATATTGAAACGGAGAGAAAAAAAGAGCACGCAGTCAATCAATTATAGAAAAATACAAAAAATTTTTTTTATTTATTACTGAATTATAGTAATTACACTGCTGCACTCCCTCTCCCTCCCCTCCCCGGTAAGTTTTTATACGGGTCTTCATCTACAGCTTTAGGGTCAATTAACATTGGGCACATTGCTATCTTTATCATTATTTGGCACTTGCTTTATTACATTTTGTGACCGCTGCTGCAGTGATTCACCCTTTAGGTGCTAGTGTTGCACCTTGTTAGGATTAAGATATGTTTCCCAGTATTGATGCTTACCTGGTTCTCCATCTGGGGGAGTGTGATAGGGTGTTCCATGGGATTTATTGTCCACATTTATTCATGAACATTTCTTTGTTACCTGCTTTTTTGTAATTCAGTAATAAATAAAAAATTTTTTTTGTATTTTTCTATAATTGATTGACTGCGTGCTCTTTTTTTCTCTCCGTTTCAATATACGTCCTGATGCAGCAAGTTACACTTCATCGGGATGTACATTCACTTGCAGAGAGGTGTTTTCTTGACTTCTCGGAATAAAATACTGTTGTAACTATAGAGACCACTGGATAGAATGTGGCATTTGGTAATATAGTATAAAAGAAGATGTAACTGTCCCTTTAAAATTATAATTTAATTTCTTTTCTTATTTAATTAGGATTAGTTTGTGTTTACATCGGACCATCATTTTATTTCTGTATCTTTTATACATCCTATGTTTTATAGCAAGAATTTTACTATGGATAGAAAATAATTGCATTCCCCAGGCAGTAATACTAAAGATAAAAACCATAAGGCCGCAGCTCCCTGTAACCATTTTGCAAGCCATGTGATTTATGCAGAACAATTCCACTTGGCGTTGATCCACTTTAAAGAACACATCACACCAGGCCGAGGCTGGTTTTATCAGGGTGATATAAAACAAAGATTTTTATGTATTAGGCACTTGCGAGACTGCATGTCAACATCATTTACTGTAAAACTGGAGTAAAATGGTTTCTTCATTTGATATTGAAGATGAAAATGAATGAAAAGAATCTTTCACATGGAAACCTTACATGGGATGTTTATAATATACACAGAATACGAAGGTTTAGGTAACTCAGTGCTTGATAGATATTGGAGAACCAGATGTACCATAGATTTCTGAAAATGCTGCGCTATCATATCCTTATAAATTTAATTAAAGAAGCACTTCTCTCATCAAAGTTTTAATTTTTGGAATATGTTGCAGTCATGATATTATATAGCACTGTGTACTTGCAATTGCTCATTTTGCCTTTCTACCCAGTTAATTTTTCTCTTTCCTCTGCTTTATGTAGAAACAAGAAGTCTCTTGTCCCTGCATTTATCATTCTCCTCTTCAACTCCTGACTCAGTTACTGCGTCCTCCTCCTGCCAGGGACTTTTGCGTGACTGATGACTCATGCAGGGAAAATTGGCCTCCTGTTTCTACATAGAGCTGAAAAGGCTTCACCTAATCAGTTTTTAATCATGCGATATCATAGACCTAATGGAAAACAGAAGAATTATCTGGGTAGAAAGGCAAAATGAGCAATTGTAAGTACACAGTGCTAATATAATATGACGATTGCAATATATTAACAGGATAAAAACTTCGATGTGAGTGCTCCTTTAATTCTTTTGGATTTTTTTGTAACTGGTTTATGAAAGTTATCAAAATTGGAATTGAGGGCATGTTAGGCAGAAACTGTATCAGTGAGCCACAGGCTGCACTGTTGTGCTTGAAGATCTAAATGTTTTTATATTTCTGTATACAGAGATATTTGTATAACCCAGTACAACCTTTCCTACCATCCTGTAGAATGTAAGCCCGAAAGGGCAGGGTCCTCTCCCCTCTGTATCAGTCTGTCATTGTTAGTTTGTTTACTGTAAGTGATATCTGTAAGGCTGGTTTCACATTTGCGTTTTTTTTCGCGGTAATTTAGCGCTAAATAGCGCATGCGTTTTTTTTTCCTATACTTTGCATGGGATGCGCTTATGTGCGCATACACATGCGTTTGTACGCGTTTTACCGCGCATGCGTTTTTTTGCGGTATGCGCTCGGGCGCACAAAATGCAACTTGTTGCATTTTTTGTGCGTCCGATTTGCCTCAAAAAAACGCATGCGCGCGCAATGCGTTTTTTTACAGCAAGACACCCAATATAAGTCTATGGGTGCGCATATGTGCGCATTGGCATGCTTATGTATGCGTTTTTTTGCACATGCGTTTTTTTTTTGTTAACCATGGAATTTAGGGGTTTGGGTTAGAGTTAGGGTTAGTTAAGGGGGTTTAGGGTTAGGGTTAGGGTTAAGTATGGTTTGGTTAAGGGTTAGGGTCAGGGTTAGGGTCAGGGTTAGTAAAGTCATGGTTTGGGTTAGTGTGAGGGGCCACCTAATGTTGGAAAAAAACGCAAACGCGGTAAAAACGCACTAAAAACGCATAAAAACGCTGCTTTTTTTCATGCATGCTCATAAAAATGCTTGAAAAAAACGCAGCAGTTGTATGCTTTTGTATGCGTTTTTCAATGTGTTTTTTTGCTGCAAAAAAAAGCAAGTGTGAAACAGGCCTAATTTGTATGTAACCCCTTCTCATGTGCAGCACCATGGAACCAATGCTATATAAATAAATACGGAAATAATTCATAGGTAAATAAAAGCTGAACCAACTCCTCCTCCAAGTATCTTTAAATACAAAAACCAAAAAAAAAAAACCTTACACATTGCAATTCAATTTTATAATTAACTTTTTAAAATAATGACACAAAACATTAAATAAAGTAGACCTTTTTTGTATCCTGTAATCGTATCAACTCATACAATGGAGTGAACATTTAATTTATTGTGATTGATAAATGGAAATGGTCCAATTTTTTTCCACTGAATTTAACCTAAAATTAAACTTTATTATAAATGTAACATGACCTTATATATTGATGTTTACTTAAAAGTAAAACCACTTTGCATATACAGTCATATGTAAAAGTTTGGGCACCCCTATTAATGTTAACCTTTTTTCTTTATAACAATTTTGGTTTTTGCAACAGGTATTTCAGTTTCATATATCTAATAACTGATGGACTCGGTTATATTTATGGATTCAAATGAGGTTTATTGTACTAACAGAAAATGTGCAATCTGCATTTAAACAAAATTTGACCGGTGCAAAAGTATGGGCACCCTTATCATTTTCTTGATTTGAACACTCCTAACTACTTTTTACTGACTTCCTGAAACACTAAATTGGTTTTGTAACCTCATTGAGCTTTGAACTTCATAGCCAGGTGTATCAAATCATGAGAAAAGGTATTTAAAGTGGCCACTTGCAAGTAGTTCACCTATTTGATTCTCCTATGAAGAGTGGCATCATGGGCTCCTCAAAACATCTCTCAAATGATCTGAAAAGAAAGATTATTCAACATAGCTTTTCAGGGGAAGGATACAAAAAGTTGTCTCAGAGATTTAACCAGTCAGTTTCCACTGTGAGGAACATAGTAAGGAAATGGAAGAACACAGGTACAGTTCTTGTTAAGCCCAGAAGTGGCAGGCCAAGAAAAATATCAGAAAGGCAGAGAAGAAGAATGGTGAGAACAGTCAAGGACAATCCACAGACCACCTCCAAAGACCTGCAGCATCATCTTGCTGCAGATGGTGTCACTGTGCATCGGTCAACAATACAGCGCACTTTGCACAAGGAGAAGCTGTATGGGAGAGTGATGCGAAACAAGCTGTTTCTGCAAGCACGCCACAAACAGAGTCGCCTGAGGTATGCAAAAGCACATTTGGACAAGCCAGTTACATTTTGGAAGAAGGTCCTGTGGACTGATGAAACAAAGATTGAGTTGTTTGGTCATACAAAAAGGCATTATGCATGCGCTGTATTGTTGACCGATGCACAGTGACACCATCTGCAGCAAGATGATGCTGCAGGTCTTTGGAGGTGGTCTGTGGATTGTCCTTGACTGTTCTCACCATTCTTCTTCTCTGCCTTTCTGATATTTTTCTTGGCCTGCCACTTCTGGGCTTAACAAGAACTGTACCTGTGTTCTTCCATTTCCTTACTATGTTCCTCACAGTGGAAACTGACTGGTTAAATCTCTGAGACAACTTTTTGTATCCTTCCCCTGAAAAGCTATGTTGAATAATCTTTGTTTTCAGATCATTTGAGAGTTGTTTTGAGGAGCCCATGATGCCACTCTTCATAGGAGAATCAAATAGGAGAACTACTTGCAAGTGGCCACTTTAAATACCTTTTCTCATGATTTGATACACCTGGCTATGAAGTTCAAAGATCAATGAGGTTACAAAACCAATTTAGTGCTTCAGGAAGTCAGTAAAAAGTAGTTAGGAGTGTTCAAATCAAGAAAATGATAAGGGTGCCCATACTTTTGCACCGGTCAAATTTTGTTTAAATGCAGATTGCACATTTTCTGTTAGTACAATAAACCTCATTTGAATCCAGAAATATAACTGAGTCCATCAGTTATTAGATATATGAAACTGAAATACCTGTTGCAAAAACCAAAATTGTTATAAAGAAAAAAGGTTAACATTAATAGGTATGCCCAAACTTTTACATATGACTGTATATGTGTGAGTAATGTGTGTGTTGTATATGCATATTTTGGATATGTGTGTACAGTGTGCAGATACATCGGTGGGTCCTGACAGGTGGGGACACCTACATAAGTCCTACACAGGTGCCTTTGGCTGTCAGTGTCTGCCCCTGCCCTGATTTACTCTTGGGTCCCAAATGATTTGTGATTTCTGCAAAATGTCATTCCTGCTTCAAAATGGCAGAAAAAGCGCAGCAGAGATGTTACAATTTGAGGCTACATGACTTTGTGTATTGGTGATGTTCTTCTAGGAGAGTCAGCCTCTGGTGATACAGTATTCGAGGGGTTGCACTATAGATTCATGTTTGTCGGACTGATACAGAATAACATGGCCATGTGCACTGGTCTAGAGCAGTAATAGAGCTGCTTTTTACCCAGACAGACTCAATGCAATTTTACATAATAAAATTAGACTACTATATAGTCTTATGTGGAACTCGCTTCAGGGTAGCTGTTCCAAAATGAAATGTTAAAGGGGTTGAGGGCTAAATCTGCAGTCACTCTATGTGTCTAGTATTGCCGGTGTGAGCGGCCAGTCACATGACTGCATGCATGCAACTTGCTTATATGCGATCATGTGCTGACAAGTCTCCTCAAGCTTCTCTCAATAGAACGGAATTGAGGAAAGCCTAACGTGCTTAGTCTGCACTTGACCACTTGTATCCAAAATCACCTTCATATGTGACCACTCGCTTGCTTCGGCAATATTGGCAAATTTAGACAAAGTGCCCACTGCCTGCAGTCACACACAGAGTAACTCCTTGCTTCGCTCTAAATCATGGACAACCCCTTTAATGGTTTGCTAACAGCACCCCACCGATCAGCTGGTCCACCGGCAGTGTGTAGTAAATACAGTAGTGTATGGAACCGGGACATTGTGTATGGTCGTTCTCCAGTACGGCAACTCAACTCCCATTCACAGAAAATTTCAGGCTTGACAAAGGACCATGTAGGTCTGAAACATGTTGCCTGGGAGCGCAGAGGTTATTTCTCCTTCGTCTCATTGGGGGACACAGAGACTGTGGGTGTGTGCTACTGCCGTCTGGAGGCTGACACTAGGCATACAAAAAACAAGTTAGCTCCTCCTCCACCGCATACACCCTCGCCCCTATAGCGGGAGGAAACCAGTTTTTTGCTTAGTGTCTTTGGAGGCACACGCAGTCTGGTTTCTCCAGACTAGGTTTCTTTTTTCGGTTCTCACTATGAAGAGGAGATAGGGGCGACGGACCCTATAGAAAGGGTCCGATCTCCCCAAACCATCAACGGGCGAGCACGCGTTGAGCATCGCTCCGCGTATCCTTTCCCGCACCGAGGGACACCTCTGGGACTTTTCCCCAGACATCTATTTTTCGTGTTTGTTATTTTTTGAAGACGAGAAGGGGCAACGCATCCTATAGAAAGGATCCGATTTCCCCAAACCAGCAACGGGCGACTACGTGCGAGAGTCCCTCCACGTCTCCTCTCCTGCGACGTGGGACACTATGCCAGACTTAGCCCTGTCCACCCCTAGGTATGGAAACCATGGGCTTGCACACGGGCACAAGACTAGTCTGTGCGCCCCCACTGCTCCACCAACGCTTGACGGCGGTGCTGCACGGCGGCGGACGGTCCCTCTCCTCGCCCTACAGGGCAGACTGAGTTAGGGCGCCTGCACCGTCCAAGAAGGAGACTAGCAGGTGCGGAGGGCCCTGGGCGCAGAGGTCAGCAGAGGTCACCCCCCTCCCAAACCCCCCCCCCCCAAACCCCCAATACCTGGGGCAGAGCGGGCAGTGGCTGCACAGGAGGTGGAGGAGAGGACGTCGCTGGGGCCCGGCATTTGGACCCCAGGTGGGTAGCGCCATTAATTTAGCCCGCGGCTTCGGCCTAGGCCGCGGGCGGAAGTGGGCGGCAGCGATCCGGCCGCGTCTTAGGCGGCGTCGCTTCGGCGCCCCCCGTCCCCGGTATTGGCGTAGGATCCGGGGCGGGGGGGGTATCGGAATTTAGGCCGTGGCTCCGGCCTGGTCCGCGGGCGGAAGTCCCGCCCTCAGTGCGGAGTCCGTCGGCGTCACTTCCGGCGCCGCCCCCCTCCTGGCAGGGCGGGCGCCGGATAAAATGGAGTCCCCGACGGCAGTCCGGGGTAGGCCACAGGAGCTTACCGCACAAAGCGCGGCAGTCCCCGGAGACTGCCACCAACGCAGCTGGAGGGGCCTCCCACGGCAGGAGCCAGGAAAGGACTTACAGAGGGGTAAGTGTGACCCCGGCCTGAAGGCCACGCTAGGGCATATACGACTCCCCTCTCCTCCGCATTCGCCCTCCTTAAAAAAAAAAAATAAAAAAAATATATATATATATATATATATATATATATATATATATATATATATATATATATATATATATATATATATATATGAGAATCTATTTATCCATTTTTTTTTTTTTTTCTGGTCTTTTCCAGCAGTATGTCTGGAAAAGGTAGAGCGCACACATCCTTCTATGCCGCATGCGTTTCCTGTGGGGTTAGATTCCCACGAGCGCAGACCAGTAAATTATGTGAAACCTGTGACACCGAACGCGCCCAGGAGCCCTCCCCCGCAGCAGAGCCCAGGGGTCCGGAACCCCCAGAGTGGGCGGTATCCCTCTCTCGGTCTATGGTATCATTAACAAAGGCAATTGAGACCCTTCAGGCCCCGGATAGGGGTAGAGATGACGGCTCGCCTGGTTGGGAGGGTTCTGCCTCCTCACATGAGCCGCCGGCCTGCAGGGGCCGCACTCTCTCTAGGCAGGCACATAGGAAGAGAACCCATACTGTGTCGCCAGGCCCCTCCGGTGCTTCAGCATCTGCGAGTGTGGCATCACGCTCGCCGTCACCCCTTTCAGGGAGCGAGCAGAGCTCAGTAGAGGATGTGGAAGAATCCTTGGACCTGGACACCCCAGGGTGCCGGGAGACGGTGGACAGTCTCATTGAGGCTGTCAACCAAACTCTGGGTATTGATGATGAGGTCACCCTAACCGCAGGGCATAAGGTGTCTTTTAAAAAGGCCCGGAAGCCGTGGAGAGTGTTCAGCACTCATCCTGAGTTCGAGGATATAGTGCAGCGGCACCGGGAACGGCCAGACAAGCGTTTTTCGGGACAGAAGACGCTAGGATCAAGATATCCATTTGCACCAGAGCTCTGTAAAAAATGGGCAGAGTCTCCGGCGGTGGATCCCCCGGTATCCCGCCTGGCCTCAAGATCCCTGTTATCAGTGCCTAGTGGTTCGGCCATCAAGGAACCCACGGATCGGCTCATAGAGGGATTAGCGCGCTCGGTGTACGAAGCATCAGGATCAGCGCTCTTCCCTTCCTTTGCGGCAACATGGGTAGCCAAAGCCATGATGTCCTGGTCGGACTCTTTAAATGAGATCCTGCAGGATAGGGAGTTGCCAGCAGAGGTGGCCGAGATAACAAGTCAGATCGCAATGGCGGGTGGCTATCTAATTAATGCATCCTTGGATGCAGCTAATAGCGTAGCACTTGCAGCAGCAAACGCAATCGCCATTAGGAGAGCCTTGTGGTTAAGGCTGTGGCGGGCTGATTCGGTGTCTAAAAAATCCTTGACTTCCCTGCCCTTTCAGGGTAACCGACTATTTGGGGAAGAATTGGATAGACTCATTTCGGACGCAACAGGGGGTAAAAGTAGTTTTCTCCCACAACAGAAAACAAGGACGCCATTTCGTCAGCCTCAGGCGCGTTTTCGGGCATTTCGCGCCCCCGCGTGGACGGCAACGGCCAGTACCCCCGCTCCTGCGCGCTATAACCATGACAAAGAGCGTCAGGTCACCTACAGGACCAACCCGCTGGGTAGGATGCGAGGGCGTCCGCCCAGATCAAGGGGGGCCAGGTCCCAGAGGCCCTCTACAAAATGACTCGAGAAGTGCGGTACCCGAGGACAGCAGGATTGGCGGTTGTCTGCGCCGGTTCTGTCACATATGGGCTGCGGTGGCACGCGACGCATGGGTGACGGAGCTGATATCTTCCGGGTACAAGATAGAGTTTATAAAACGTCCGCCAACACGATTTTTTCCCTCCCGGCTTCCCAAGTCAAGGTCTCGGGCAGAGGCATTACGGGGGGCCATCGAAGTGCTGCAGCACAAAGGGGTCATCGTTCCGGTGCCAAGGAGCGAAAGAACCCAAGGGTTTTATTTCAACCTGTTCGCAGTGCCCAAAAAGGATGGAGCGGTAAGGCCGGTTCTCGACCTAAAGCTACTAAACAGGTTCATCAGGGTCAGGCATTTTCGCATGGAGTCCCTCCGGTCGGTTATATCCTCCATGGAGAAGGGAGAATACCTGGCCTCAATCGATGTTCAGGATGCTTATTTGCACATCCCTATTTTTCCCCCGCATCAGAGATTCCTACGGTTTGCGGTCGAGGGACGGCACTTCCAGTTTGTGGCGCTGCCTTTCGGTTTGGCCACGGCCCCCAGAATATTCACGAAGGTGATGGCGGTCGCCATGGCCACTCTTCATTCCCGGGGCATTGTGGTGTTGCCATACCTGGACGACCTTCTGGTAAAGGGCCCGTCCCGTCCAGCGTGCGAGGAGAGTGTCACCATCACACTAGATACCTTGTCTCGTCTAGGATGGATGATCAACAGGAAGAAATCATTCCTCACGCCGGCCCAGAGGATTGTTTTCCTAGGGATGATATTCGATACCTCCCAGGGATTGGTAATTCTCCCTCAGGACAAGGCTCGGGCACTCCGACAGGGAGCTCGAAGACTTCAACAGCCAGGCCTCCATACTATCCGATTCGGGATGGGGGTCCTGGGCAGGATGGTGGCAGCGATGGAAGCAATCCCGTTTGCTCAGTTTCATCTCCGCCCCCTGCAGCATGCCCTGTTAGCGGCTTGGGACAGGAGCCCGTTCTCACTCGATCACCCGTGCAGGTTGTCCTCTCAGGTCCGACAGACTCTTCAATGGTGGACACGCGATCGGTCGCTTCTGCAGGGAAAGCCCTTTCCTCCGGATCATTGGTTAGTGATCACGACCGATGCGAGTCTTTCCGGTTGGGGGGCAATCTTCCGCCACCACACGGCACAGGGGCAGTGGTCGCCTCAGGAAGCTCGTCTCCCTATCAATCTGTTGGATATTCGAGCAATACGGTTGGCCTTGCAGCAGTTCCAACACGTGCTAGCAGGATACCCGATTCGGATTCAGTCGGACAACGCCACAGCAGTGGCGTACGTGAATCACCAGGGGGGCACACGCAGCAGGGCAGCCATGCGCGAGGTGGGACATGTGCTCCGCTGGGCCGAGAGGAGCCACTCGATGATCTCAGCGGTTTACATTCCAGGCGTCGAGAATTGGGCAGCGGATTTCCTAAGCCGCCAGGACATCACAGCCGGGGAGTGGTCACTACATCCCGAGGTGTTCCAGCAGATTTGCCAGCGCTGGGGAACACCAGACGTGGACTTGATGGCCTCCAGGAAGAACGCCAAAGTGGGCGTTTGTCGCCCGGTCTCAGGATCCGCAAGCAGTCGCAGCGGACGCATTGGTGATACCCTGGAACCAATTTCGGCTCCCATACTTGTTCCCGCCGCTGCCACTTCTCCCCAGGGTTATCAGGAAGATCAAGACAGAGGGGGTTCCGGCAATTCTGCTGGCCCCGGATTGTCCCCGACGGGCATGGTACGCGGATCTGGTACAGCTCATCGCAGACGTACCATGGCGGCTACCGGAACGACCAGATTTACTGTCCCAGGGACCGATCTGCCACCCGAACTTAGGGGCCCTGCGTTTGACGGCGTGGCCATTGAATCTTGGGTGCTGACCCAGGCGGGGTTTAGGCGCGAGGTAGTCGCGACAATGGTAAGGGCCCGAAAGCCAGCCTCGGCAAGGATCTATTATAGCACTTGGAAGGTTTTCTTCCAGTGGTGTCGGGAACACGGGGTTCCGCCATTGTCCTTCTCTGTGCCCAACATACTGGCTTTCCTTCAGTCTGGCCTAGACGCAGGTTTGGCGCCAAGTTCCCTTAGAAGACAGATATCGGCCCTGTCGGTCCTGTTTCAGCGAAAGATCGCTACCAATTTGCAGGTCAAAACGTTCCTGCAGGGGGTCGTTCATTTAGTACCTCCCTTCAGAGCACCATTGGAGGCCTGGGATCTTAATCTGGTCCTGTCTGTACTACAGGAGGCTCCGTTTGAGCCACTACAGGATGTTTCATTGGCATATCTATCCAGAAAGGTTGTGTTCCTGGTAGCCATAACATCCATTAGGCGAGTATCGGAGTTGGGGGCGTTATCTTGTAGAGCCCCTTTCCTGACCTTTTTTAAGGACAAGGTAGTCCTTAGGCCTCCGCCACCTTTCTTACCAAAGGTGGTGTCCTCGTTCCATATTAATGAGGACATTGTGCTGCCTTCTTTCTGTCCAGCGCCAGTTCACAGGGTGGAAAAGGCGCTCTACACATTGGATCTGGTGAGAGCTCTCAGGAGATACGTGTCGAGGACAGCACCTTTCCGCCAGACGGATTCGTTGTTTGTGATCCCCGAAGGGCGCAGGAAGGGCCTCGCAGCCTCACGGTCAACCATAGCCAGATGGATTCGCCTAACCATTCAGGAGGCTTACCGTATTAGAGGCACGCCAGTTCCAGCTGGAGTAAGGGCGCACTCTACTCGGGCAGTGGGCGCCTCGTGGGCGCTTCGGCACCAGGCTTCGGCAGAACAGGTATGCAAGGCAGCAACCTGGGCCAGCCTGCACACTTTTTGTAAACATTACAGTGTGCATACTCAGGCTTCGTCAGATGCGAGCCTGGGCAGAAGAATTCTCCAAGCAGCAGTGGCACACCTTTAAACAGGAAAGCATGCGGCTTGGATCGGTGAGTGTTATCCCACCCAGGGACTGCCTTAGGACGTCCCACAGTCTCTGTGTCCCCCAATGAGACGAAGGAGAAACATGGATTTTTGTGAGTACTCACCGTAAAATCCTTTTCTCCGAGACGCTCATTGGGGGACACAGCACCCACCCTGATAGCCGGTTGGCTCATACTTATTATTTAACATATTTTCTTGTTTAAGACAGGGTGATCCATTTTTTCAGACATATGATTTATTGCATTAAGGCTAATTTTTGTATGTCCTCCTACTGCTTTTGCACTAAACTGGTTTCCGCCCGCTATAGGGGCGAGGGTGTATGCGGTGGAGGAGGAGCTAACTTGTTTTTTGTATGCCTAGTATCAACCTCCAGACGGCAGTAGCACACACCCACAGTCTCTGTGTCCCCCAATGAGCGTCTCGGAGAAAAGGATTTTACGGTGAGTACTCACAAAAATCCATGTTTCTTTTCTGCCTTTTTACATTTTGTGCTGTTATATTGAACCAGTTTTTGCATCTTTTATACTACTGGATCAATAAAGTAATTATTTTAAGAAGATGTGAGTGCCGACTATTAATTGGACTGTTGGAAAACAAAGTTTGCATTGAAATTGACCCACTGTGGCACTTTTTACCGCAGTTGTGATCCCTTGTAATAGATAGAAAAATGATGTAAATCCACTACATCAGCTGGCAAATCTGCATGTAACTCCTGCAAATTTTATTATAGCCTGATGGCAAAACCTGTTGCAGATATCTGTAAGTTTTTCTGGGGTATATTCTGAAGAATGAGTCCCTGTAATATAGCTCAGACTCAGGCACAGCTCACACAGCAGAATGAAATGTATTCCAGTTCTTCTGTGTCATATTTTTAGATTTCAGTATTTTTAAGTTTTGGCATTAGATGTATTTTACTGCCATAATTAACTAGGTTGTTAGAAAGAAAAAAAAAATGAATTGCACATTTTATTTGTCTTGTCACTCTACGCAGTCCTCAAATTAATTAAATCATTAAAAAGTTAAGCTCAAGAAGTGAAAAAAAAACAAAAACACTCAACAGATTTGTTTGGTACGCTGCGGCACTTACTGATGGTTTCCTTTCATTTGTGCCCTTCACAAAGTCAGTGCTGTAACCTATTTGCTCATATGTATTTATGGATAGATCTAGAAGTGCATTTTGATTATCACATAACTTGTTTACAGATTAGTTGCCATCTGTTAAGATCCGATGCTCCACACAGGAATTAGAACATGTTTTGTTCGGCTTTGACTACAGTCCAACTTTTTTTTTTTTTTTTTTTCTAGTACAAAGTTTAAGTTTATTCATGTAATTTCATGAAAGATTCATTTGCATTTCATCTGTGCCCAAAATATATTTTTCTTTCTGTGTTCGATAAATATTAGACGTTTGTGACGGTAGTTATAGATGTCATAGAGAAAGCTGAATGATAACCGTTCTGCTTCACAGATGTCTTTATAAAATTCTCTGCACATTCATTAATGTATTTTATTTTCAGTTCATCTCTTCTCCCTCTAAACGTCCTGATGAGAAGATTTGTATTCTCAACCTGGCATGTACTGTAAAAATTTGTGGCCTCATGGTCAAAATTTTAGAGATGAGCGAATCTTTTGAAATTCTGATTCACAAACTTGATCAAAAGTTTTCAGAAAAAAATTGATTAGTGGGAATCAAAAGAACTTTGAACCAAAAAGACATGAATAAAACTCTGAAGGTCTCCAACCCATTTAAAGGGAATCTGTCACATTTTTGGCCTATAAGCTGCAGCCACCGCCATCAGGGGCTTATCTACAGCATTCTGTAATACTGTAGATAAGCCCCCGATGTAACCTGAAAGATAAGAAAAATGAGTTGGATTATACTCACCCGGGGGTCCGGTCTGATGGGTGTCGCGGTCCAGTGCCTCTCATCTTCTAGCGATTATGTCCTCCTCCTTATTTCTGCTGCGGCTCCTGCGCAGGCATACTTTATTTGTCCTGTTGAGGCTCAGGGGCCGGACCTCTCTGACCTTTCCCGGCACCTGCGCACTGCAGTACTTTACTCTGCCCTCAACAGGGCAGAGCAGTACGCCTGTGCAAGAGCCACGGCAGAAGTAAGAAGGAGGACGTCATCGCTAGAAGATTGGAGGCGCCGGACCGGACAGCGACACCCATCGGAGCGGACCAGACCCCGGGGTGAGTATAATCTAAAGCTTTTTTCTTATCTTTCAGGTTACTTCGGGGGCTAATCTACAACATTACAGAATGCTGTAG
The DNA here is from genome assembly GCF_039654945.1 of Dendrobates tinctorius. Taxonomy (NCBI): domain Eukaryota; kingdom Metazoa; phylum Chordata; class Amphibia; order Anura; family Dendrobatidae; genus Dendrobates; species Dendrobates tinctorius. The sequence goes on along the minus strand of NW_027361810.1, from coordinate 42,998,344 downwards.
ATAAGCCCCTGATGGCTGTGGCCGCAGCCAAAAATAAGGTGACAGATTCCCTTTAATGCTTTTTAACACAAACACAGCCTTAGTAAAGTTAGTGACCTCAACATGTATATAGCGATGGGCAACGGAAGGTAAGCGGTGGTAACCAACAGCCTGTTTAATAACACATGGCACTGTTGGACTGTTAATTTTTTTTGTTAAAATTATCCCTTTTTGGAGGTAGTGCTGTGCCAGTATTCATACACCTGTGCAGTGTAAGGAGGAAATAGCCATGCATTTTTAACAATTGGTTGTCTAAAAATTATCTCTTTTTTTTAGGGGGGAGTAGCAACAGTTTTTTTTTTTTTTTTAGTAGTTTGAGTAATGAAGAAATGGCTTTTCAGCAAGACATCCACAGATGATCCTTTTTTTTAGGAGCAACAACAGATTTATGGTTTGAAAAGCAAAGAAACAATGGCTTTCAAAAAAAAAGTCCAAAAACTGTTCTTTTTTGGATCAGTTTCAGGTTTATTATCTTTCTTATCTATTTATGAAACCTCTGCAAGATATAAGGTTTCCAGAAGCAGTACCCTATAGATATAGAACACAATGGACCCGCCAGTAGATCTGTGGCGGCAGCAGCAGCACAGTATAGAATGTGATGGAAAGACAAAGAGATATTTGGCTGTTTAGGGCCTGCATTGGCAAACCCCAGAAGGAGCAGCGGAACAATATAACATATAGAATACAATGGACAGGCAGGTAAAGCTGGTGCAAATTTATTTGCACTTCCTATTCTATTCTATTGACCACGGTTGAGAAAAGGAGGACCGCCTCTTACCTGACAACATCCGTTAAATTTTTTTTAATTTGCCAGCCTGGCATGATATGAACATTGTAGTATGACACACATGTGATGTCGTGCCAGAATAGATAATAAGAGCAGTGGATGCTGGCAGGTAATAGGCAGTGCTCCCTCTCCCATTCAGCGACCATAGACCACTGGAATGGCATATGGAAAAGAATTTACACCAACACAATAGGCAAGAGATGTCTGGCTGTCTAGAGGCAGCTGCAGCATCAACACATTGTATAACATAATGGATATCAGGAATGTGCAGCTGTGTAGGGCCAACCCTGACAATAGTAGCACAGTATAGAAAAAAAAAAATCTGGACATACTCTGCTGAGTTGGGGAAGCTGCACTGATGGCAGCAGAATAGAATAGTGGACAAGTAAGGATATGGAATGATCAATCTAATTAGTGGAATCGGCTGTAGGTGAATGAAAATCCTCATTGACCATGCTTGACTATTTTTGCCAAATGAAAATCTGGCCTGCTTTGGCATGAGAAAGCCACCTGCCGCACTGAATACCTTCTCCGGTTCCAGTCTACTGACCCAGAAGTCCATGGGATCAGGGCATCCGCCGTAGAAAAGACACAGTCAAGGTGCCACTTAATCTGTCTGTTCAAGCATCTTATCTTGGGTTTGATGCACAGGTTGGCACAGTGGCTGATAAAACATCTGGTCAGCTATTAGATTGTGTATATACTGTAAACACTGTTGCTGCTTCAGCTACGCTGAGTACGGAAAGTATTCAGACCCGTTGACATTTTTCACTCTTTGTTTCATTGCAGCCATTTGGTAAATTCAAAAAAGTTCATTTTTTTCTCATTAATATACACTCTGCACCCCATCTTGACTGAGAAAAACAGAAATGTAGACATTTTTGCAAATTTATTAAAGAAAAACTGAAAGATCACATGCTTAGACAATCTGAATTAAGTCACATGCTGTCCATTTCCTTGAGACCCTCCTTGAGATGGTTCTACTCCTTCATTGGAGTCTAGCTGTGTTTAATTAATCTGATAGAACTTGATTTGTAAAGGCACACATCTATATAAGTCCTCACAGTGCATGTCAGACCTAATGAGAATCATGAGGTCAAAGGAACTGGCCAAGGAGCTCAGGGACAGAATTGTGGCAAGGCACAGATCTGGCTAAGGTTAAAAAAAAAATGTCTGCAGTACTCAAGGTTCCTAAGAGCACTGTTGCCTCCATAATCCTTAAATGGAAGAAGTTTGAGACCACCAGAAGTCTTGCTCAACCTGGCCGTCCAGCCAGACTGAGCAATCGTGGGAGACAAGCCTTGGTGAGAGAGGTAAAGAAGAACCCCAAGATCACTCTGGCTGAGCTCCACAGATATGCAGTAGGGAGATGGGAGAAAGTTACACAAAATCAACTATCACTGCATCCCTCCACCAGTCGGGCCTTTATGGCAGGGTGGCCCAACGGAAGCCTTTCCTCAGTGCCAGACATATGAAAGCCCACATAGAGTTTGCCAAAAAATACATGAAGGACTCCCAGACTATGAGCAGTAGGATTCTCTGTTCTGATGAGATGAAAATAGAATTATCACCAAAAAGTTCTAAGTGGTATGTGGGGAGAAAACCAGGAACTGCTCATCACCTGCCCAATACAATCCCAACAATGAAACATAGTGGTGGCAGCATCATGCTATGGGGGTGTTTTTCAGCTGCAGGGACAGGACGACTGGTTGCAATTGAAGGAAACATGAATGCGGCCAAGTACAGAGATATCCTGGATGAAAACCTTTTCCAGAGGGCTCTGGACCTCAGACTTGGCAGAAGGTTCACCTTCCAACAAGACAATGGCCCTATGCACACAGCTAAAATAACAAAGGGGTGGCTTCAGAACAACTCTGTTACCATTTTTGACTGGCCCAGCCAGAGCCCTGACATAAACCCAATTGAGCATGTCTGAAGAGACCTGAAAATGGCTGTCCACCAACGATCACCATCCATCCTGACGGAACTGGAGAGGATCTGCAAGGAAGAATGGCAGAGGATCTCCAAATCCAGGTATTAAAAACTTGTTGCATCATTCCCAAGAAGACTCATGGCTGTACTAACTCAGAAGGGTGCTCCTACTCAATACTGAGCAAAGGGTCTGAATACTTATGACCATGTGATATTTCAGTTTTTCTTTCGTAATCAATTTGCAAAAATTTCTACATTTCTGTTTTTTTTTTCCAGTCAAGAAGGGGTGCAGAGTGTACATTAATGAGAAAAAAATGAACTTTTTTGAGTTTCCCAAATGGCTGCAATGAAACAGAGTGAAAAATTTAAAGGAGTCTGAATACTTTCCCATACCCACTGTATTTGTTGCGATAGAATTGGCAAAGACAGTAGAAGTTTGACTCTGTGAGCAGTTGTGAGGAGTTTTCTGGTCAGAACATACGGTTGACAGGCATAGTACTTGCAATAGTTTTGCCAAAGAGGGAGCAAAGTTTATCCTGGTATTACCCCAGTTTTCAGTTTTGATTCAGTTTCGGAAGCTGCCAAAAAATCCCCCATGTTCTTTTATTGAAATCTTCACTCAGCAAAATCCACTGCTGCTTTGTTTCCAGAAAACACCCATTGAGTCAAAATCGTCACTACACCTGTAGATTACCAAAGGGGTATAATTTCCAAAATGGGGTCACTTGAGGGTGGGAATTCTGCTTTTCTAGCATTTAGGGGCTCTGTATATGGAGTCCACAAACTCTTATATAAAATTGTGTTCTCCAGGATGCCTCATGTATAACAGTACTTCTAAGCCATACGGCGAGACTCGGGAGGGATGGATCGCTGTTTGCAATTAGCGTTCCATCCCTCTCAAGTCTTGCCGTATGGCTAAGCAGTACTGTATGGCCACATATGGGGTATTTCTACATTCAGCAGAAATTGTGGGACAAATTTTGTTGTGATTATTACCCATTTCCCAGTGTGAAAATGTGAAATCTGGGGCTAAAACAAAATTTTGGTAAAAATGTAATTATTTTTTGTCTTCATTGCTCAATGGTATAAAATTCTGTGACCCATTTGTGTTGTCAGTATGATCACTGCACCCGATGGTGAATTCATTGAGACATGTAGTTTGTAAAATGTTGTTTCTTATGGGGGGTCCTGCTGTTCTGGCATCTCAGAGGCTCTGATAATATGACATGGTACGCTCAAACCAGTCCAGCAAAATGTGAACTTGAATATGGCGCTTCTTCCCTTCTTAGCTTGCATTGTGCCTCAAAAGTAGTTTTCAACCACATATGGGGTATTGGCGTACTCAGAAGAAATTGCACAACAAATTTTGGGGTCCAGTTTCTCCTGCTATCCTTGTGAAAATAAAAAATTAGGGCTAAAATAACATTTTTGTGAGGAAAATGTCATTTTTTTTTTTATTTTCACAGCTCTACGTTATAAACTTCTGTGAAGCCCCTGGGGGTTCAAGGTGCTCACCACACAACTAGATAAATTCCCTTAGGGTTCTAGTTTCCCAAATGGTGTCACTTGTGGTGGGTTTTCACTGTTTAGGCAAACCAGGTGCTCCCCAAATGGGACATGGCATCCGCTAATTATTCCAGCAAATTTTACATTCAAAAAGTCAAATGGCGCTCCTTCCTTTGCGAGCCCTGCTGTGTGCCCAGACAGTGTTTTTTTCCCCACATATGGTGTATCGGTATGCTCCGGAGACATTTCACAACAAATTTTGGAATTCATTTTTTTCTGTTACCCTAGCGAAAAAAAAAGAAGGGTCTAAAGTAAATAATATTTGTTACAACAATTTTTCATTTTTTTTCCATCCACATTCCAAAAATTCCTGTGAAGCACCTTAATGGTTAATAAACTTCTTAAATGTGGTTTTGAGTACCTTGAGGGGTGCAGTTTTTAGAATGTGGTCACTTTTCAGTAATTTTTGTCATGTAGACCCTTCAAAATCATTTCAAATGTGATGTCCCTAAAAAATGGTTTTATAAATTTTGTTGCAAAAATGAGAATTCGCTGGTCAACTTTTAACCCTTTTAACTTTCTAACAAAATAAGTTTCAAAAATTGTGCTAATGTAAAGTTGACATGTGGGAAATGTTTTTTATTAACTATTTTGTATGACATGACTTTCTGATTTAAGGGCATAAAAAATTAAACATTTGAAAATTGAAACATTTTCAAACTTTTCACAAAATTTCCCATGTCTTCAAATAAACACAAGTCATATCGAAGAAACTTTACGACTATCATAATGTACAATATGTCACGAAAAAACATTCTCATAATCACCAGGATCCGTTGAAGCGTTCCAGAGTTATCACCTCAAAAAGGGACAGTGGTCAGAATTGTAAAAATTGGCCCGGTCATTAACATGTAAACTTGTGGTGTAAAATTTGTAGTACAGTATAACAATTATTGGCCCAGGGAGTCTGCAGATGATGGCTCCAGTGTAGTCAATAGAGGTGTGTGTTTATTACTAGGGACAGAAAATGACACTGTGATCCAGTTAAAGGCACTTTCTTATGCCAGTGTTTTGGTTGTTTCTAAGACAAATGTAAAGGGGGTTTTACACTAAGCAATATCGCTAGCAATATCGCTAAAACGTCACTGGTTTTGTGACGTTATAGCGATATTGCTAGCGATATCGCTATGTGTGATACTTACCAGCGACCGGCTCCCCCGCTGCTCATCGCTGATCGCGCGAGAATGTCCGGCTCCATTTCTCGTCGGGCGCTTCCTGCTGAGACTTCCTGCTGTGACGTCCAGCGACGCGTGGAGGCGGGCGGGAGGACGCCAGGATCGCTGTGTGTGAATGGTAAGTATCGTGCGCTGCGTCGCTGCTGCATCGCTGTGAGATCTTTCTGTATGAAAGCTCACTAGCGATCATTTAGCGATGCACCAGCGATCCTGGCCGGGTCGGATCGCTGGTTGGATCGCTGGTGCATCGCTAAATGTAAAAGGGCCTTAAGTGTGTGTCAAAAACACAGAAAAGGTGCAAATTAGTGAGTGAATCTGTAAAGATAATGTGTTATCCGAGCATGTTCGTGCGCTTACAGACTGTCTTCGGCGTGCTTGAAAATTATGTTCAAGTCCCCGCGGCTACATGTCTCGTAACTGTTCGACAGCCACAACACATGTAGGGATTGTCTGTTTGTTAGGCAATCCCTGCATGTGTTGCTGCTGTTAAAGGGAATCTGTTACCCCATTTTCAGCCTATAAGCTGCGGCCACCGCCATCAGGGGCTTATCTGTAGCATTCTGTAATGCTGTAGATAAGCCCCCGATGTAACCTGAAAGAGAAGAAAAACAAGTTAGATTATACTCACCTGGGAGAGGGTGCGGTGGGTGTCGCAGTCCGGTCCGGCGCCTCCCATCTTCTAGAGATGTTGTCCTCCTTCTTACTTCTGCCGTGGCTTCTGCGCAGGTGTACTAAATCTGCCCTACTGAGGGCAGAGCAGAGTACTGCAGTGCGCAGGTGCCGGGAAAGGTCAGAGAGGTCCTCTTGCGCCCTCAACAGGGCAGAGCAGTGCGCCGGAGCCGCGACGGGAAGCAAAGAGGACGTCATCTCTAGAAGATGGGAGGCACCGGACCGCGACACCCATCGGACCGGACCCGGGACCGCCCCTGGGTGAGTATAATCTAACTTGTTTTTCTTCTCTTTCAGGTTACATCGGGGGCTTATCTGCAGAATTACAGAATGCTGTAGATAAACCCCTGATGGCGGTGGCCGCATCTTAAAGACCAAAAATGAGGTGACAGATTCCCTTTAAACAGCTGCGATAAATGCAGGCATGGGGGCTTGAACATATTATTCGAGGACGCTGGAGACACTCGATCAGCACACGTCTCGAATAACACTTTACCTGAGCACATTCGCTCATCATAGTGCAAATCTTTCCATTTTATATTTTTGTTTAATCTGTGTAGGTTTTTCACTCCTTGTTTTGACTTATAAATACCTACTGAAATACTGCCATGTGAAAGTGGGCTAGCATGGAAGAACCTGCTCCTAGTGAAACAATGGTTATTTTTTTCTAGCAACCATTGTTTCAAGGGCTCATATTCTTTCCATAGCGAGTGCTGAATGCCAGTATAGCCAGTTTATTGGCGCTCATTTGCTTTCATTCCCGTGGAGCGATTAATGGCAAAATGTGCACAGACTGTTTTTGTCCACTATTTCTTACACCTGTACATGGGTTGATGTACTGATGACATGAAAGATGTCACTTTGTGCCTGCAAACTTGTTAATTTTCACAGCGTGTGCCATCAAGATTGTCCGGTGTTGGTGGTGGGATTTGGTGGTCATGTGACAGCAAGTATGCTATATACGTACAGTTGTGCATACCACAGAATTTTTGCTTTCTTGGCCTTTTTTTTTTTTTTAGAAAATCTGAATGACAACACCAAAACTTCTTCTCCACTCATGGTTAGTGGTTGGGTGAAGCCATTTATTGTCAAACTACTGTGTTTTCTCTTTTTAAATCACAATGACAACCCAAAACATCCAAATGACCCTTATCAAAAGTTCACATACCCTGGTGATTTTGGCCTGATAACATGTACAGAAGCTGACACAAATGGGTTTTAATGGCTACTAAAGGTAACACCCTCACCTGTGACCTGTTTGCTTGTAATCAGTGTGTGTGCATAAAAGCTGAGTGAGTTTCTGGGATCCAGACAGACTCTTGCATCTTTCATCCAGCCACTGATGTTTCTGGATTGTGACTCATGGGGGAAAAAAAACAGAATTGTCAACGGATCTACGGGAAAAGGTAGTTGAACTGTATAAAACAGGAAACGATACAAAAAGAAATCGAAGGAACTGATAATGCCAGTCAGCAGCATTCAAACTGTGATTAACTAATGGAAAATCAGGAGCTCTGTAAAAACAAAACCACGGTCAGGTAGACCAACAAAAATTTTGTCCACAACTGCCAGGAAAATTGTTTGGGATGCAAAGAAATACCCACACATAACATCAGCTGAAATACTGGACTCTCTGAAAACTAGCAGTGTGGCTGTTTCACATTGTACAATAAGGAAGAACATGAAGAAAAATGGGCTGCATGGTCGAGTCACCAGTAGAAAGCCATTACTGCGCAAATGCCACAAAGTATCTCTCCTACAATACGCAAAACAGCGCAAATACAAGCATAAAACTTCTGGAACAAAGTACCGTATATACTAGTGTATAAGCCGAGATTTTCAGCCCATTTTTTTGGGCTGAAAGTCCCCCTCTCAGCTTATACACGGGTCATATACCAGGGGGTCGGCGGGGGAGCGGGGTTGTCAGAGATCATACTTACCTGTCCTGCCGCGGTCTCTGCAGCCTCGCTCGCTTCTCCACTGTCTCCCTTCCTGTCTTGAGCCGTCACATGGTGCCGCTCATTACCACTCATGAATATGCGCATATTCATGAGTGGTAATGAGCGGTACCACGTGACCGCTGAAGACAGGAAGGGAAGGGAGACAGTGGAGAAGCGAGTGAGGCTGCAGAGACCGCGGGAGGATGGGTGAGTAAAGCGATATTCACCAGTCCCCCGGTCCATCGCTGCTCACCGCTGTCTCTGCTGCATCCTGTGTCAGTGACGTTTAGGCAGCAGGGGGCGCGGTGACGTGATTAGTGTGTGCCGCCCCTCTGCTGGCTGAACAGTCACTGACAAAAGAAGCGGCAGACAGCGGCGATGGACCCAGGAGAGGTGAGTATGGCTTTTTTTTTTTTTTTTGCAGCATATGGGGGCATATTCTATGGAGCAGCATATGGGGGCATAGTCTATGGAGCAGTATATGGGGGCATAGTCTATGGAGCAGTATATGGGGGCATAGTCTATGGAGCAGTATATGGGGGCATAATCTATGTAGCAGTATATGGGGGCATAGTCTATGGGGCAGCATATGGGGGGCATAGTCTATGGGGCAGCATATGGGGGGCATAGTCTATGGGGCAGCATATGGGGGCATATTCTATGGGGCAGTATATGGGGGCATAGTCTATGGGGCAGCATATGGGGGGCATAGTCTATGGGGCAGCATATGGGGGGCATAGTCCATGGGGCAGCATATGGGGGGCATATTCTGTGGAGCAGCATATGGGGCATAGTCTATGGAGCAGTGTATATGGGCGTAGTCTATGGAGCAGTATATGGGCGCATATTCTATGGAGCAGCATATGGGGCATATTCTATGGGGCAGCATATGGGGGCATAGTCTATGGAGCAGCATATGGGGGCATAGTCTATGGAGCAGTATATGGGGGCATAGTCTGGGGCAGCATATGGGGGGCATAAACTATGGAGAAGCATATGGGGGCATAATCTATGGAGCAGTATATGGGGGCATAAACTATGGAGCAGCATATGGGGGCATAGTCTATGGATTCCACCCTTGGCTTATACACGAGTCAATAAGTTTTCACAGTTTTTTGTGGCAAATTTAGGGGGGTCGGCTTATACATGGGTCAGCTTATACACGAATATATACGGTAATTTATGATTGATGAGACCAAAATTGAATTTTTTGTCCACAACCATAAACATTACATTTGGAGAGAGGTCAAACAAGGCCTATGATGAAAGGAAAACCATTCCTACTGTAAAGCATGGAGGTGAATCACTGATGTTTTGGGTATGTGTGAGCTACAAAGGCACAAGAAACTTGGTCAAAGTTGAAGGAAAGATGAATGCAGCATGTTATCAGCAAATACCGGAGGCAAATTTGAAATCATCAGCCCAAAAGCTGCTCATGGGATGTACTTGGACGTTGCAACATGACAACGATCCAAAACACAAGGCCAAGTCGACCTGTCATTGGCTACAGCAGAACAAAGTGAAGGTTCTGGAGTGGTCATCTCAGCCTCCTGACCTCAATATCACTGAGCCACTCTGTGGAGATCTCAGGTGCACAGTTCATGCTAGACAGCCCAGGAATTTACAGGAACTGGAGGCTTTTTGCCAAGAAAAGTGGGCAGCTTTATCATCTGAGAAAATAAAGAACCTCATCCACAAATAGCACAAAAGACATCAAGCTGTCATTGATGTTAGAGGGGGCAATACACGGTATTAAGAAATGGGGTATGTGAACTTTTCATCAGGGTCATTTGGATGTTTTGGGTTGTCATTATGATTTATAAATAGAAAACTCAGTAGTTTGACAATAAATGGCTTCACCCAACCACTAACCATGAGTGGAGAAAAAGTTTTGGTGTTATCATTCATATTCTCTGAAAAAAGGCAAAGAAAGCAAAAATTCTGCAGGGGTATGTAAACTTTTGAGTACAACTGTACTTCTGTCCACATTCCAACTAGACGTGTGCACCTATTTCAAGGCTATGCATGTCTAGTTGGAATGTGTACGAGAGCATGCATATCGCATACTTGCCGTCAGGTGACTGTCTGCTCTCGGCGCCTGTGAATCCTTACATTGCGTACTGGGATTCACAAGTCTGTAATAACATACAGTGACAAACCTGGACAATCCCTTTAAGTCACAGTCTGTACACTAAACTGGGCGGTAGAGAAAATGATATTTTGTAACAAAACTAATATTGTATATACTTAAAAAACACACAGCAAAAAGCCCCCTACTGACTACCACCCTCTCCTCTCTGAGCCTAATTACTGTTGTCAACCATCGAGGCTGTGAACACAAACGAACAGAGAATTATCTGTAGCACCACTGTTAAAAAGGTACGTACGTGTATATTTTCCTATACATAATACCACTTGCTGTGAGATCTCATTTACATACCACAGTGACGCTGGAAAGTAATACCTATGGAAATAAGAATGGCAAACCTTTCATTATGAGTGAAAAAGAATAGCTCTAACATTGTCTTGAAAAAAGTTAAAACCAGCCTTTTAAGGAAAAGTAGACTTGCTAATTTGCAGACTTTCTCATACTTTTGACCTTCTTTGTATAAAGAAACCAAAATATGAATACAACTATTAAAATTGCTGCACATAAATCTGCCATCCACATTAAAAATATTAAAACTGAATTGTAATTGGGTTTAAGCAATTTCGACAGCCATTCTTGAAGTTAGTAAGATTTTCCTTTATAGAGAAAGGATAACTTCCTTCAAGTACAAATATTTCCTCTTCTGCCTCACAGTCTCTGTGCTATAAGGATCTGCTGGGATCTAGTAAAACCTGCAGTCTTTTTTTTTTTTTTTTTAAGCCAAAGCTATGAATGACACAGTCCCTGCTATGTCACCTTTAGAAACACTTTTTGTTTTATTGTTCATTTGCTTCCTAAATGCAAAATTAGGCAACATTCTGAATAGTCTTCATTGAAAATTGTCTACCATTTTGCTGCTGCGGTGCCTGTAAAGTCCTGTATTTAGTTTAGTTCTTTTACAAAAATGTTACAAATCACTCAGCGCTCCTGACAACATTGTTTAGTCTTCTTTTTTTTTTTTTAGTATTCAAGAGGGTAGAGGATGGGTTGTACAGAGTTCTCCACAGTAAAGACCCAAGGGTAGAAAAGGTTATAGAAAAGGAGGGAAAAACATGAAGAGAAATTGGGTGCAGGATAGAAGCTGTGCTGATATTTGTTCCTGTATATACTGTATACACATAGCTCACATCCAGCCAGTATTACTATGAGAGAAAATCCTGCAAGAAAGAAATCTAAATCAAGGATCAGGCTGTGCAAAGTTCATATCAGCGGGTCTGAAATCAAATTTATTTTTTTTTTAAACTAATTTTATTAACTAAACGTAACCATAGCCTTTAAAGAGTACATTGCAATGCCGACACCAGATTACCAAGGTAACAAAACTACAGCTTTGCAAAATGATAATGGAACAGATACAATTTATAAAAAGAGACAGATACATTATAAAAAGTAATAAATTGTAAACTTGATTTCAGTGGAGTCATTTGCTGTAAGATGTACGAAGCTTCACGTCAATGTATGGATTCACAGATTAATGAACATCTAATTACAAGCAAAAGGTCCTTGTCGAACCTATTTTAGGTGAGAAATATATGGATTTCACTATTCACTTGAAAGAAGCAGCTGTATTATTATCTCTACATAATTGTGCTTACGCCAGCCTTCAATTTTCTTTTTTGTTCTGTACTGCAAAATTGCTTAAAAAATGGCTTCATACTTATCCTGTAAAAATTGTCAAAATATTCTGAAAGCACTTAGGCACCAAAATAGTTGTTAAATGGCATGTGGGCACTGTGCACAGTGAGCTCAGGTGAGATCTTACTTTTGCACTTTGTATTTCTAAATATATTTTATAGTTTTATGGCACTGTTGAAATGTGAATTTTGGTCTTTGGTAACTCGGTGAGTCAACATGGCCATTTTACCGAGTTAACTATTTTTTGGAAGAGCTTTTTACCATGTAAATTAGGACCCCTATAAAATGCCCACAAGACGGCTCTCCTAAAGCTTGTCGGAAAGGCTTTAGCGTAGCACAGCTTATATGCCAGTGAGCCAGCCTGATCCCACCTTGTTAGGGCTCATTCACACATCTGAGAAAAACGGACTGATTAACGAAGTTTGGTGGAAGTGACATCCATTTTTATTCGTACATAGAAAAATTTAAAAAAAACAAAAAGTTTATCCACCTTCTCCTATCTGAAACTCCATAAAAATCAGACTGCACTCGGATGTCATCAGAGTGCAGTCCGATTTTTTTTCTTTTTTTTTTCTCTGACCCATTGACTTCCATTGCCGACTTTGATCTGACGCTCGGATCAAACTATGAATGTCCCCATAGAGTGTCAAAAGTAAGTACTATCTGTGAAAAACACAGAAAGCACTCGTACATGAAAATCGGAAGTGTGAATGAGCTCTTAAGAGGAGGGTCAATTCACCACAGTAATGCCATCACCGTGTTAAGCTGCACAGGTTACATGCACACGTTTATGTGTATTTTTACATGTTTTTCTCGTGTGTCATCAGGTTTGCAGCATTTTTTCTCATCTATTTTTAAAAGCTGAAGCCGGTAAACTTGCATCAGGTACGGAAATTCTGCAAGTAATAAACTCACATATGTTTTATGTGTGTTTCTGCTGAAAAAAGGCATTAAAAATGCAAGTAAGGGTACCGTTACACCTAGCGACTCACCAGCGATCCCGACCAGCGATATGACGCGGTCAGGATCGCTGGTGCATCGCTAAATGGTCGCTAGTGAGCTGCCACACAGGCAGATCTCACTAGCGACATCGCTGGGGTCGGGGGTCGCTACTTACCTGTCACACTAGGCGATCCTGCGTCCTCCCGCCCGGCTCCACGCGTCGCTCATCGTCACAGCAGGAAGCACCGCAGGAAGCAGACAACGAGGAATGATCCAGGAGCTTCTCGCGCGATCAGCGATAACCAGCGGGGGAGCTGGTCGGAGGTAAGTATCACATGCAGCGATATCGCTAGCAATATCGCTATAAGGCTAAGTGCACACGTACCGGAACTCTCGAGGAAATTACCGCGAGAATTCCGGAATTCCAGTCTGCGGGAAAATCGCATTTTAAATTCCCGCGATTTTCCCGCGGAAAAACTAGCATTTTGCAAGCGTATTTAGCTTGCAAAATGCTAGCGTTCTCCAAGCGATCTGTAGCATCGCTTGGAGAACTGATTGACAGGTTGGTCACACTCGTCAAACATAGTGTTTGACAAGTGTGACCAACTTTTTACTACTGAGGCCGCCTATGCGGCATCAATAGTAAAAGATAGAATGTAAAAAAAAAAATAAAAAATGTTGTTATTCTTACCCTCCGGCGTCCCGCGCATCCGTTCCCAGTAATCCTTTGCGAAAATGCCCGCGATGACGTCAGTTCTCGCGGGATCGCGATGTCTCGCGGTAATTCGCGATGACGTCGCGCGAATGACCGCGAGACTTCGCGATCCCGCGAGAACGGACGCCATCGCGGGCATTTTCGCAAAGGACTACTGGGAACGAGAGCGTGGAGAGAGGCGGGAAGACTGCACGGGACGTCGGAGGGTGAGAATAACAATATTTTTTATTTTTAAATTCTATTTTTTACAGGGATATGGTACCCAAAGCCCGGAGGACAGTCTCCTCTCCTCCGGACCGTGGGTACCATCCGCAAATGTTCTGCTTACTTTCCGCATGGTGTGCACAGCCACATGCGGGAAGTAAGCGGAACAATGCATTCCTATGGGTGCGGGATCGCCGCGATTCCGCAAATTAATGAGCATGCTGCGGTTTTTACCGCGAAGCGATTCCGCCGCGGTAAAAACCGCAGCATTAGTACAGCATTGCGGAATCCCATAGGAATGCATGGGATGCTTATTTTTCGCGTTTTCGCGGAAACGTGAAAAAAACGCCACGTGTGAACTCAGCCTAACGTCACAAAATCGGTGACTTTACAGCGATATTGCTAGCGATATCGCAGTGTGTAACGGGGGCTTAACTATGTGAAGACATTTACTCATAGAACTACAAGAGGCCACAATATCCTCTTCGGGTGAGACGACACAGGGCATTTGGCTTCATGTCCCCAATTCTACCCGTCGGCAGTGACTAAAAACCACATTATTTTGTTAAAAACTGTGCGGCCATTGGCCACTGCCGGTGAGCGGAGTGTAGGCTGCCAGACTCTGTCGTTCCACCCTAAGGCTATGTGCCCACGTAGCGTTTTAAAACGCTCACTAAAAACCGGACTCCTTCACAGAAATCGTGCGTTTTTTTCCGCGCGATTTCACCGCGATTTTCGCGTGCGATATTCAAGCACTTTCCAAGTGATTTGAAGCATCGCTTGGAAAGTGATTGACAGGTTGGTCACACTCGTCAAACATAGTGTTTGACAAGTGTGACCAGGTTTTTACTATTGAGGCCGCCTATGCGGCATCAATAGTAAAAGACAGGATGTTAAAATGCTAAAAAAAATAAAAAAAATCGGGGTATATTTACCTTCCGGCGTCCCGCGCTGCATTCCCGGGCCACAACGTTCCCAGTAATGCCTTGCGAGACCTGTGATGACGTTGGTCTCGCGTTGCTATAGCGATCTCGCGAGACCACATCATTACAGGGCCTTGCCGCAAGGCATTACTGGGAACGCTGAGGCCGGGAATGCAGCGCGGGACATCGGAAGGTAAATCTACCCCGATTTTTTATTTTCTTTTTTTTACAGGGGTATGGTACCCAGGGCCTGGAGGACAGTCTCCTCTCCTCCACACCGTGGGTACCAACCGCACATGAGACTCTTAACTTCCCGCATGGTGGACATAGCCACATGCGGGAAGTCAGCGATTCTCATGCATTCCTTTGGGTGCGGAATCGCGGCAATTCTTTGCGATTCCGCACAAAAGAATGAGCATGCTGCGATTTTTTTCCGCGATGCGATTCCGCCGTGGAAAAAAGCGCAGCATTAGCACAGCATGTGCGGAATGCCATAGGAATGCATGGGGGGGCGTTCTGTACACGATTTTTAAACGTTTTCACGCCGAAAATCGCGGCAAAAACGCTTAAAAATCGCTACGTGGGCACACAGCCTAAGGGTTCACTCATATGTCTAATTTTCATCATACAATATATCAGTTGTCATTAATAAAATAGTATTTGGTGAGTTCTTGATATTGCAGATTTTCTGCACCATTTTTCCACTTAGGCTAGTTTCAGACTAGCGTCTTTGCCAGCAGCGCACGGCGCCGCTAAGCCCCGCCCCCTCCGGCCATTTCCGCCTAGTATCGCACATCGCTGCATGCTATCTGCACACCCTATCTTTAGCATAGGGTGCGCAGACCATGCGCTAGTAGGATTTTGCGTGCGCTGCGCCCTTTTGATGGTGCGCCGAGCACACCAAAATGCAACATGGTGCCCACGTCAGCGCAGATTTGGCTAACTCCGCAGGTAAATCTGCAGGTCAAATGACCTGCATTTTACCTGCAGATTTAGTGTGAATAAGCCTGCGGTTTTCCCTTGCTGTTTGACACCTGTAATGGAGCAGGTGGCAAACCGCTGCGGATTCCGCACAAAGAAGTGACATGCTGCGGATTTAAAACCGCGGAAAAATCCGCAGCATATGCACTGCGGTTTTCATTTTCCATAGACTTAAATGGTACTGTAAAACGCAGCAGGAACTGCTGCGGATCCGCAGGGCCAAATCCGCTGCGGATCCGCAGCAGAATCCGCAATGTGTGCGCACAGCCTAAGATGCTTAAGGTCTGCGGAAAGAAAAAAAGATATGAGAGTTGGGTCTGAGTTACAGCACAAGGCTATGTTCATACGTTGCGTTTTTGCTGTGTTTTAGGGTATGTGCACACAGTGCGGATGCTGCCGCGGATTTTTCCACACAAAAACCGCAGCTCTTGATAGAAAACGCAGGTGCGTTTTTTATGCGGTTTTGCTGCGGATTTGATGCAGTATTTCAGTGCGGTTTTGCCTGCGGATTTGTATGCGTTTTTGTAAGCTAAATAAAGATATGTTATTTAACACAAAAAAAAAAAAAAAGATTTGTGATGTCATTTCTGTCCAACCTCCTCTTTTACAATTGTCCAACCCACACTCCATTACACACAGAGATAGACAGATGGATAGATATGGGATAGATAGATAGAGATATGGGATAGATAGATGGAGATAGATATGAGATAGATATGGGATAGATATGGAATGGATATTCCCCCCCCCCGGCTACAAATACCAGCCCGAAGCCGCCCCAGAAATGGCGCATTTATAATATGCGCCAATTCCGGCACTTGGCCCCTGTCTTCCCACTCCCGTGTAGTGGTGTGATATGGGGTAGTAAGGGGTTAATGTCACCTTGCTATTGTAAGGTGACATTAAGCCCAGTTAATAATGGAGAGGCGTCAATAAGACACCTATCCATTATTAATCTTTTGAAAGGGTTAAAAAAAACCCACATAAGAATAAAGTCTTTTAATGAAATAAAACAACACGGTTTTCATATTTTTATTGTACTCTCAGATCCAAGCGACGCCCTCGGTCTCCTGTAATAAAAAGTAAAAAAATAAACCAACCGTATACTCCCTGTCCGACGCAGTCCAATTAATAACGAGTGTCCCACGACGCTCTCCCCTATAGAACAGTGACATCAGGTGATGTGACCGCTCTATATGGCCTCCCAGTGATAAACTGATAGGAGACAATACCTCCTGCAGTACATCACTGAGGTTACCTGAGTTCAGAGTCTCACTTTATAGCAATGCTGCGTGAGAATTAGGGTTAGGGTTACGGGATCTCTTTTCCTCCGCCTGTCATTTAATTGTTGGAGCCCGAGGAGAGTGGTCACATGAGCTGATGTGGCAGCTCTCCACGGGAGATCGTCGTGGGACACTCGTTATTAATTGGACTACGGCTGAAAGGTAAATATAGGTTGGTTTATTTTATTTTTATTACAGGTAATTGATGGCTTCGGGGAATTAGGTGATTGGTGAGTATGTACTCTGTTATGTGTTGTATGTTCTTTTTTTTTTTACATTCAACACATTAGCTGGATGATGGGACTACTACTGTCCTATCATTGGCTAATGTGTCACTCACTGACAGAGTAGCAGGCACAGCCCGATGGGACTTGTAGTCCCATCGGACGATGCCTGCATACACACACACACACAGCCCCGATGACCCCCGCCAGGTACGGACTGGGGATGAAATTCAGCCCTGGCATTTGAAATCACACAAGCCCATGTTTTCCCCATCCAAGAACCAGATGGGATATATTACTAATATTACCCTGGATGGAGAAAAGGTAGATTTACTACAACACCAATATGTCTAATGATACCTGTGACCTGCTGGGGTAAGCGATGGAGTCAGCAACTTTGTGCTCTGTCACATCTTTAACAGTATGGGTGTCTTGAGAACACAGATTCTGTTAACAACCAAGCAGACAAGGCGGCCCACGACCAGACAGGCCCTTCTGGCATTTGCCAGAAGGCCAGTCCGGCGCTGACCCCTGCACAGCCCGATGACACCCGCACAATTCCGGAACAGCCCGATGACCCCCGCACAGCACCCACACAGCCCCGGCACAGCCCGATGACCCTGGCAAGACCCCATACAGCCCCGCAGAACCCCCCCACTCATAGGCTATACACGCACACACAGTCACCGCCCACACACCATACACGCACACAATCACCGTAGATCTTTTTTGGACCTGCAGTTTTGCTGCGGAAGTGCCCTACTCAATGCAAGTCAATGGGTGCAGAAACGCTGCCGATCCGCACAATGAATTGACATGCTGCGTAATTGAACCCGCAGCGTTTCTGCTCAGATTTTTCCGCAGCATGTGCACAGCGGTTTTTAATTTCCATAGATTAACATTGTACTGTAAATGACTTGCGGATCCGCAGGCAAATCCGCACTGTGTGCACATACCCTTACAGTACCAGCAAAAGCTATGCAATTTTCTGCAAACAGTTTTTGTTTTCCTGGCTGATTTGGAAAACTGCTGCGTTTTTACAAACTGCAGCATGTCACTTTAAGCTTTTTTTTTTTTAACGTTTTTTTCACCCATAGAAAACAGTGAGCAAGTGCAAAAACCAGGGCTGTGGAGTCGGTAAGCCAAACCTGCGACTCCGACTCTGACTCCTCAATTTCCCTTACACCGACTCCGACTCCACGACTCCGACTCCGACTCCCACACATATTGCTTATATTTAAATGAAAAATTTATTGTAGTACAATGTGAACCTCAGACATTTAATCATTTTTATGATCCAATAATCAAGATATTTAGATAGAACAGAATATATATTGGTGTACTACCCGGTTTTCATTCTTTTTGGTACAGATACGATATGGATAGACAGATATGGATAAATGGATAGAGCAGATTTCTAATCTGCTTTTGCTATTGAAAACATTATCTGAGCTCAAAAACCTTTCAGGTGATGCAGTTTTTTAAAAAGATGATCAGCTTTTGCAGCTGAAAAACGTATCCTCAAAAAACACAGGAAAAACGCTGTGTGTGAATGTAGCCTTAGATCAGGAATAGAACAGCCATTTATAGGACATTTCATAACTTTCCCAAACTCCTATGAAAAAATATTCAGCACATCCTGCATTGAATTACTGTACCCAATTTATTATATATTTTAGGAGTCGGAGTCGGTCCATTTTATACCGACTCCAACTCCGACTCCACCAAAATGAGCACCGACTCCGACTCCACGACTCCGACTCCACAGCCCTGGCAAAAACGCAGCCAAAAAAATGCAAGTGTCAGGTTTTGCTGCAAAATCCTTAAGGAAGTTGCATCATGATTTTTTGTGGGCCGCTAAACATTTGCAGCATGCACAAGAGACAAATGCAGCAAAGACGCAGCAAAACCTGCTTTTTTCAAGCAGCAGCTTTACTGCCAAGAGAGCAGGTTTTGCCTGCAGAATATAAAAAAAACAGCAAACAGGCTATGTATGTTTGCAAGTTGCGTTAGAAGATCTTGTAAAAAAACAAAAAAAACATTTAGACATGCGTGTTCGGGAGTTCACATGAAGCTAGAGTCACACAAGCGTGTATTCTCTCATCTGAAAGAATCGGATTCATTATGGTAATCAAAGTGTAATCCTATTCTCTCGGACGAGAAGATGGAGGAAAACATTTCTCCAGCCTCTCCATTTTGTCAGTCCGTGGAAATCAGACTGCCCTCGGATGACCATGATTTCCACGCACTCAACGATTTCAGTATCACCTCTATGCTGATGACACATCTCTGGACCAGATATCACCTCCCTACTAAACAGAATCCCTCAATGTCTGTCGGCTATTTCATCCTTCTCTGCTATATTTCTAAAACTTAATATGGACAAAACAGAATTCATCATATTTCCCCCATCTCACGCAACCCTCCCCCACGGACCTATCCATTAAAGTAAACGGCTGCCCACTCTCTCCAGTCTCACAAGCTCGTTGCCTCGGGGTTATCCTTGACACTAATCTCTCTTTCAAACCACATATCCAAGCCCTTTCCACTTTCTGCCGACTTCAACTCAAAAACATTTCACGGATCCGTACATTCCTCAGCCAAGAATTTGCAAAAACCCTAGTCCATGCCCTCATCATCTTCCGCCTTGACTACTGCAACCTCCTGCTCTGTGGCCTCCCCTCTAACACTCTCGCACCCCTCCAATCTATTCTAAACTCTGCTGCCGACTAATCCACCTGTCCCCCCGCTATTCCCTGGCCTCTCCCCTCTGTCAATCCCTGCACTGGCTCCCCATTACCCAAAGACTCCAGTTCAAAACCCTAACCATGACATACAAAGTCATCCAGAACCTGAGTCCTCCATATA
The DNA here is from genome assembly GCF_039654945.1 of Dendrobates tinctorius. Lineage (NCBI taxonomy): Eukaryota > Metazoa > Chordata > Amphibia > Anura > Dendrobatidae > Dendrobates > Dendrobates tinctorius. Next base: position 42,978,312 of record NW_027361810.1, on the reverse strand, counting down.
GTCATGGCCAAAAGTATTGACACCCCTGCAATTCTGTCAGATAATATTCAGTTTCTTCCTGAAAATGATTGCAAACACAAATTCTTTGGTATTATTATCTTCATTTAATTTGTCTTAAATGAAAAAACACAAAATAGAATGAAGCAAAAAGCAAAACATTGATCATTTCACACAAAACTCCAAAAATGGGCCGGACAAAAGTATTGGCACCCTCAGCCTAATACTTGATTGCACAACCTTTAGCCAAAATAACTGCGACCAACCTCTTCCGGTAACCATCAATGAGTTTCTTACAATGCTCTGCTGGAATTTTAGACCATTCTTCTTTGGCAAACTGCTCCAGGTCCCTGATATTTGAAGGGTGCCTTCTCCAAACTGCCATTTTTAGATCTCTCCACAGGTGTTCTATGGGATTCAGGTCTGGACTCATTGCTGGCCACCTTAGAAGTCTCCAGTGCTTCCTCTCAAACCATTTTCTAGTGCTTTTTGAAGTGTGTTTTGGGTTATTGTCCTGCTGGAAGACCCATGACCTCTGAGGTAGACCCAGCTTTCTCACACTGGGCTCTAAATTACGCTGCAAAATTCGTTGGTAGTCTTCTGACTTCATAATGCCATGCACACGGTCAAGCAGTCCAGTGCCAGAGGCAGCAAAGCAACCCCAAAACATCAGGGAACCTCCGCCATGTTTGACTGTAGGGACCGTGTACTTTTCTTTGAATGCCTCTTTTTTCTCCTGTAAACTCTATGTTGATGCTTTTGCCCTAAAAGCTCTACTTTTGTCTCATCTGACCAGAGAACATTCTTCCAAAATGTTTTAGGCTTTTTTCAGGTAAGTTTTGGCAAACTCCAGCCTGGCTTTTTTATGTCTCGGGGTAAGAAGTGGAGTCTTCCTGGGTCTCCTACCATACAGTCCCTTTTCATTCAGATGCCGACGGATATTACGGGTTGACACCGTTGTACCCTCGGACTGCAGGGCAGCTTGAACTTGTTTGCATGTTAGTGGAGGTTCTTTATCCAACATCCGCACAATCTTGCGTTGAAATCTCTTGTCAATTTTTCTTTTCCGGCCACATCTAGGGAGGTTAGCCACAGTGCCATGGGCTTTAAACTTCTTGATGACACTGCGCACGGTAGACACAGGAACATTCAGGTCTTTGGAGATGGACTTGTAGCCTTGAGATTGCTCATGCTTCCTCACAATTTGGTTTCTCAAGTCCTCAGACAGTTCTTTGGTCTTCTTTCTTTTCTCCATGCTCAATGTGGTACACACAAGGACACAGGACAGAGGTTGAGTCAACTTTAATCCATGTTAACTGGCTGCAAGTGTGATTTAGTTATTTCCAACACCTGTTTGGTGCCACAGGTAAGTTACAGGTGCTGTTAATTACACAAATTAGAGAAGCATCACATGATTTTTCGAACAGTGCCAATACTTTTGTCCACCCTCTTTTTTAAGTTTGGTGTGGAATTATATCCAATTTGGCTTTAGGACAATTCTTTTTGTGTTTTTTCATTTAAGACAAATTAAATGAAGATAATAATACCAAAGAATTTGTGTTTGCAATCATTTTCAGGAAGAAACTGAGTATTATCTGACAGAATTGCAGGGGTGTCAATACTTTTGGCCATGACTGTACATCTGTGACCTCGTCTCCCGGTACTTACCTGGACGCAACCTCCGATCCTCACAAAATCTCCTTCTCTACTCCCCTCTTACCTCCTCTACTCCCCTCTTACCTCTTCTTCCCACAATCGCATACAAGATTTCTCCCGCGCATCCCCCCTACTCTGGAACTCTCTACCCCAACATATCAGACTCTCGCCTACCGTGGAAACCTTCAAAAAGAACCTGAAGACCCACCTCTTCCGACAAGCCTACAACCTGCAGTAACAACTGATCCACCAAACCGCTGCACGACCAGCTCTACCCTCACCTTCTGTATCCTCACCCATCCCTTGTAGATTGTGAGCCCTTGCGGGCAGGGTCCTCTCTCCGCCTGGACCAGTCGTGACTTGTATTGTTTAAGATTACTGTATTTGTATTTATTATGTACACCCCTCCTCACATGTAAAGCGCCATGGAATAAATGGCGCTTTAATAATAAATAATAATTTGCATGGTCGAGTGCGATCCAAATATAGGATCAAACTCGGGCATGCAGTGATTTTTTTTTTTTTTATTCCCAGGCCAGCGCTTTCCTAAAAGATTTGGTTATTTATGTTAAAATGGGTTTATAGTTGCAGATTTTATCCAAATCGGGGAGTTCATCTCATCTGGCTATTTACATGCAGAGATTTTTTTTAGGATTGCATATACTTTAGGCTTCAAGCTTTTTGGTTGATGTCACTGGGGCACTGTTCATGGTGTCGGTCAGTTCTTCACCTCCCCCGTTTTTTTAAATGAAATAAAAAATCTAAGTATTTATTGGGGTATGTTTGCACACTGAGCGGTCAAAAATGAGTTTTCTAGTGGAAACTGCTTCTGGAATGCTCCTTCTTTGGAGAGGTTTTTTTTAAGAGTTTTGTAGGAGGAGTTTTTTTTTGCAGTCTTTGATTTGACAAGGCTGAGATTTGCAGGTGGGTTCCATTAAAGTCCACATCGAAGATGTAACATGCACTTTTTTTTTTTTTTACCACGCATTTTTGAAAATGGCAAGAAAAAACTAAAGAGCATAGTGATTTTAAAATAGAATTGAATAGTAAGAGCCGTAAAGCTTTTTTGAAACTGATCCACATACAAAGAAAAAGTCAGTGTGCACTTAGCCACCCAACTATATGTGCCGACTGTGCTTCTATGGGTATGCATGAGATGCTGCCCCAGCAGCGAGTCTATATAGATGTATCTGTTAACTTGTTTTTTTTTTTTTTACAAATTAGCATTGCAGTCTAAGGGTCCCGTTACACATAGCGACGCTCCAGCGATCCCGACAATGATACGACCTGGTAAGGATCGCTGGTACGTCGCTACATGATCGCTAGTAAGCTGTCAAACAGGCAGATCTACTCAACGACGCAGCAACGATACGGCAATCCATTTTACAACCTCGGCGGTCGCTGGGACCTTGTCACACAGCAGCTGTTCTGACGACTCCCGCCTGCGTCCCTGTGGGGGGGGGGGCGGTCGCCGCTTTGTGTCACACGTAGTGAGATCGCTGGCGAGGTCGCTGTTGCGTCACAAAATCTGTTACCCCTGAGGCGTCTGGTATCGAGAGTGGACCCACTGGTCCGTAGTTCCGAACCTTCCCCGAGCGAGCGCACCAGGTTTGACCAACCCCTATAAAGGGATCGTTTTGGAGCAGGCTCGGGAACCTCAAGAACCACAGATGCCAGGAGTCTGCTCAGGAAGGAGGCAGGAAAACCATGGAGGGAAGACTAAAGGAGCAGAAGAGGAGAATGTAGGGACCGGAAGCACCAAGGAGGCAACAAGACAGAGGGTAGGCAGAAGGTGAGGTAGCGGAGCAGTGGGGAGAGCAGGTTAGAACTGGTAGCTGACAGAGGAGAGAGCCAGAGGCAATGGAGGCAGGACGGGAGCGAGTGGAGGTGAAGATGGAGGCAGGATCCGGGGATACACGGAGCAGGTACAAGTCCTGGAAGAGAGGACGGAAATGACGGGTTTAAGTTCCTTGCGGTGCGGAGCCAGGTGGCCAAAAATGTGGCAGGTTAGACACGATATTCAGGCGCCTCCACAAAAGGAGGGCGGCCTGAAATACCCGGCGCCTGTCCATCATTGGACAGGCAGCACAACCGGGTCAGGTCACTGGAGGACATAGGGGGAGTGCGCGCGGTCCGGCCCTAGTGGGCATGTGCGGACAGCGGGGGCACGTGGCCGGTAGCAGGGGAGGAAGCGCGCCGGGGAGCCTGTGCAGACACTCATAGGGGAGCACGGGCAGAAGACAGAGACAATGCAGGAGCAGCGTCGCGGTAGGCGGCGGGCCCGGCGGTGGTAAGGGGGAAACCCGGGGAGCTGGACACTCTAACAATCTGTGACGTTTCAGCGATCTCGCTAACGATCTTGTTATGTGAGATGGGGCCTTAATGCTTGCTCCATGTTTTATAATTGTGAGGTCTGCAGCTCTTTCATGTACTACAATACTCTGAGCCTTGAACTAAAACAAAAAAAAGTTTGTGCCCTGATCACACGAGAAGATAATTCCACTCAAAACTGGTTGTACTGCGGAGAGACGGCCGCCTCGTAGACCTTGTGTCAAAGATAGGGAATGTGTACATAGAGTTGTTTGTATGCAAACTTCATCCATGGCCGCTCTACATGTAATCAGATAATATATGCCAGGAAAAGCTCATTGGATCAAAGATTAAATGATGATGGTGCGCATTACTTGTGGGTCAGCAGTTCTGCTCTAAGGCTGAATTCACACGTCCGTGTGAATTTCACCATCCGAGATAAAGGTTCCGATATTTCATTCTAGTTTCTTCTATATTTATTTTTTTCATTGAAGAGATGCGCTTGCTTCCAGGCCAAAAAAAACACCCCTGGAAGGTCATGTTTTTATTATAAATGCAATCCCTAATAGTGATGAGCGAACGTGGTTGGAGAAGGTGTTATCCGAGCATCCTCGGGTGCTAACAGTGTGTCTTAGGTGTGCTCAAAAAATATGCTTGAGTCCCCGCGACTGTTCGACGGCCACAACACATGCAGGGATTGCTTAACAAACAGACAATCCCTGCATGTGTTTTGGCTGTCGAACAGCCACAAGACATGCAGCCGCTGGGTCTCGGAACATATTTTTTGGGCATGCAGAAGACACTCTGTTAGCACACGAGCATGCTCTGATAACACCTTCTCCAAGCACGTTCGCTCATCACTAATGTCCAGTAATCGTCCGTTTGAAACCGAATCAGGAAACAAAAAAAACTGCATCAGTTTCAAACTTTAAATCTGATCCGTTCACATTGAATTCAATGATATTCCAAACTGTTCCAGCAGCAATCAGTTTTGTTTTCACAGAAAACCCAGCGAACCTACAAGTTAAATTGATATTTTGCAGATTTGAAACGCGCTCTACAGGTCAGGTTACACTGAGTAAAATAAAAGCACAGAGGGCAGGAGATTTCTATAAAGCCCATCAACTTTGCTGGAACTGTAAGGCGACAACCCCAAAACATCTTAGAGCCTCCATCATATTTGACTGTAGGTACTGTGTTCTTTTCTTTGTAGGCCTTGTTCGGTTTTCAGTAAACAGTAGAATGATGTGCTTTACACAAAAGCTCCATCTTGGTCTCATCTGTCCACAAGATGACTTCCCAGAAGGATTTTGGCTTACTCTCATACATTTTTACCAATTGCAGTCTAGCTTTTTATGTCTCTGTGTCAGCAGTGGAGTCCTCTTTGGTCTCCTGCCATAGCTTTTCATGTCATTCAAATTTTGACGGATAGTTTGCTCTGACACTGATGCACACTGAGCCTGCAGAATAGCTTGAATTTCTTTGGAGCTTGATTGGGGCTGCTTATCCACTATCGGTTGCATTCTTTCATCATTATCTGTGCCTTCCACGTCTAGGGATATTAGCTTCAGTGCCATGGGTTGTATACTTCTTGATTATGTTGCGCAATGTGGACGAAGAAGGAACATCAAGATATCTGGAGATGGATTTGTAACATTGTGATTCTTGATATGTTTCAACAGATTTAGTTCTCAAGTCCTTGGACAATTCCCTTCTCTTTTTGTTCTCCATGCTTACTATGGCAGACACAATATGCGGAAATTGAGTTATCTTCTCCCTTTATCTTGTCTTAGGTGTGGTTTTCATATTGCCCACACCTATTACTTACCACAGATGAGTTTGAACGAGCATCACAGGCTTCAAACAAAGTTGTTTCCTCATAATTTTGGAAAGGTGCCAACTATTTTGTTCAGTCCATTTTTGAGGGTTTTGAGTGAATTTATGTATAATCTGCCATTTTGCCTCTTTTTGTGTTCCAATACACACAAAGGAAATAGACATGTGTATAACAAAACATGTGTTACTGCAATAATTTTTTTGGGAAAAAAATAATTTTCTGGAACAATTTCAAGGATGCCAACATGTTCTTCACTGTGTGTATGTGTGTATGTATATGTGTGTGTGTGTGTGTGTGTGTGTGTGTGTGTGTAAAAAATAGGAACAGCACAAAATACCTTAGAGCAGTGCACGCTTCTCCGGACACCTTAATGTCCTTAGATAATAGAATATACACAGCTTTGGTTAAAATTAAGAGACCACCACATCAAAACCCTGTCATGGGCAGCCCATTCTCCAGACCTGAACCCCATTGAAAGCCTCTGGAATGTAATCAAGAGGATGATGGATAGTCACAAGCCATCAAACAAAGAAGAACTGCTTACATTTTCCAGGTCACCACCTGACAGCACCCTTGAGGCCGTCCTTTTCATCCTTAGTGGGACAGGAAACCACAAGAGTTTAAAAGGATCCTCCCCCTACCATCCCTCAGTGTTTTTCCTGTCCCACTGCGGATAGGAACAACGAGAGTATCCGACAGTTCCTTGCAGATGGTCAGGATCGGGGGGCACAGCCTTTTCCCTTCCTACCGGGAGATATCTGCAGCTGACTCCCGACAGAGGGTCCCTCAGCTACTCCGGTGTAGCGCCGCTCCCGGATGCCGGGTCGCTTCCTCCTGACGGGGGCTCTCGACCCTGGACGCCACCACTGCAGCCGCCTCTGGGGAGTCTTTCAAGCCCACAAGCGGTCCACCGGCAGCTACAGGGCCTTCCCCGCCTGACCCGGAGAGTTCGTGCCGGAGGAGAGGCGGACCGGAGGTAACATTCGCGCATCACGGACCGGGGGAAGCCGCCCCACCGGAGGAGGACGCGTAGCCCGGGGCGCGCGTCGCAGGGCGTGCGGCGCAGGTCGGGGAGCGCGTCACTTCCGGTCGCGTCATCGGCCGGGACGCGTCACTTCCGGTCGCGTCATCGGCCGGGACGCATCACTTCCGGTCGCGTCATCGGCTGGGACGCGTCACGTCCGGTCACGGCGCTACTAAGGCCTCTGACAGCGACCGGTCAGTACCACACACAGCAGCGGTATAGGCCCACCAGTGAGGTGGGCAGGCGTCCGGAGGAGCAGGTCGGCAGCAGTACAGTAGTACGCAGGCTCTACTCCAGAGGGTCCAGGCGCAGAGAGCCAGGAGGCCCGTCATAGCTTATGGATGTGTATTTCCACAGTGGCAGCAGCGGCGGCTTCCATCACTACGAGAAGATGGAGGACCAGGCTAAGACTGAGGCGGGAGCAGAGAGCCAGGGTCACGTGAGTAACCTCTGAAAGAGGTCACTGCAGAGCCCGTAAGGATAGACCCCACAGAACCCCGTGTTTTGTATGTTCTAGGGGGGAGCCTCAACCTCTGAGAGAAAGGAACCTAAACGAAAAGATAGAAAGTGTCCAGTTTGCGCTAAGAAGCTGAAGGACATGTGGCAAAAGACCCTCTGTGACGCCTGTGCAAGGCGTGTAGTGGGGGAGGAACAGGCTACCTTCATGTCTAACATGAAAGCGATAATCAGGGAGGAAGTACAGGCCTCAGTATCCGGTCTAAACACTCCCTAGACCCCACAGCCGAATCCTCAGTTATCCAGGAAAAGACAGAGGGAGTCGGATACGTCATCCGAAGACATTATATCCGAGTCTGAAGCAGAGGAAGAAGAGATCAGAGAGCACCCAGAAAGGGGAAAGAAATACCTGTTTTCGTCGGGGGGACAGACGAACTACTGGGGGCGGTGCGGCAGACTATGCAGATTGAGGAACCTCCTGCTTCCCTTTCGATACAGGGCGAGATGTTCGGAGGGTTACGCTCCCAAACTTCGATGGTCTTCCCAGTAAATGCCCACATACTGTACGGGCGATGATACTGGAGGAATGGGAGGCGGAGAAAAGGTTAACTATCCCTAGAGACTTCAGATTGCGTCTGCTGTTTGACCCTGAGGAGGTCAAAGTCTGGGAGGAAGTCCCTAAGATAGTCAACCCCGTAGCAAAAGTATCAAGAAAGACGGCAATTCCGTTCGAGGATTCCTCAAGTTTGAAGGAACCCCTAGATCGGAAAGCAGATGGGCTCTTAAAAAAGGCTTGGAAAAGCTCAGCTGCGGTCATAAAAACGAATATAGCCGCGACATTGGTAGCACGCTCCATGCATCTATGGATAGATGACCTGGAGGAGCACCTGTCAGATAGAACCCCGAGGGAAACCATCCTAAAGTCCCTTCCTTTACTTAAGTTAGCTACGGGGATTTTGGCTGACGCCTCAGCAGAATCAGTTAGATTCACGGCCAGAAGCCAGGCCTTATCCAACACAGCCAGAAGAGCTATCTGGCTTAAGAGTTGGACGGGCGACATGCAGTCAAAAAATAAACTGTGCTCAATTCCCTTCTCGGGAGCCAGGGTCTTCGGGCCCGTATTCGACGACATCTTAGAGAAGGCGTCAGACGAAAAAAAGGGGTTCCCGGAAGAGAAACGTAAAAGATACCAGCCCTTTCGTAGACCCCGTTACAACCAGAGAACGGACTACAGGGGGAAGGGGAAATCAGGTCGATGGAGCTACCCCAAAGGAGGCGAGGGTAGAAATAGGAACAGCGATAACATCTTTTCCGGCCCAAGGTCCAGCTCCCGGAAGAAATGACGCCACCAGAGTAGGGGGGCGATTGCTCAAATTTTCGGAAGAATGGCAGAAAGTCACCTCCAGCCCCTGGGTATTACAGGTCATCTCGAAGGGGTACAAAATAGAGTTCAACTCCCTGCCCCCGAACAGATTTTTAGTAACCAGTTCTCGCCTCAGTTCAGCTTCCCCCATGTGGTTGGACATTCAAGATCTCTTAGACATAGAAGCGGTGACTCCGGTCCCCATTCAGGAGGAAGGCAGAGGACACTACTCGAGCCTCTTCGCGATAAAAAAACCTTCGGGGGAAACCCGAACTATAATAAACCTCAAACCCCTAAACAAATGGGTAACTTACAGGCGCTTCAAAATGGAGTCGATAAAATCTACGATTCCTCTTCTAGGGAAGGGCGTGGTAATGTGCACATTAGATCTAAAAAACACGTATTACCATGTCCCTATCCACCCGGATCACCAAAGGTACCTCAGGTTCGCTGACGAAAGAGACGGCACAATATGCCACAATCAATTTCGCTGCCTACCCTTCGGCCTAGCATCAGCACCGAGGGTCTTCACAAAAATGATAGAGGTAGTGGCCCACCTAAGGGCCCGAAACATCACGGTGGTCCCGTATTTAGACGACTTCCTGATTATAGCCGATTCAGTAACCCAGCTCAGGGTCGACTGTCAATCCTCAATCTCCACGCTGCAGAATTTAGGATGGGTCATAAATTGGTCAAAGTCAGATCTTATACCCAAACCCAGAATAAAATTCTTGGGGGTCATGTTAGACTCAGAAAGGAGAGTGTCTTATCTACCAGCCAAAAAGCAGACCTCTATACCGGAGAAAATTCGTCAGTTCTCAAAGAGTTGGGTATCGGTCAGAGACGCAATGAGAGTCCTGGGGCTGATGACTTCTTGCATTTCCTGTGTCAGATGGAGTCAGTTCCACTCCCGTGACTTGCAACACACGGTCCTAGCGTCCTGGGACAGAAAACAGTCCTCACTGGACAGCAAGATACGGTTAACCCTCCGGGACAGAAGATCGCTACTATGGTGGACCGTGCCGAGAAACCTAAAGACGGGTGTCTCTTGGCTTCAGACCCCAGAGGTGGTAGTGACAACGGATGCAAGTCTATTCGGCTGGGGCAGACACGTCGCAGGAAAGTACTAACAGGGGTGATGGAGTCCAGAGGACAGCAGAAGATCCTCCAACGTCAGAGACTTACATGCGGTCTGGAAAGTGCTGTGTTGTGAGTTCATTTTTCCCTTCACCACTGAGGTCTGATGAACTCCCTCCTCTAGTGAAGGAAGGTAGTGAGACTGATTACCAAACACCTGGGCAGCTAGATGATGGCTGGGTGGCTGGAATTGAGGACTGGATATAAGGCTGCCGACGCCCTTCTTCCTGGCTGGTGATTTTTCTGCTGGATTCTTGGAGACCAGTCTGATTCCTGCATCTCAAAGCTAAGTTTTTCTGCTCTGCTTTGTACTCTTCAGTTTTCTTTTTGTTTTGCCTTGTTTTTTGGGAGTTCTGCCATCCCTGGCCGGGGGTGAGCTGAATTCCATTTTTGTCTCTGATCTGTTGATATTTTGCTCTGTCTTCAGAATATACCTGAGTGCTGATATAGTCTTTTGAAGCCTAGCGACTTCAGGGCCTGTTTTTCCTATCAGTCGGTTGGCTCATTTTGATAGGGTTTTTGCGGATGGCAGACACCAGCTTTCCTATCCTGTCCTATGTAGTTAGCTTGGGCCCCATCGTTTGCTCAACCTATCTTTCTATCTGTGTTAGTGTTTTCATCTTGCTTCACAGTCATTATATGTTGGGGGCTGCCTTTTGCTTTGGGGTCTGCTCTGGGGCAGTTTAGTTTTTCCCCTTTCTGTCTTTAGGCTATATAGTTCTCCGGCTGTGATCGAGGGGTCTAGGGCACCGTAGGAACCCCCCACGGCTACTGCTAGTTGTTGTGGATAGGTTCAGGGGTCTGCAATCCGATAGCTGCCAACCTCTCTGGTTTTTCTGGACTTAGCTGGTATTTTGTTTTTTCCTCCTTCGGTGACTCATCATAACAGAATCACCAGCCGTACCGCAGATCCTAGGGTACTCAATAGCAGGAGAGAATTGTAAAAAAAAAAGTGTCAGAATTTTTTTTTTTTTTGTGTGCATATTTTTTCCTCTATATCTCTGAGGCTGTAGGGGGAATTTTTCTCTCAATGGAGATGAAGCAATTGTCTGATCGTGTGGAGCAGCTCGCTGCTGAAGTGCGGGGAATTTCCGCCTATCTTGCTCATTCATATGCTGCTGAACCAAAGATTCCTACTCCTGATGTATTTTTGGGGGATCGGTCTAAATTCTTGAATTTCAAGAATAATTATAAATTATTTTTTGCCTTGAAGCCTAACTCATCGGGGAACTCCGCGCAGCAGGTTAAAATTGTCATCTCTTTGCTGCGCGGCGATCCCCAGGATTGGGCGTTTTCTTTGAAACCTGATGAACCTATTCTGAATAATGTGAACGCATTTTTTCAAGCCTTGGGGTTGTTGTATGATGAACCTAATGCTATTGATCAGGCTAAAAAGACCCTGTTGGCATTAAGCCAGGGTCGGGATTCGGCAGAGTTGTACTGTCAAAATTTCCGAAAGTGGGCGGTCCTTACTACCTGGAATGATGGTGCCTTGGCAGCCCTCTTTCGGAAGGGTTTGTCAGAAACTGTAAAAGATACTATGGTGGGATTTCCTGTTCCCTCTGGTCTTGACGATTCTATGTCTTTAGCCATTCAGGTGGATCGGCGTTTACGTGAACGCAAAACTACACGAGAGATGTTACCACCTGTTGAACAAATGTCTGAACCTATGCAATGTGATAGAGTTTTGTCTAGGGCGCAACGTCAGGAGTTCAGAAGGCGTGTAATAAGCTGTGTTTTTTTGTGGAGATGCCTCGCATATTATTTCTGTCTGCCCTAAACGAGAGAAACGTTGTGCACACACGTTTTCTGAGGGTGGTGTTCAACCTAAATTTCTTCTGGCAATTACTCTGATCTGCTCCCTGTCCACATTTTCCGCCAAGGCTTTTGTGGATTCAGGAGCAGCTCTGAACCTGATGGACTTGGATTTTGCTAAATGTTGTGGATTTCCTATAACACCTCTGCGGACGCCTATCCCTTTGAGGGGTATTGATGCTACTCCTTTGGCGAAGAATAAACCTCAGTTTTGGACCCAGGTGGTAATGCGGGTCGCCCCAGACCATCAAGAAAATTGCAGATTTTTGGTGTTGCATAATTTGCATGATACCATTTTTCTGGGGTTTCCCTGGTTGCAAATCCATAATCCAGTTCTGGATTGGAAATCTTTGTCTGTGGTGAGTTGGGGTTGTCGGTGTGCCCTTAGTGATGCTCCTGTTTTCTCCACCTCTCCCCAGTCACATGATGTTCCTGACTATTTGGCTGACTTTTATGATGTATTTAGTGAGAATGAGTCTGCGCCTTTGCCTCCTCATAGGAGTTATGACTGTGCTATTGAGCTGAACCCGGGGTGTAAATTCCCCAAGGGTTGGCTTTTCAATTTATCTGTACCCGAGCACGAGGCTATGCAATCCTATATTAAGGAGGCATTGGAGAAGGGTCATATTAGACCATCCTCTTCACCCTTAGGTGCTGGTTTTTTTTTCGTGGCTAAAAAGGATGGTTCATTAAGGCCTTGTATTGACTATCGTGCCCTCAACAAAATTACTGTTAAATATCAGTATCCGTTACCCCTGATTTCTGATCTATTCTCCAGAGTTAAAGGTGCTTGCTGGTTTACCAAGCTTGACCTCAGGGGGGCGTATAATCTTATTCGCATTAAGCATGGGGATGAATGGAAGATGGCGTTTAATACTCCGGAGGGACATTTTGAGTACCTGGTGATGCCTTTTGGGCTTACTAATGCCCCTTCTGTCTTCCAGTGCTTCATGAACGATATATTCCGAGACTTTGTGGATAAATTTTTGATTATCTATCTGGATGATATTTTGATCTTCTCCAAGAATTGGGACTCTCATGTGGAACATGTTCGGACTGTGTTCCGGATTTTGAGGGAGAATTCCCTGTATGTCAAGGGATCGAAATGCCTTTTTGGGGTACAGAGGATTTCATTTTTGGGATTTATTTTGTCTCCGTCAACTATTGAAATGGACCCGGCCAAGGTACAGGCCATTTATGATTGGGTTCAGCCCACTTCTTTGAAGGCCCTCCAGAAGTTTTTGGGTTTTGCTAATTTTTATGGGAAATTTATAGCTAATTTTTCTGATATTGCCAAGCCATTGACGGATTTGACTAGGAAGGGTGCTGATGTGCTGAATTGGTCTCCGGAGGCTGTTTCTTCCTTTCAGGAGCTGAAGCGAAGATTCACTTCTGCTCCGGTTTTGTGGCAACCTGATGTCTCACTCCCGTTTCAGGTGGAGGTGGACGCTTCTGAGATTGGTGCAGGAGCGGTGTTGTCCCAAACAGATCCTGTGACATCTAAAATGAATCCTTGTGCTTTCTTTTCCCGAAAGTTCTCCCCATCCGAACGTAACTATGATGTGGGGAATCGGGAACTGTTGGCCATGAAATGGGCATTTGAGGAGTGGAGACATTGGTTGGAGGGAGCCAAACACCAAGTCGTGGTCCTTACTGACCACAAGAATTTGATTTACCTGGAGTCGGCCAAGCGCTTGAATCCTAGACAGGCTAGGTGGGCCTTGTTTTTCACACGTTTTGATTTTGTGGTCTCTTTTCTTCCGGGCACTAAGAATGTCAAGGCAGACGCCCTCTCTAGGAGTTTCCTTGCTGATTCTCCTGTTGTGACTAAGCCTGCTACCATCTTAGGCGAGGGGGTAGTTCTTTTTGCCATCTCGCCCGATTTGAGACGTGCTCTGGAAGAGTTTCAGGAGGACAAACCTGAGCGTTGTCCCAGTGGAAAGTTGTATGTTCCTGACCAGTGGAGGAAGAGAGTGATGTCTGAAGTTCATTGCTCTGCATTGGCTGGTCATCCAGGTATTTTTGGTACTAGAGATCTGGTGAGTCGATCTTTTTGGTGGCCCGCCTTGTCTCGTGATGTCAGGAATTTTGTCCAGTCCTGTGGGACTTGCTCCCGGTCTAAACCTTGTTCTCGCTCTAGTGGCTTGTTGATGCCTTTGCCGGAGCCCAGGAGGCCATGGACCCATATTTCAATGGATTTTATCTCTGATATGCCTGTCTCTCAGAGAATGACTGTTATTTGGGTGATTTGTGATAGATTCTCTAAGATGGTCCATCTTGTACCACTCCCTAAGTTGCCATCTTCCTCTTAGTTGGTGCCCTTGTTTTTGCAACAGGTGGTTCGCTTGCACGGGATTCCTGAGAACATTGTATCTGACAGAGGAGTTCAGTTTGTGTCTAGATTTTGGAGGACTTTCTGTTCCAAGCTGGGAATTCAGTTGTCCTTCTCCTCAGCGTTTCACCCTCAGACCAAAGGGCAGACGGAGAGAACAAACCAGACTTTGGAGTCGTATTTGAGATGTTTTATTTCTGCCGATCAGGATGATTGGGTTTCATTTTTGCCCTTGGCCGAATTTGCTTTAAATAATAGAGCTAGTTCTGCCACTTTGATGTCACCTTTTTTTGTAACTTTGGTTTTCACCCTCGATTCTCTTCAGGGCAGGTGGAGCCTTCTGCCTGCCCAGGTGTTGACACTGTGGTGGAGAGAATGCACCAGATCTGGGACCAAGTAGTGGATAAGTTGTCTCTCTCCCAGGAAAAGGCCCAGCGGTTTTCGAACCGGCGTAGGACCGTTGGTCCCCAGTTTAAGGTGGGTGATATGGTTTGGTTGTCATCAAAAAATATCGCTATGAAGGTGGCTTCTCCTAAGTTTAAGCCTAGATTTATTGGACCTTACAAGATTTTGGAGATTATTAATCCGGTCTCTTTTCGGTTGGCTCTTCCTGTCACATTTAAAATTCATAATGTGTTTCATAAGTCCTTGTTGAAGAGGTTTGTTGAACCAGTAGTTCCTGTGGTGGCACCTCCTGACCCTATATTGGTTGAAGGTAACATGGAATATGAGGTAGAGAAGATACTGGATTCCCGTCTGGCTAGACGGAGACTCCAGTATTTGGTTAAGTGGAAGGGTTATGGTCAGGAGGATAATTCCTGGGTCTCTGCCTCTGATATTCATGCCAAAAGATTGGTGCGTGCCTTTCATCGGGCTCACCCGGATTGCCCTGGTGGCATGGATGAGGGTTCGGTGACCCCTCCTCAAGGGGGAGGTACTGTTGTGAGTTCATTTTTCCCTTCACCATTGAGGTCTGATGAACTCCCTCCTCTAGTGAAGGAAGGTAGTGAGACTGATTACCAAACACCTGGGCAGCTAGATGATGACTGGGTGGCTGGAATTGAGGACTGGATATAAGGCTGCCGACGCCCTTCTTCCTGGCTGGTGATTTTTCTGCTGGATTCTTGGAGACCAGTCTGATTCCTGCATCTCAAAGCTAAGTTTTTCTGCTCTGATTTGTACTCTTCAGTTTTGTTTTTGTTTTGCCTTGTTTTTTGGGAGTTCTGCCATCCCCGGCCGGGGGTGAGCTGAATTCCATTTTTGTCTCTGATCTGTTGATATTTTGCTCTGTCTTCAGAATATACCTGAGTGCTGATATAGTCTTTTGAAGCCTAGCGACTTCAGGGCCTGTTTTTCCTATCAGTCGGTTGGCTCATTTTGATAGGGTTTTTGCGGATGGCAGACACCAGCTTTCCTATCCTGTCCTATGTAGTTAGCTTGGGCCCCATCGTTTGCTCAACCTATCTTTCTATCTGTGTTAGTGTTTTCATCTTGCTTCACAGTCATTATATGTTGGGGGCTGCCATTTGCTTTGGGGTCTGCTCTGGGGCAGTTTAGTTTTTCCCCTTTCTGTCTTTAGGCTATATAGTTCTCCGGCTGTGATCGAGGGGTCTAGGGCACCGTAGGAACCCCCCACGGCTACTGCTAGTTGTTGTGGATAGGTTCAGGGGTCTGCAATCCGATAGCTGCCAACCTCTCTGGTTTTTCTGGACTTAGCTGGTATTTTGTTTTTTCCTCCTTCGGTGACTCATCATAACAGTGCTGCTTGTTGCCGGGTCTCACGTGAAGAACAAACACGTCAAAATTCTGTCGGACAACACCACAACAGTGGCCTTTCTCCATCACCAAGGCGGACCAAGACATCCAACACTCCAGGCTTTAACAGATCAGATTTTCAGATGGGCAGAGAAAGAGGTCCTCTCAATCACAGCCGTGCATCTGGAGGGCTCCCGGAACCAGATCATGGACTTCCTCAGCAGGAGAAGGATAACTGCAACAGACTGGGAGCTCAATGACGAGGTGTTCAGCAGCCTGTGCGACCGTTGGGGACAACCAACGGTAGACCTGTTCGCGGACAAAGGGAACGCAAAACTCAGGCCCTTTTATTCCCTGTACCCCCTGGGAAATCTGGCAGGAATAGATGCCCTATCACAATCCTGGAGCAGGGGCCTGTTGTACGCCTTCCCACCTCTAGCGCTCATTCCACGAGTCCTCAGGAAAATCTACGAGGACAGAGCCAGCGTCATATTGGTAGTTCCCTTCTGGCGAAGAAGAAGTTGGTTTCCCCTGCTCAGAAAGCTGGCCGACGAGGAACCCGTTCTCCTACCAAGAGGGAAAGATCTCCTCCATCCAGGTCCGGTCCTACATCAAAAACCAGAATCCTTCCAGCTGTCAGCCTGGATCCTGAGCGGCAGATCCTAAAAGCAAAGGGTCTATCGGACAAAGTCATCTCTACTCTACAAGCAAGTAGGAAACCTGTGACAGCAGCAATATATAATAAAATCTGGAAAAAATTCTGCAGCTTCTGTGGAGAGGAGACAGTTGGAACTGACCAGCCTGACATCCCGAAAATACTCGACTTCTTGCAGGAGGGGTTCAGGAAAGGCCTTAGACCCAGTACTCTGAGAGTGCAGATAGCAGCCTTGAGCGTGTTCTACGACTCAGCTCTGTCGGCACACCCGTGGGTAGCCCGGTTCTCAAGAGCGGTACAGAGACTTAAACCTTTAATTAGAAAGAGCATACCACCTTGGGACCTCAACCTAGTCCTCAATATGCTATGCAAGCAGCCATATCAGGGGCAGAAAGGAGCTTGGGTAATCTCTCTTTCAAAACAGCTTTTTTAGTGGCAGTCACCTCAGCCAAGAGGTTGAGAGAACTGCAGGCCTTATCGACCCGGGATCCCTACTTACAGGTGTTTAGTGACCGCTTAGTCTTAAGACTCGACCCGGCGTTCCTTCCCAAAGTTGTCTCAAACTCCAACATGAATCAGGATGTAGTACTCCCTTCTTTTTTCCAGTCTCCCAAGAATACCAGAGAAAAAGCCTACCATAACTTGGATGTAAGGGAAACTGTATTCGGGTATCTGGACGCAACCAGACCCTGGAGGCAGGATAGCAACCTCTTCGTCCAATACAGAGGTCCTAACAAGGGGAAGAAGGCGTCAAAATCGACAATAGCAAGGTGGATTAGATCCACTATTAGCATAGCCTACAGAGCACAGGGTCAGATTCCCCCAGGGAACCTTAGAGCCCACTCAGCCAGAGCCATGGCGGCATACTTTCTCCAAGCACTATAAACTAGACATGGCATCCACACAGCTTGCATTTGGGAGGAAAGTACTCCACGCAGTAGTCCTGCCCTAGAACCAATATACTTTGAAGTACTTCTCCAGGGTACTTTTTTATCGCATTGCATTCGTCCAATTTTATCGTTAGTGTGACTCCGGCCTAAAGAGAAAAATCAGACAAACTGAACATTTGAAAGTGGTCTCTTAATTTTTTTCAGAGCTGTTTATATAATATATGTGTATATGTGTGTGTGTATATATATATATATATATATAATTTATTTTACCCCTTAAAGACTGCCGATACGCCTTTTAACGGCGGCAGTTAGGCTATGTGCTCACGATGCAAATTTCCTGCGGATCCGCAGCGGATTTTTTCACGCAGAAACGCTGCAGATCCTTACTGTGATTTACAGTACAATGTAAATCAATGAAAAAAAAAAAGCCGCTGTGCACACACTGCGGTTTTTTCAGCGCAGTTTTTGTGCAGTCCAAAAAAAGCAGCATGTCACTTCTTTTGTGCGGTTTTCCACCTGCTCCATTCTCCAAATCCACAGGGGGAAACGCACAAAAACCGCAATAAAAAAGGAAAAATGCAGGTCATTTGACCTGTGGATTTCTTAAAATCTGCGCGGAAAAATCAGCAGGACGAAAATCTACGTGCGCACATAGCCTTAAGAGTATGTTAACCACAGCACCGCTTTTTAACGGCGTTGAGGTTTAAGTGTATAGCGCCCCCCAGAGTCGCAATTTCTCCGGGGTCTCGGCTACCGGGGGTAGCTGAGACTCCAGAGAACATGATTCGGGTCGGTTTTTACCGACCCCCGGTGTTGCGATTGCCGTTAACGGTTTAATCGCGATTTTCCATTTTATTTCTTTCTCCTCTGTGATCGCACATCAGAGGAGAGAGAAACAGGGTCCCCCGATCGCCCCCCTGTACCTCTGGAGTCCCTGCATCCCCCCATGATGTCCACCGGGCCGCCAGCATCTTCTTCCGAGAGAAAATGGCGGGCACATGCCCAGTGCGCCCGCCAAGATCTGCCGGCCAGCACCTGGCAACAATAGGAAATTTTTCCTATGGTTCATTTTGATCACTGTGATAGACCCTATCACAGTGATCAAAATAAAAAAAAAATTAAATAAAACCCCCCTTTATCACCCCCTTAGTTAGGTAAAAATAATAAATAATCCAAATATATTTCCATTTTTCCATTAGGGTTAGAGTTGGGCTAAAGGTAGGGTTAAGGTTAGCCGTTAGTGTTAGGGTTACATCAGGAGGTCTCCAAATGCGACATGGCGCCACCATTGATTCCAGACAATTTTGTATTCAAAAAGTCAAACGGTGCTCCCTCCTTTCTGAGCCCTGCCATGCACACAATGGTTTACCCCCACATTTGGAGTATCAGCATACTCAGGACAAATTGCACAACGACTTTGGAGGTCTAATTTCTACTATTACCCTTGGGAAAATAAAAATTTGGGGACGAAAAGATAATTTTTGTGGAAAAAATATGATTTTTTATTTTCATGGCTCTACGTCATAAACTTCTGTGAAGCACATGGGGATTCAAAGTGCTCACCACACAACTAGATAAGTTCTTTTGGGGGTCTAGTTTCCAAAATGGTGTGACTTGTGGTTTTTTTTCACTGTTTAGGCACATCAGGGGCTCTCCAAATGCGGCATGGTAAGTCAAACGGCGCTCCTTTCCTTCCAAGCTCTGCCGTGCACTCAAACAGTGGTTTACCCCCAGATATCTGGTATTGGTGTATTTCGTAGAAATTGCACAACAATTTTCGTGGATTATTTTCTCTTTTTACACTTGTGAAAATAAAAAAAATGGTTCTGAAGTAAAAGGTTTGTGAAAAAAAAAGTTAAATGTTAATTTTTTCCTTCCACGTTATTTCAGTTCCTGTAAAGCATGTCAAGGGTTAATAAACTTCTTAAATGTGGTTTTGAGCACATTGAGAGGAGCAGTTTTAAGAATGGTGTCATTTTTGGATATTTTCTATCATATAGACCCCTTAAAGTGACTTCAAATGTGATGTTGTGCCTAAAAAAAAAATGGTTTTGTAAATTTTGTTGTAAAAATGAGAAATCGATGGTCAACTTTTAACCCTTAACAAAATAAATTTTGTTTCCAAAATTGTGCTGATGTAAAGTAGACATTTGGGAAATGTTATTTATATTAACTATTTTGTGTGACATATCTCTGATTTAAGGGCATAAAAATTAAAAGTTTGAAAATTGCAAATTTTTTTTACATTTTCGCCATATTTCTGTTTCTTTCATAAATAAACGCAAGTCATATCAAAGAAATTTTACCATTAACATGAAGTACAATATGTCACAAAAAAATAATCTCAGAATCAGTGGGATCTGTTGACGCTTTCCAGATTTATAACCTCATAGAGTGAAAGTGGTCAGAATTGTAAGGCTGAGTTCACACGTGGCGTTTTTTTGTGTTTTCGCGGCGATTTTAACCGCGAAAAATAAGCATCCCATGCATTCCTATGGGATTCCGCAATGCTGTGCTAATGCTGCGGTTTTCTCCGCGGCGGAATCGCTTCGTGGTAAAAAACACAGCATGCTCATTAATTTTGCGGAATCGCGGCGATCCCGCACCCATAGGAATGCATTGTTCTGCTTACTTTCCGCATGTGGCTGTGCACACCATGCGAAAAGTAAGCTGAACATTTGCGGATGGTACCTACTGTCCGGAGGAGAGGAGACTGTCCTCCGGGCTTTAGGTACCATATCCCTGTAAAAAAATAAAATTTTAAATAAAAAATATTGTTATTCTCACCTTCCGACGTCCCGCGCAGCCTTCCCACCTCTCTCCACGCTCCCGGTCCCAGTAAGCCTTTGTGAGCGATGACGTCCGTTCTCGCGGGATCGCGAAGTCTCGCGGTCATTCGCGAGACGTCGCGATCCCGCGAGAACAGACGTCATCGCGGTAATTGTCGCAAAGGATTACCTGGGACCGGGAGCGTGGAGAGAGGCGGGAAGGCTGCGCGGGACGTCGGAAGGTGAGAATAACAATATATTTTTTTATTATTTTTTACATTCTATCTTTTAAGATTGATGCCGCATAGGCAGCCTCAATAGTAAAAAGTTGGTCACACTCGTCAAACACTATGTTTGACGAGTGTGACCAACCTGTCAATCAGTTCTCCAAGCGATGCTCCAGATCGCTTGGAAAACGCTAGCAATTCTGCAAGCTAATAACGCTTGCAAAATGCTTATTTTTTCTGCGGGAAAATCGCGGGAATTTAAAATGCGATTTTCCCGCGGAATGGAATTCCGGAATTCTCGCCGTAATTTCCGCGAGAGTTCCGTTCCGCTACGTGTGAACCCAGCATTTTTATTTTGTTTACATATATTGTTTGATGCACATCCTAGCCATTGCCCACATCTTCAGTCCTAGTGCAAGACCTGTGGAGTGGATGTAACACACGTCAGTCCCATGTAGGACTCGAGGGGTGGATGTGACACATGTCAGTCCCATGTAGGACTCGAGGGGTGGATGTGACACACGTCAGTCCCATGTAGGACCCGTGGGGTGGATGTGACACACGTCAGTCCCATGTAGGACCCGTGGGGTGGATGTGAAACACGTCAGTCCCCATGTAGGACCGTGGGGTGGATGTGACACACGTCAGTCCCATGTAGGACCCGTGGGGTGGATGTGACACACGTCAGTCCCATGTAGGACCCGTGGGGTGGATGTGACACACGTCAGTCCCCATGTAGGACCCGTGGGTGGATGTGACACACGTCTCCTTGTGCTCTGACTTCCTGTCTGATCTAAATTGCAGCCAAATACGGTAAGGGAGGGGGGAGAAAAAAACCTGACTGACTGCACGCGGACGCGCACTTCACTCACTTGTGGCATCGGGGACGCGCACGACTCGCAGGAGATACCAACAGTGATGGAGAGAGGGAGGGGGCTGCGCATGCGTGCGGGAATTCTCGCGTCGCCAGGAATTGGTGGCGACGCGAGACTTTTCCGACGCATGCGCGGTCCCGTATGGTGAGTGTGTGCCCCCCCCACCCCCCAAAGGTGCCGGTACTCCAGTGCCCGTTGAGTACCGGCAGAGAATCAGCGCCGTGTGTATGTAGTATTGGGCGCCCATATGCTCTTGTGGCTGGCAAGCAGCGATCTGAACGGTGGGTGATGGGATCTGCAGTGGGACTGACTAGTAGGGAAGTCTGAAGTTTGCATTTGACACTTTTTGCAAGATGGAAATGCTTCGTGCAGTGTGTTCCGTGCTGTGAATACGGGAGGCCTGAGGCTGGGGCCCAGCAGCCATGGCTGTGCCTCCTCTCCCCTGGGCTGGCACATATTTAACATTGACTGTGACCTGCACCCTGAGCAGCAGTGTAGGCCAAGCTTAAAGGGCAAGTAGCCAGTGACCAGCGGCGTGCACGTCTGCAGCAGATCCTGCGTGCACCGATGGCAAGGGCCGCTGTCAGCGACCCGGACCGCACCGATGGACCGGATGCCACGCACTCCCAGGACGGCGCCGGTGCCTTTTCCACAAAGTCCATTTGTTTCTGTTTTTTTTTTTAATTTTTATTTTTTCTTGACGTAAGAGGATCAGTTTTAATTCTGGAAATATTACAGGATTTTATTTTGCATGCATTTAAGTCATTTTATCTGACATTTAGCGAAAGGTTGGCATTTCTCTGTCCCTAAGGTAGAGGTTACGGATTGCAGGTTTTGTTAGAGGCGTTTGCACCTCTGTTCCACTTTATAGTAACTTAACTTTCGGATAAGTGGTTATAAGTTTATTTCTTGCGTTGTTTTATTATTAGTATTATTATTTCCCAACTTATTAGCAAGTAATTCTAGGGTTAAATATTGTGGGGGTTTTTTCTGGATGAGCTGTTTTGCGTTGGAAAAGTTTTGAAGTAGTATTATTATTATATTGTTATTGGCCATTGCATTGCTCTTGATTTTTGCATTAGAAGTAACGTTTTCTTCTTGGTGCTTTAGGTGTCATGGATGAACTCCACAGTTTGGACCCAAGGCGGCAGGAATTGCTGGAGGCCCGGTTTACTGGCGGTGTCAGCGGCAGCACTGGCAGCACCGGCAGCTGTAGTGTTGGAGCAAAGGTATGTGACGTAAATCGTTATGTCAGATGCTATTGAATGATGATTACCTGCTCCTTGTGAAGTTCGGTTAAGGGGGTCACTAGAGTTGGTGCGAATCAATTTGCCGGACCCTCTCCATTGCCACGTTCATAATCTGTGGCCATTGGACTAGGGCCCTGAGATCTGACTCTTCTCTGAAGCCATCCCTGGCTCTTTTCATTAGCCTACCTGTTGCGATGTCACATGCGCATCACCTTGCAACATTGACATTGCCCAGGCTGATTATGATAAGCAGAGCTGCGGATGTCATCCGGTGTGCGGTGGATCGCTGGGCCTCCCATATAACGGCCACAGATTACTGACATCTGCACTGGGTTCTGTGAATCGATTGACACCAATTCTGACGCCTTCCATTTTATTCTGTGCCCATGAACGTAATGTTAATGGGGTTGCAACTTTTGCATTTGCTATCTCTAGGGGTAATCTCTCACGTGGCAGTCACTTGTTATGACGGAAACAATGGTTGATAAATTATAGGTAATAGAGTGCTAATTGATTGCTTGTGGTTAATTACCCCCCTAATCTTGCACCCGTTAAGAGCACAATCAGGCTGCCGTATAAATCGGACCGCAGTACTCAGACTGGCCATGGCTCTCCGGATCCAAGTGTCACAGCTGCATAGAAATATATGCAGGTGAATATAGTAAAAAGCCAACATTTTATTAAACAGTACATAATTCTAAAAATTCATGAAAATCCGTAACAAGACACAATCTAGGAAAAAGGCAGAGATACCAGGGTCACAAATCCCACTATGACATATTGCACAAGTCCCAAGAGTGCATAAAGTGTCAGAGCAAAGAATGCTTCACCACCCGGCCCAGGGTCCTCTCCCTCCTGCAGTTGGTAAGCACTATCCCCGGATTGTGGTTAATTTGACTTTTTGTCATATTTTTTTATGGTGTCACTGGTTCGCCGGATTGGTATTTGCTTGCCAAGCATTCTTTGCTCTGACACTTTATGCACTCTTGGGACTTGTGCAATATGTCATAGAGGGATTTGTGACCCTGGTATCTCTGGCTTTTCCTGGATTGTGTCTTGTTACGGATTTTCCTGACTTTTCAGAATTATGTACTGTTTAATAATAAAATTTTGGCTTTTTACTATATTCACCTGACTGCTCCATTTTCTCCTATTGTGCCCATGTTCCTTTCAGCATTGGTGTACCTCTTTTATTAGGGTGGACCACTACTTAGTGTCACCACCCGGCCCATAGCATGCAGCTGAGGTTGTTGTTTGCATAGAAATATATGAAGCTGTCATTCTCCGGTCCGGAGGTCCGACAGACATTCCGTGCATTGCGGTCCAATCTCAGTCTGTTTGTGCCTTAATAGTATCCTTAAGGCTGTGTGCACACGCTGCGGATTTTGCTGCGGTTCCGCAGCGGTTTTGGCCGCTGCGAACCCGCAGCAGTTTTTGCTGCGGTGTACAGTAGCATGATTCCCTATGGGAATCAAAAACCGCAGTGCAGACGGTGCGGAATTTTCTGCGCGGATTATCTGCGGTTTTCAATCCGCAGAAAGAATTGACATGTCAATTCCTTCTGCGGATTCCCCTGCGGTTTGCCATCTCCTCCATTGAGGAGATGAAAAACCGCAGGGCAAAACCGCAGAGCAATCCGCAGGTCTTTTGACCTGCGGTTTCACCTGCGGATTTTACAAAATCCGCGCGGATGAATCCGCACCTAATCCGCAGCGTGTGCACACAGCCTAATAGTATACATCCTTAATAGTTCACACTCATTTTCTTATGATCTATTTGACAGTCACTAACAAGGCCACATCTCTGCTACATGTGATTTGCAACATCAGGCCACGTTCAGTATTCGGTCAGTATTTTACATCAGTATCTGTAAGCCAAAACCAGGAGTGGGTGATAAATCCAGAAGTGGTGACGTGTTTCTATTATACTTTTCATCTGATTGTTTCTCTCCTGATTTTGGCTTATAAATGCTAAAGTAAAATACTGACCAAATACTGAACGTGTGAACGTGGCCTTACCCTAATATGCTGCAGGGAATATCCTGGTCCAGAGGTCGGGACCATTCCATGGCTGTGAAACGGAAGCCCCTTCAGTCCTGCGCTTACTTGCTGCCACCCATGTCTCCTCTCTTGGTTAGCCCGCCTGGTTCGATGTTGTGTGTGCTTCTCACTGCAACGCTAACATTGGCTAGTCAAAAGAGGAGTCATGGATGCCGGCAGGCAGGGCTCTCGTCCAGCAACCACGGTGGGATACTGACCGGGCTTCTCGATCCTTCAGATTCACTCATCTCTACTCTCATTACTGGAGCAGGCTGCTGTTTCTAGTGCCTTTTCGTTCCTGGGTTTTCTATGGATCACAGATTTCTTAAACTGCTTGCCCTTTGCTCGCTCTGCGGTGTAAGCGCAGCAAGGCTCTGGCCACAACCTCGGTCGGCGTCCCCATGTTTATTTCTGCTCGCGTGTATTCCACTGTATCGGCATACTGCTTCAATATGGTCTTGTGGTCCTATGTAAAGGAAAATATAGACTGCCGAGCTTTTATATAAAGTTGAAAAAGATGAATGACAAGTCCTGGTCGGGCTGTGTTGTGATCAGTGTACGGTGAATGGGAACCTATGGATACTGTTAATATATAAGCCAGGAGTTTATCCCGGTAGATTTAGAAAAAAAAAACCATTTTCCATCAGTTTGCTGGATCCAGTTTTTATCCATTTGGTACATGTGGCCATAAATACCATCAGTGTGGCATTCTTTTTCTTGTACGCAAAAAAAAAAAAACGTTTTCTACTAGCCTTTAAAATCCGCCAAACACTCGGATGACATGTGAATGGCGTTCAATAGCGATCTGATTTTTTTCACTTTAATGGGTAAGTTTGATCTACAAAATAGGTCATAGGCTACTTTTACATTTGCCGTTTTTTTACAGGCCGTTTTTGCGGGCCGTATTGCCATGATTTTTGCGGTCTCCCGCAAAAACGGGCCGCAAAAAAACCTCGGTAAATACAGTGTACCGCAGAAACAACGTTGTTTTTGCGGTACCATAGAAATGCATCACAGCCGTGTCCGTGAGCCGTGAAAAATATCGAGCAAGCTCAATGTTTTGTTCATGGCCCTCAAGGCCGTACGGAGCATGGCCCTCCTACTAATTTTTGCGGCCCCATAGTAATGCATTGGGGCTGTAAAAACGGGCCGAAAAAAACACGGCAAGTGTAAAACCAGCCATAAACGGATAGGTCTACTTTTTTGGTGACCAGTTGGTCTGAATAAAAAAAGTGTGAACTTGCTCTTAGGCTCCGTTTCCTTGATGATTTGCTGAGGTTTCATTGTTGCAGATGATCTGCAGCATTTCTGCACCTATTGGCTAAATTGTTACTTGCAATTTGTTGGTATGTCATGTTATAAATAAAGCTGCTTTGTTTTTGATACTTCCTGGTATTTGGCTCTGACAAAACTTTATTGATCGTCACCTGCGGATTACATGCTTTTTTTACGTGTGGATTTTCCTCATCCAATGCAATTTTATGGAGAAAATCCGCACATAAATAACACTGTGTAGCTGCAGGAGAAATGGACATATTGCGGATTTCAAACAAGCACCCCAAATCCATTTACGCTGCATACGGTTTTAATTTTTGTATAAACCCCGTGTCCATTTAAAAATATATATCTATATATCTTCTGCCCTTTCCTATACCATCCTGGCTAGGCCATAAGGACACGATTTTGTCTTCCTCCACTTTCCGTCAGTGGAGCTCTATGGAGACATTTAATATCTATACTGGAGACTTTTCCTGGTGTATTTGCCAAATGTAGACATCGAATACTGTCGTCACAGACACACGGGGTCTGTTCACACGTAATGATTTTCCATGCATTTTTTTTCTTTTTTAGTGCCACAAAATCGCTGGATTGATCGCTACCAGCAAAGTGTATAAGATTAAAAAAATAAATAATCGCACACGGTGTTTTTTTTAAAACTCTAAGCATTTTTCAGCCATTCAACTGAAATGTAAAAAATTGCATGTAAAATGCTGCAAAATTGCACTTCAAAATGCACGTCTTACGTGCAGCGGTTTTCCTGCTACCACTCAAAAACGCAATGTGTGAACAACACCCCTAGTGTGCTTACCTCCAGCACCTGTTTCTGGAGTTTCATGGTTCGCTCTGAGCAGCTGCTCCCTGTTTGATAATGAAGATGATGCCATTCCTTTAACCAGGAGCGTTGACAGCTGTTTAAAGGTGATTTTTCAGAGGGGAAAAAAAACAGAAAATGTTTAAATTGAGAGAAAAAAGCAAAACCCAAACATGCTTCAATACTAATGTGTTATATCCCCTGTCGCGCCAACCACAATGGTCTAGTGGTTTGCCGCTGCTCTTAGGAGCGATTATGTGCCGTGTCAGCACTTGCCTGCTGCAGCTAATCAATGGGGTCAGTGGTCCCATTTGTTTTTGAACTGGAACCCACACTTGTCAGATATTTATTGCATATCCTATGGTTATGCCATGAATGTCTTGAGTTGGGAATATCCTTTAAAGAGAGACTAACTTGCGGCTAATAGAGATTTGTTGCCATCAGGCCAGAAGAGTTGACGATGCAATTTTATTTCCATTATTGTCTATAGAAAAATGCAGATTCTGCTTAATAGCAGGCCCGTTGTTGTCAGACTGCATTGGCATTCCCCCATCTGCTATAATGTTAAAGCCACCTGCCTAATATTATATGACCTTTTGCTGCTAAACAAGCTCTGATTTATAGAGACATGAGGCCCGATCCGTCAAGAATTCTGGCATTAAAGTGCTTGAAATTTTGCAAATTTTTTATACAACTGAAAGTTGCTCAAAAGTTTCTACGGCAGACTTGACCAGCTCTACCAACTTTTTGAAAAGTGGAGTGATGGGGTGTGCACTAGAGTTGAGCGACTTTGGTCGGATCGGGTTTTGTGAAACCCGAATGAAACAAAATTTGAGCCGGATGTATGTCATCCGCTCAATGCCGACTTTTATTTCCCATTGACTTGCATTGGGGTCGGGTTTCGGACGAAACTCCGACTTTTTTTTGCCCTAGTCGGACCAGTTTCATCCGACTCAAATTTTGTTTCATTCGGGTTTCACGAAACCCGATCCGACCAAAGTCGCTCAACTCTAGTGTGGACAAGTGCCCCAGACAAATTCATTATAATTTGTGCCACAAGGTGGTATAAACTATGAACGGTATATACATAATTCGCCTGTTAACGTTCATTTCTGGCATTGGTGCAGGACAGTTGAATGATGTGCAAAATTTATGAAAGAGGTACGCCACACAGTGAAATTGGCACATCCATGGCATAGTTCATCATGACTGACATGTAAAACAAGGGGCTTCATGAATCAAAGCCCTGGACTCCAAAAAATGCGGGGTTTCATGATTCAAGGCCCTGGACTCCCTAAGACCTGTGATATCTGGCATTAATGCATTAACAGCAGATCCTCAATTCTGAATATTGTAAAGTTATGAGGTTTTGGGCTCAATGGATAAGACTTCTGTATTTCCAAGACATCTCACAGATGATCGATCGGATTGCCATCTGGGGATTTTGCAGGTTGAACCAATACCTTGAACTCTTTGCCAAGTTCCTCCAACCATTCTGTAACAATATTTTTAGTGATTGAGGGCCATTGCCATGCTGAAAGAGGTCCAAGAGATCTGCAATAATGTTATGTAGGTGGTGCCAGGATCCAAGATTTCCCAGCAGAACGTTGCCCGGAGCTTGTCTTCTTGCTATGATGCATCCCGGTGCCATCTCTTCCTCAGGTAAATGCCGCACACTCAGCTAACATAGAAAAAAAAACACATACCATGAAATTTGGCCTTCCCAAAACCCTGTCTGATGACAAATGCACATCTAGCAGGATGCAACAGGCCTCCACTAATAAAGGCAAGGAGCAGCACAGGTTGCCTTTATTAGTGGATGCCTGCTGCCTCTTGCTAGATGTGCATTTGTCATCAGACAGGGTTTTGGGAAGGCCAAATTTCATGGTAAATGCCGCACACTCATCCAGCCGCCCACGTGTTGAGATAAAACCATTCGTCAGACCAGGCCACCTTCTATCCATGGTCCCGTTCTGCCGCTTATGTACTCGTTTTAGACAGTTTCGGTGGCATTGGACATGCTAGCCTTTGGTGCCCACGACACTGACATTAGTCCCTTGGTTGCCTTCCATTTGACCACTTTTGGTAGGTACTAGTCGCTGCTCTGGCATGGTAACGCCCCACAATTATGATCCTGACACCTGTTCTGTGGTTGTCCTTCCTGGGATTACTTTTGGTAGGTACTAATAGCCAGTTACACCTCAGAAGCCCAGACTAGAGTAAGTCCGATTGAAATCTGGTGGTGGTTTTGCCCATCGGGACTCGCAATCTGCAATAGTTTTGACCATTTAAGAATTTTTTTTTTCTTTTCCCTTTGAAATACCAACATTTGGTAGAACTTTGTCTCCTAAGACGGCGGCACAGCAGTAATTGTGTGCGGTCACAGCGTCCAGACATCACTATAGACATGATCTTCATCCAGGTTCTCAATCTCGGACTTGACATTTGCTGTGATCGGAGTACAATACAAATCCCTGACTCTTCTAGTACAATATCTAGAACACTTTGCTCAGATGTCATTATTTACCACATAGGAAGTTGTATCATACGTGATCTTTGATCACATTCACCATGTCTTGTTTGTTGAGGTTTTTTGATTCTGTTGTATTTTTTTTTTGTGCTCAATTTTGCACACAATGGCATTCCAATATGTTGCAGTAACTTTTATACATTCTGATTACAATTATTGAGCATAATTTTTTTTTTTAAATATGTTTTGTGATATTTAAAGGGGTTGGACAACTGCTCTTGAATGAAACTGTGCAACATGTAAAATATAAGCAGCATATACTGACCTCCCGACCATTGCCTTTCTTGCAATGTCTGCACTACTTTTGCGGGCCAGTCGCATGAAATGTCTGCAGCTGTTCTATTCATCTGAATGGGGCTTGAAGAAATTGCACATACGATGCTCTGCTGGTGCCCACTAACTTTTGATCACTTTGTTCGGAGAGATGTCATGCCTGCGGTGATTCCATGCCATGCATTGCAGAGATTCCATGCCATGTCTGCGGAGATTCCATGCCATGCTTTGCCGAGATGCCATGCTTTTCCGAGATGCCAGGCCTTGCATTGCCGAGATGCCATGCATTGCCGAGATGCCAGGTTATGAAACCCTGATTCCAGTGATGTCACTTAGCTGCTTGCTGTCATTTTGATAAAATCACAGTTGTTTCTGCAGTAGATCTAGGAACTCTACGCTCTGTGTAACCCCGCCCACACCACTGATTGGCTGTTTTCTGTGTACATAGGCAGAAAGTTGCCAATCAGTGCTGAGGGCGCGGTTACGCAAAGCAGGAGGACTACATGGCACAAGACAACTAGTCCTCTAGCGATAATCTCCTGCCGATAAAACACTGATTTTTATTAAAACAAGAACGCAGCCCAGTAAATGATACATCGCTGGAATCAGACTCTCTGCCCCTACATCATGCTGCTTTCAGATTGCGTAACAAAGACATGCTGACAGATTCCCTTTTAAAGCAACATTTTGTTGTTTTTTTATAAAGCATCTGATACCTATGATATTACAGTTGGGATGGAAGAAGTCTGGAAGGCCTGTTATATCAGCATTACTCTTCTCCAGTTACTATCCAGTGCAGCATGCTGGGTATTTTCAGATTGATTAGGCAGTGCTATTGCTTCTGTATTTCTTTTTTCTGTCTCTCCGCGGAGAGAGGCCCCAATTGATTTACATCCGTCGTTAAAGATGTGCCAAGCCAGTAGCACCAAACAAGGAGAGCAACTTTCCAAAGCGCCTCGTAATCACTCCGCCAGACTCTAAAAGCCTGTTACTAAAACAGCTGCAAACAGTGTGGAAAGTGCAAACCCCTGTCTTCACTGTCAGTCACATCTTATGTCTTGCCAACAGTACAGAAAACGGATCAGGGGGCCGCCGTCACACCCAGATCCTGGTGTGTCAGGGGGCTAAATGTAGCATGTGAAAGACCTGTTATAGGGTGTACACCCGGATTTTAAAACCACCGAATGACCTCAACAAGCCTTTGGGGGACTCCAGACCCCGCACTCTAGTGATAGTTGGGGGTCCGACATTTATCATCTGTTCTGTGAGTGGGCAATAAAGCGTCTTCAGGACAGGTAACCATGAAGGTTGGCACAGGAGCATGGTGGCTGAGTGGATGTTGTGACCTCTTGCTAGGAATCTTGAACTTGGGCTTCATTCAGTCTTCCATCGTGGATAAAATATGCACCGTATGTAGTCTTTATCGGCATGTTCACATGTGGTCGATTTACAGACAGATTATTTTTTAAATTTTAAAGTGGATCGAACATACCGTTTTTATTGTTTAACAGGTAGGAGAAACTTAAAAAAAAAAATGTTTGCATATGATAAAAAAAAGGATGTGACATTGATTGTTAAAACTGACACACAGAGCAAAAAAAAAAGGATGAAAATTGGACCCAACATTATGATGAAAAATGGTCAATTTTTTTAGTTGCAAACAAAACACCTGATCGAACAATTAGGGCTCATGCAAACATCAGTGCAAATCCATCCGAGCACTGACCGCGATGCACGGACTGTAATGCATGGACTGCGATGCACTGACCACGATGCACTGACCGTAATGCACGGACCACGATGCACTGACCGTAATGCACGGACCGCGATGCACTGACCGTAATGCACGGACCGCGATGCACTGATCGTAATGCACGGACCGCGATGCACTGACCGTAATGCATGGACCGTTAATGCACGGACTGGCCTCTGCTTCCCAGCCCAAGCATCACAGCCTTACAGTTTTATAAAAATCAGCTTATCTATGTGTCTGACAGCCATTCCATTCCAGTGTCAGTTGAATTCCAACCAGAGTACACCTCATTCTACTTAGAGTGCTTCTGATTAGGTGATCACCTGAACCAAATCTTATTTAACAAAGGAAAGTATAAAAAAAAAAACCCTGCTGTGGTGTTCACAATCCTCTTGCAATAGGACAAGCTGGATGGCAAAACAAGTGCAAGTAATGTCCCAAAAGTAATAGGAATGAAAAAATAACTTTTACCCATGCCAAAGGAGTTGAAAAGAAGGGCTCAATTCTGGCTTTACTAGCAGAGGGATACAGTGAGCGTCATGTTGCCTCCATCCGTAAAATTTCTAAGACGGCAGTCCATTACAACTAGGTCAAGCCCGCAGACATTGGGTCAACAAAGCTACAGACCGCAGAGGGTGAAAACGACTCTCCACTGACTGGGATGACCGTCCACTTATTTGAATGTCACTCAGCAACCGCAGGATGTCATCAAGTGACCTACAAAAGGAATGGCAAATGGTAGCTGGGGTGAAGTGCACTGCAAGAACAGCTTGTAACAGGCTCCTATAGGCAGGGCTCAATTCATGTAAAGCTAGAAAAAAGCCTTTCATCAAAGAGAAGCAAAGGAGAGCCAGGCTGACGTTTGCCAAAGACCATAAGGATTGAACCATAGAGGACTGGGGTAAGATAATCTTCTTTGATGAGTCTAATTTACAGCTTTGCCCAACACCTGGTCATCTAATGGGTAGATGGAGACCTGGAGAGGCGTACAAGCCACAGTGTCTTGCACCCACTGTGAAAATTGGTGGAGGATCAGTGATGATCTGGGGATGCTTCAGCAAGGCTGGAATGCGGCAGGTTAATCTTAGTGAAGGACGTATGACTCAAGCCGCATACAAGGTTGTCCTGGAAAAACAGTTGATTCCTTCTGCTCAGGCAATGTTCCCCAACTCTGAGGACTGGTTTTTCCAGCAGGACAATGCGCCATGCCACACAGCTAGGTCAATCAATGTGTGGATGAAGGACAACCACATCAAATCCCTGTCATGGCCAGCCCAATCTCCAGACCTGAATCCCATTGAAAACCTCTGGAATGTAATCAAGAGGAAGATGGATAGTCACAAGCCATCAAACAGAGAAGAACGGCTTATATTTTTGTACCAGGAGTGGCATAAGGTCACCCAAAAGCAGTGTGAAAGACTGGTGGAAAGCAGCCAAGATGCATGAAAGCTGTGATTAAAAATCATGGTTATTCCACAAAATATTAATTTCTGAACTCTTCCTGAGTTAAAACATTAGTATTGTTTCTAAATGATTATGAACTTGTTTTCTTAGCATTATTTGAGGTCAGTAAGCACTGCATTTTTTTATTTTGACCATTTCTCATTTTCTGAAAATAAAAACAAAATTTAGTGCTTGGAAATTCAGAGACATGTTGTCTGTAGTTTATAGAATAAAAGAGCAATTTACATTTTAATCAAAAATATACCTATAAAGAGAAAAATCAGACAAACTGAAAATTTTGCAGTGGTCTCTTAATTTTTGCCAGAGCTGTATATCAAGCTGTCACTCTTGGAGACATGCGACTGATCCATGTTCGGACTAATTTGCACGGACGCCTGCACGAGTCCTTACTTGCCCAGGGAACATGTGCATTCATTGGTAATTTATTAGGTCACTGATTTATCAACCTTTTTATCATCAAGGAACCCTTGAAATAAAATCCACTTCCTGGAAAAAGCCCGAAAATGACTTTAACATTGATGTAAATGTGTGTTCATAAATTGCGGTTTGTTGCACAAATTTTTGCACCTGAACACCTGGTACAAATCTGCCATATGCGGACGTTCTCCAAGGCTGGTGCTACACTGCAATTGTTTTTTCGCATGGCCAATGATGGCCACATTGCTGCATAATGAGAATGTAGTAGTTTTGTGCCTTGCAATTTGCAGTGTCAAATAAGTTGTAGAAATAAAAATAATTTCTATGTTTTGCAGCTCTCGCTTTCACATTGCACTTGTATCAACATGTGCTCCAGTTCATTTCTTTGGTTTTTACGAATTCTAAAAAAGGCCCGAAACAAAAACACATTGTACGTGATGACTTATATATTATGTTAAAGCACGCACAACCGTAAAAAAGTAATTTTTCTATAAAACCAGCCTTCTACAGATATAGGTTAAAGTCCATGCACTTTTAATTCATTTAGGCTGTGTGCACATGATGCGGATTCCGCTGTGGAATTTTCCGCGCAGATTTTGGAAAATCTGCAGGTAAAATGACATGCGTTTTACCTGCAGTTTTAGTGCAGTTTTTGTGCAGTTGTAAAAGCAGGTGTACTTTAAGGCCACAATCAGTATTCGGTCAGGATTTTCCATCAGTATTTGTAAGCCAAAACCAGGAGTGGAACAATCAGAGGAAAAGTGTAATAGAAACCCGTCCCCACTTCTGGATTTATCACCCACTCCTGGTTTTGGATTACAGATACTGATGTAAAATACTGACCAAATACTGATTGTGTGAACGAGGCCTAAGGCTGGGTCCAGACAAGTGTATTTAAAAAAGGTTGTTAATCAGTGACTGGTCATCCATATGCAATTCGCATAAAATCCTTTTTTTTCTCTATTTTAACACGTCAACAGTTACTATAACTTAAAAAGACTAAATAGTTTTTTTTTCTCATTATATATACTGTTTTTAATGTTAAACAATTGCAATGTATCCATAAAACTCGGATGCTAGTTGGTTGATGCGTATGGAATCCCTTTTTTTGGCTAATTCACAAACCTGAATAAGAAAGTCTCATGCGAAATACGCTTTCTAGGATTTTTATTTTTCACCCCTCCCTATTAAATAACATTGTCCCCAGCGCCGTTGGGTGTTTTTCACAGTCCGCAATTGGACCAGAAATCCGATCGTGTGAACGAAGCCTTACCGTTTACATTCCAAGATTCCAGTTGCTTATGAGATTGCATGTTTATTTTTCACTGTTTCCAGTACGGACCGGTACAGATGTATACTTACACTAGTGAATGTTCTGCTGACAAACCATAATTTTTAATTAAAAAAGTGATGCAATGAAAAACAAATGAGAACATTCTCACCCATCATTTACTTGATCCTCAGTAACTGCTTGATCTGATCATCTTTTACACAAAGTTGTAAAAAGCTCTTCGGTTTTATTGACATGTCCAGTTTTCCCATTAGAGATCGGTCCGTGTAATCAACATCTTCTGAAACAGACGTCACCCTGACGCTATTATAGACCGTGGCCCCGTGCCAATCAGATTCAGAGTTGGAATCTGATTGGGGAAAAAAAGGATTTTGCTAATGGAAGTCAATGGAAAGATAAATATATGGATTGGAGGCACTTTTTCTATAGCCGAGTACTTGGATGCCCATGGTCGCAGCTTACACACATGATCTGAATGCTCAGATGGTGTAAACCAGTGTGCACAGAGAGATGGCCGCGGCAGCAGAAGGCATATAAGTGGACTGACGCTGGAGCCAGGACTTGGGAGCAGGGCTGTGAGGTCGTAGTCCTGGAGTTGGAGCCCATTTTGGTGGCGTCGGTGTCATGGAAATTGAGGAGTCGGAGGTTTGGCTTACTGACACCACCGCCCTGCTTGGGAGTACCTGTGATGGAGACCGTAATAAAACAGACATTTATACAGATGAGAAACACGTAGGAAACAGACTTTAAAATCATGCAATTTTCATTCTGAAAAGTCTCCCGCGCCACCATCAGTCTTGTGCCTAAGATCCTCGGCTGTATTCGCTTATTGCATATTGTGAGCACATAGTTTCTGCATCTAAAATCCCCTTGTATTTTTCGCACTTTGT
This sequence comes from Dendrobates tinctorius, assembly GCF_039654945.1. Lineage (NCBI taxonomy): Eukaryota > Metazoa > Chordata > Amphibia > Anura > Dendrobatidae > Dendrobates > Dendrobates tinctorius. Next base: position 42,943,213 of record NW_027361810.1, on the reverse strand, counting down.
TTTGCTTATTTATATGCATTTTTGTTGTTGTGTTTGTCTTGCTTATTTTATTTTATTCGCTTGCAACAATACAAGGCTAAGCCAGCAATTTAACTTACAGATTTAGGGCCCCATTGATACGAATGGGTAAAATATGCATCAGAAAAGGTGCCTTTCCACAACCAAAATTAACACTGCAGATAAAAAAAAACAAACAAAATGCATCAAATGGCAATTTCCATGCAGTTTCTGCACACAAAAAAGGCAGCGGGTGGATGACATTAAGTTAAAAATCATCCGCATTGCTTGTGTTGTAAAATTAAGTGGATTTTATGGAACATGTGAGCCTAGCCTTAGTTTCGTAAAGCCATTTTGACTTGGTCCTGAGTGATGTGACCGCTTGCTCGACTTAATGGAGATGTGGATATTGGAGGGGGATCAATTATTTTTTTTATAAATCGGAGTATAAAAGAAGGCGCCAACTGGTCATCTCCATATCTCAGTCCATGTGGAGGAGAGCGCCATCTCCGGATCCTTTTGTTACACTTTCATGGTTATTTATGTCATGTGGCAGAGAAAGTCACAAGTGCTTCCCTGAAGTTTTGATTTCCGCGGCACAAGTTTCTTGAATAGCTTTAGGTCAGGACTCCCATTATCCCCGATCCTGCCGCTTTCAGCCACAGCTCGTTAATCCTTTCATTCTGTCGTGATTAATTTGTGATGTAGCCAGAGCTGATGATACATTGGGAGCAAAAGCACGAAAAAAAAAAAACAACCCACAAGATGGTTGAACTGGAACAATCAGCTGTCGCATTAGTAACCCATCCTGCGGGAAGACTCGTTGCTTCCGTCTTGGTGACTTGTAAACAGCGCATGTTGCCAGGTTTTAGGTGTCGGTGGAGGTTTCATGTTGTAATGAACACAGAACAGAAGCAATTGTCGAGTGCTGATTCTTAAGAGTACGGTCTGGAAGCCGACCATGTTATTAGTCTGGGAGGATTTGTGGTTTCCTCGTAAAATGTCTTTTTATGCCACTTCTTAAAGGGGAACGGATTTATTGTGCTTAGGGATTGTCTATTAAAGATTAACAAAAAAAGAGTTGCGGGACCATGTCAGCCAGACCAGGGTCCTGCCAACGTCCTTCACCGGCACTCCAAAGCCGGCATCACGGGTCCCTCTGACGTCTACAAAGCCAAAGACGTTGTGTAAAACCGTGTAAGAGGAACCCAGGAATAAAGGTATTTGAATACTGGCCGAAGAAGTTTGCAGGACCCTGGTCCGGCTGCCACCGACTACCAGAGTGGATGCTGGACCAAAGTCCTGCAAATCTTTTTGCTCATTTCTTCGTATCTATTCTTTTTTTTAACTGTAAATTTGATGATTGTACCGATAAGTGCCCCATCTTTCTTTGTGAAAGAGCTGTTACAATTTTTAATGGAAGGTTCCCTCTCAGCTTAATTAATTCACATAACCCCTGTCCAGCGGACAGGTCCATGGACGCTGGGCAAGATCCATGCGTATCGCCTCCTACCTGCTGACATTCCCGTCTCTTGATTAGCCAGCCTGGTGCACCGTCACGCGTGTGTCACTCCGCAACGTGACCCCTGTACAAGCGTCCTGCAAATGTATTTGCTCATCTCTATTATTGAGGTCTCATCAGGCCGGCTAATCAAAAGAGGAGCTGAGGATATTGATAGGTAGGAGGCGGTTGACAAGGCTCCCATTCAGTGACCCCCGACTATCGATCTGGCAGCTGGACTGGGGTCCTGGAAAAATCGATTTGCTCACTTCTACTGCTTAACAAATCGCGTGATTTCTTACTACTGAGACCTCCAGCTGTGAGAGAACCCAGCAACAAGTAGTCAGTTTCTGTACAGCACCTCCCCAGGTTAAATGTAGTGTTGCAACTTTTCCATGAAAATCAATATACTGTAAGAAAAATATACAGTCCTCCAGACTGAAAAACTTTCAAATTAATGCAGATTGATTTTTAGTAGATCACATTCAGCTTGCTTTTCTCCTTTTGACTGCATCTGTAGCTTGATGGCTTTATTCTCTTTTCTGCAGTGTAATAGACCTGCTGTCAGTTTTGCTGCTTTTTAAGATATTTGATATTTTTGTGAAATACTAGAAAAGAAGATTCGATCCTTTTTCCTACCAGTGAAATGATCTTTGACTTTATATTCAACAAGGTTTAATTAGGACAAATTGTGGCCAAGACTTATGAGCAGCTTACCTTCTCTGTCCACATCTACATTCCCTTAAGAGGAACGGTCAATTTGTGGTCTCTTCGTCTCAGCAGTCAGGAGTTTTTTCGGGAGTCTCGAGATGCCAAGTAAATCACTTTAAAGGGTTGTCTCGATGGTAAAAATAAAAATTGTGCGTACCGCTCCTGCTTTCGCCAGTACAGTACAGATGTTTAGTAAGTAGTCCGTGCCATTCTTTGTCTATAATCTGCCAATGATCACTGTCGCTGAGCAGCACCTCCAGGACAAGTCATCACTAGGAGATTATAAGCAAAAATTTTTAGAGTAGTTATTTCTTCTGTACAAATGTGACCTTGTGTCTTTTTTTGGCGTGTTGTGTATCCTGTTTGTTTTATTTATTTTGTCCTACCTGTGTATGCTCAACAGGCCTCAACAAACAACGAAAGCTCCAACCACAGCTTCGGGAGCCTGGGATCTCTAAGCGACAAAGAGTCAGAGGTATGTTTGCTGTGTGCGGGGGGTTCCTGCGCTGTTTGCTGTGTGCGGGGGTTCCTGCACTGTTGGCTGTGTGCGGGGGATCTTGCGATCCCGTATATTACACTTAGCATATGTTCATCTTCCTTTTGCTGGAATGAGAGGAATGTTAGTTAGTGCTGATAACAAAATCTTGTCATTTCTAGTTTTTATAGATTCTTATCACATTTCACTCGAGTCCTTGATGACCACCATTCCTGCATCAAATATCAGTACTAGTGGGGTTTTTCAAAAGTCAGTGCTTTCTAATGATTGGATACCCATATAAAGGCTCATGTCATGTCCTTTTATTTATTATGTCCATAAATGATAAAGGGCCTCCATATTTGGAATATGACTAAACAAGCCCTTTATGAAGTTTGGTTAGTTTTGGCCATGTGTACGGCAGACTATGCACAGACCAATTTTAGCCAGTGTGCGCGATTTTCCACACTGGCTGATGGTTGACGTGCGTAAAATTGCAGCACACACTATGATCCGCTCTACGAACCCAGAAAAGTGTATACAATCAAAGCCCCTAAAACCATCCGCAATACGAAGAATCATGTAGAGCCAATCGTGTCTGCAAAATGCCCGTTTTGTGATACGGCCATCTAAACCCAGCAGTAAGAGGGTATATTTAGGGTCTGTTAAGGGTATGTTCACATGCAGCAGATTTTCTGCTCTCTATCCGTGCCCAGCACTGTAGATGGGATTTTATGACACCTCATACACTCGCTGATTTGACATCCGCAACAGAAAGTGTAGCAGGTTCGGCACGATGTAGAACTCATTTGTACATACCCCAATAAGGCTGCAGGAAATGACAGTTGTTGCATTGGAAATGGAAAGAATCATTTCTGTTCTGACAGTAAGGGCTGTGATCATACATTGTGGCCTTGGTGCTGATTTTCTACAATAGCAGAAGAGTGCAACATTTTTCAGGAAAACTTCAACAATATTGCAACATGTGAACACAACCGTACATTTTGTTTTAACATGGGATATAAGGACAGATTGTTGGTATGAAATTAGGGGTTACTATAAGCCCAAAACCTTAGAATAGGCACCATACCACAGCTCTATAGTGCTTGTATGTATCAGTACATCGGCCTCCCATGAGTCCTAGGACCGGTGAGGCTTGTGCATGTTGTTCTTGGCCGTTCATTAGCGCTGTCACCAGGTTTTTGCTACCATAGCGTAATATAGAGCAGCATAATATAGGGGCAGAGATCCTGATTCCAGCGATGTATCGTTTACTGGGCTGCTTGCTACAGTCTTATTAAAATCCCTATTTTGCTGCAGTTCTCTGAATGTTGAGCTCTATATAACCCCGCCCCCATCACTGATTGGCAGCTTTTGGCCTATGCACAGTGTACAAAGAAAGCAGCCAATCCGTGGTGTGGGCGGGGTTATGCTGCTCTCTTAGTAGGTGGCAAAAACCTGGTGACCGAGACCCTTTACGCTCAGTCTCCATAATCTTGTTTCATAGTGTTTATGCCCTTGGCCTTAACCCCTTAACGACCGCCGATACGCCTTTTAACGGCGTTAATTAAGGGTACTTAAACCACAGTGCCGATAATTCACGGCGCTGTGGAGTAATTAAATAGCGCCCCCTAGTGTCGGATTTTCTCTGGGGTCTCGGCTGCAGAGGGTAGCCAAGACCCCAGAGAACATGAATCGGGTCGGTTTTTACCGACCCCGCTTTTGCGTTCGCCGTTATTAACTCTATAACGGTGACCGCAAAAAAAAAAAAAAGCCGCAATTTTACATTTAATTTCTCTCTCCTCTGATGTGATCGCACATCAGAGGAGAGAGAAATAAGGTCCCCGATCCCCCCCCCCCCCCCTCCCGTACCTCCTGGTGGTCCTCTGTCCCCTCCTGGTGGTCCTGCGTCCCTGCGGTTTCCTCCAGTGGGCGCCGCCATCTTGGATCCGGAGAAAATGGCAGGCGCATGCGCGGTGCGCCCGCCGGGAATCTGCAGGCTCCGGCTGGCAGATTCCATTCATTCATTTTGATCACTATGATAAACTATCATAGTGATCAAAATAAAAAAATAGTACATAACCCCCCCCCCGTTTATGACCCCCTTAGTTAGGCAAACATAATGAAATAAAGAAATTTTTTTTTTCCTCATTTTTCCGCTAGGGTTAGGGCTAGGATTAGGGTTGGAATTAGGGTTAGGGCGAATTAGGATTAGTTAGGGTTAGCATTGGGATTAGGGTTAAGGGTGTGTCGGGGTTAGGGTTGGAGCAAGAATTGAGGGGTTTCCACTATTTACCAACTTTGGGGGTCTAATTTCTCCTGTTACCCTTGGGAAAATAAAAAAATTGGGGGCTAAAAAAAATAACTTTTTTTATTTTCACGGCTCTGCGTTATAAACTTCTGTGAAGCACTTGGGGGTTCAAAGTGCTCACCACACATCTAGATCAGCTCGTTGGGGGGGTCTAGTTTCCAAAATGTCACTTGGGGGTTTATACTGTTTAGGCACTTCAGGGGCTCTGCAAACGCAAAATGACGCCCACAGAACATTCCATCAAAGTCTGCATTCCAAAATGTTGCTCCTTCCCTTCCGAGCTCTCCCATGCGCCCAAACAGTTGCCCCCCCCCCCACATATGGGGTATCAGCGTACTCAGGACAAATTGCACAACAACATTTGTGGTCCAATTTCTTCTGTTACCCTTAGGAAAATAAAAAATAGCGGGCGTTAAAATCATTTTTGAGGAAAAGATTTTTTTTTTATTTTCACGGCTCTGGGTTTATAAACTTCTGTGAAGCACTTGGGGGTTCAAAGTGCTCACCACATATCTAGATAAGCTCCTTCAGGGGTCTAGTTTCCAAAATGGTGTCACTTGTGGGGAGTTTATACTGTTAGGCACATCAGTGGCTCTGCAAACGCAACATGACACCCGCAGACCATTCCATCAAAGTCTGCATTTCTAAATGGCGTTCCGTCCCTTTCGAGCTCTCCCATGCGCCCAAACAGTGGTTCCCCCCCCCCCACATATGGGGTATCATCATACTCAGGACAACTTGCACAACTACTTTTGTGGTCCAATTTCTCCTGTTACCCTTGATAAAGTAAAACATAGCGGGCTAAAAAATCATTTTTGAGGAAAAAAAGTGATTTTTTTATTTTCACTGCTCTGCGTTATAAACTTCTGTGAAGCACTTGGGGGTTCAAAGTGCTCACCACACATCTAGATAAGTTCCTTCAGTGGTCTAGTTTCCAAAATGGTGTCACTTGTGGGTTTTTTTCCACTGTTTAGGCACATCAGGGGCTTTCCAAAAGCGACATGGCGTCCAATCTCAATTCCAGCCAATTCTGCATTGAAAAAGTTAAAAGGTGCTCCTTCCTTTCTGAGCTCTGCCGTGCGCCCAAACAGTGGTTTATCCCCACATATGGGGTATCAGCGTACTCAGGACAAATCGCACAACAACTGTGCGGGTATGATTTCTCCTGTTACCCTTGTAAAAATAAAAATTTGGGGGCGAAAAGATCATTTATGTGGGAAAAAAATGATTTTTATTTTCACGGCTCTACGTTATAAACTTCTGTGAAGCACTTGAAGGTTCAAAGTGCTCACGACACATCTAGATAAGTTCCTTAAGGGGTCTAGTTTCCAAAAGTAAGTCACTTGTTGGGGGTTTCCACTGTTTAGGAACATTAGGGGCTCTCCGAACGCAACATGGCATCCGATCTCAATTGCAGCCAATTCTGCGTTGAAAAACTCAAACGGCGCTCCTTCCCTTGTGAGCTCTGCCGTGTGCTGAAAAAGTGGTTTACCCCCACATATGGGGTATTGGCGTATTCAGGAGAAATTGCACAACAAATTTTGTGGTTTATTTTGTCTTTTACCACTTGTGAAAATAAAAAAAATTGGTTCTGAAGTAAATCTTTTGCAAAAAAAATTAAATGTTAATTTTTTCCTTCCACATTTGTTTAGTTCTTGTGAAGCACGTAAAGGGTTAATAAACTTCTTGAATGTGGTTTTGAGCACCTTGAGGGGTCTAGTTTTTAGAATGGTGTCACATTTGGGTATTTTCTGTCATGTACACCCCTCAAAATGACTTTAAATATGAGGTGGTCCCTAAATAAAAATGGTTTTGTAAATTTTGTTGTAAAAATGAGAAATCGCTAGTCAAATTTTAACCCTTATAACTTCCTAACAAAAAAAAATTGTTTCCCAAATTGTGCTGATGTAAAGTAGACATGTGGGAAATGTTATTTGTTAAGACATTTATGTGACAAATCTCTCTGATTTAAGGGCATAAGAATTTAAAGTTTTAAAATTGCAAAATTTTTGCCATATTTCCATTTTTTTCATAAATAAACACAAGACTTATCGAAGAAATTTTACCACTATCATGAAGTACAATATGTCACGAAAAAACAATCTCCGAATCAGAGGGATCCGTTAAAGCGTTCCAGAGTTATAACCTCATAAAGGGACAGTGGTCAGAATTGTAAAAATTGGTCCGGTCATTTAGCTGTAAAATGGCTCTGTCACTAAGGGGTTAATATCTATTTCGTACCTTCTTTTGACTCCAATTTCATAAAAGATCTGACAAACTGATTGTGGCGTGCTCCATTAGAGCAGATGTTCTGTCCTGGAAGCATTGAGTCTAGCGAGAATATGTCTGTACACACAGCACCCGGATGGAGGATGCACGGCTCCATCCGCTTATGTACAAGCCGCCAGGTGCATGAGCCCCTAAAATCCCCTACAAGCCTTCAGGTGCATGAGCCCCTAAAATCAGTGCTGGGTCCCTCTTTGTCTGGCCCATTAATTGGCACCATGTAGGGAGCACCAGCGGTTCATACCTTCAGGTGTCGCAAAATGCCTAACGGAAGGACAGCCCGTCCTGGTGACACGAGATGTTCAGGTGACATTTTCTGCTTTTGTAAAATCCGCTATCCTCGATCTATTATTTTTCCAGTTTAGTTCAATTAATTGTAAAAGATTCATTCATTCTTTTCTTTCTATTTGATCATTTGTTCCAGACTCCAGAAAAGAAGCAGACAGACTCGTCAAGAGGGAGGAAGCGGAAAGCGGAGAATCAGAATGAAAGCAGTCAAGGTAATGTAAATATTTAAACTGCGTATTGAAATGGAATTAATTATATAGCACAATATATTCCGTCTAATGTGGTGTAATGTATGCGAAAGCGAATCTTCTCCATTCAGCAGCATGTCGTCGTGAAAGAGCGAACGTTCTGTGCTGCAGTGCGAAAGCTCTGTTTCCCTGCAGCCACCACTAGAGGGGGTGAAAAGGGCTTGTCTGGAGTGGTGGGGTGCCACCGCTGGGACATGCACCCGATTGGTAGACTGCGGTCTTTTTATCACCATTACAGAATGGCGCGATGGGTCAGATGCCCGATTGCCGCTGTACTCATTCTCAGTAAGACTGTCATAAAAAACAAGTGTATTGGCTGCCCTGTACGGAATGATTGACGGAGCAGTCGAGCATGCACACAACAGGGGTAAAAGTTAGCCATTCTGCCAATCTGTGTCGGTCCCTGCGGTCGGACCCCCACTGATCAATAATTTCTAATATTGTGTAGATTGGTGACCATTTCTTTACACCGGATGACCCCTTTAAAAATAAAACAAAAACAAAAAAATTGAAGAAAATTTTATATATATATATATATATATATATATATATATATATATATATATATATATATATATATAAAAATATAATATTGACTCACCAAACTTTTAGGCTGGGTTCACACGTAGCGGAAATTGCCGCGAGAATTCCGGAATTCCATTCCGCGGGAAAGTCGCATTTTAAATTCCCACGATTTTCCAGCGGAAAAGCTAGCATTTTGCAAGCATAATTAGCTTGCAGAATTGCTAGCGTTTTCCAAGCGATCTGTAGCATCACTTGGAGAACTGATTGACTGATTCTAATCCGCTATCTCTCGGATAACTCTCTTCTCGACCCCTTACAATCTGGTTTCCGCTCTCTACACTCTACTGAAACTGCCCTCACTAAAGTCTCTAATGATCTAATAACAGCTAAATCGAAAGGTCATTGCTCCCTGCTGATTCTCCTGGATCTCTCTGCCGCATTTGACACTGTGGATCACCAGCTCCTCCTCACTATGCTCCGCTCTATAGGCCTCAAGGACACGGCCCTCTACTGGTTCTCCTCCTACCACTCTGACCACTCCTTCACTGTATCTTTTTCCGGCTCCTCTTCCTCTCCTCGTCCCCTTACTATCGGGGTCCCGCAGGGCTCAGTCCTAGGCCCCCTCCTCTTCTCTTTATACACTGCCCCTATTGGACAAACAATCAGCAGATTTGGGTTCCAGTATTATCTCTATGCTGATGACACCCAATTATACACTTCTTCCCCTGACATCACCCCTACCCTAATTCAAAATACCAAGGATTGTCTGTCTGCTGTCTCTATCATCATGTCCTCCCTCTGTCTGAAACTAAATCTCTCCAAAACTGAACTTCTTGTGTTTCTCCCCTCTACTAACCTCACTCTACCTAACATCGAAATAACCCTGGAGGGTTCAATCATAACTACCAAGCAGCATGCCCGCTGTCTTGGGGTCATATTCGACACTGAACTTTCCTTTACTCCCTACATCCGATCACTCAGTCGCTCTTGTCACCTGCAGCTTAAAAACATCTCCAGAATCCGACCTTTTCTCACCTTTGAAACTGCTAAGACTCTTACTGTCGCTCTTATTCATTCTCGTCTGGACTACTGCAACTCTCTTCTGATCGGTCTCCCTCTTACCAAACTTTCTCCTCTCCAATCCATCTTGAATGCGGCAGCCAGGGTCATATTTCTGTCCAGCCGCTTCACCGATGCCTCCATCTTGTGCCAGTCATTACACTGGCTACCTATTCGCTACAGGGTCCAGTATAAACTCATCTCTCTCACCCACAAAGCTCTCCACTGTTCTGCACCGCCTTATATCTCCTCTCTCATCTCTGTCTATCGCCCTACACGTGCCCTCCGTTCTACAAATGACCTAAGACTAACATCACCCGTAATCCGAACCTCGCACCTCCGTCTCCAAGACTTCTCTCGTGCTGCTCCAGCTCTCTGGAATGCACTTCCCCAGACGATAAGACTGATACCTAGCCCTGACCTATTCAAGCGCACTTTGAAAATCCATCTCTTCAAACAAGCCTACCACATCAACTACTCAGCAAACTAACTTTGCCCTGTTCCTTCCTTCCAAATATTATTCTGAATCTGCACCCTACTATTCATCTGTCTCCACACCCTCCATGCACACGATAACTGCACTTGATACTTGTCTATTGCACTTAAACACACGGGCTGATGACCGGATCATGCAGCTTTTATGAAAATTCCAATTTATTATAATTGCCAGACCTGAATTAACAAGCACTTCTCACCTACTGTGTCCCCCCATTTCCTTGTAGATTGTAAGCTTGCGAGCAGGGACCTCACTCCTAATGTCACTGCTTGAATTGTCTTAACTTGTATTGAATTTATTGTCTGTACATGTCCCCGCTTAATTGTAAAGTGCTGCGGAATATGTTGGCGCTATATAAATAAAAATTATTATTATTATTATTACAGGTTCGTCACACTCGTCAAACATAGTGTTTGACGAGTATGACCAACTTTTTACTATTGAGGCCGCCTATGCGGCATCAATAATAAAAGAATGTAAAATATAATAATAAAAAAAATATATATATTGTTATTCTCACCTTCCGACGTCCCGCGCAGCCTTCCCGCCTCTCTCCACGCTCCCTGTCCTAGTAATCCTTTGCGACAATTACCGCGATGACGTCCGTTCACGCGGGATCGCGACGTCTCGCGGTCATTCGCGATGACCGTGAGCCTTCGCGATCCCGCGAGAACGGACGTCATCGCTCGCAAAGGCTTACTGGGACCGGGAGCGGGGAGAGAGGCGGGAAGGCTGCGCGGGACGTCGGAAGGTGAGAATAACAATATTTTTTATTTTAAATTCTATTTTTTACAGGGATATGTTACCTGGAGGACGGTCTCCTCTCCTCCGGACCGTGGGTACCATCCGCAAATGTTTTGCTTACTTTTCGCATGGCGGGCACAGCCACATGCGGAAAGTAAGCAGAACAATGCATTCCTATGGGTGCGGGATCGCCGCGAAATTAATGAGCATGCTGCGTTTTTCACTGCGAAGCGTTTCCGCAGCGGTAAAAAACCGCAGCATTAGCACAGCATTGCGGAATCCCATAGGAATGCATGGGATGCTTATTTTTCGCACTTTCGAGGCAAAATCGCTCAGTTAAAACCACCGCGGAAACGCGAAAAAACCGCCACGTGTGAACTCAGCCTTAAGCTAGTTCAAAATTAAGAAATAAAAATTAAAACGGATAGATCTGTAAAATAAGATCTTTGAAAATATAAAATTAAGCTATATGGTAAATACCCTAAACAGAAAAGAAAAGTGAAATTCCAGAATTAACATTGTTCAGTCTTCCAGGAACAGCTTAAAAAAAAACAATAAAACCATGATAAAAACATTTTATATGCCTCAATATAAATGTCCGCTAACCACGCAAAAAAAAAATAATCTTCATTTAGCTCCATTCACAGAAAAACAAGTGTTAAAGGTCTTTGAAAATGGCGACATAATTAAAAATAAAAATTTTTTTAAAGGTATGTGCACACGAAGTCTTTCTTTCACGTGGGTTCTGCCGCAGAAACCACCTTACAAATTGACCAGAAAATGCTAAAAAAAAACCCAAAAACTAGTGGTTTATTCATTATTCAACGGAGTGAAAAAAAAAAACTACTGAAAAGTGACAATTAAAAAAGACTTAACAAAAACCTTGGGAAAACACTCCAGCAATCTTTTGGTAAAACGCTGATAAAACGACCGTGAAAATGACACAAAAGAAGCTACAGGAAAAAAAAACAATTGAGTGTTCCTCTTGAAAGACTTGTCGATTTCACCTGTGTTTAAAAGATGTCGTGTGCATACAACTTGACGAAGTCTCTTTTTTTTTTTTTTCTTTTTTTTTGCACAGTTGTGAATTATGTTTAGCAACGAAAATCTAAAAAAAAGAATAAACAGTACGAATTTGGTATTGCTGTAGTTGTTCTGACTTGGATGATCATGTTTTCAGATCATTTTTAAGACACAATGAAAAACGATGCAAAGTCCCTGTGTGAATGGCGCTGTAGTGGGAAAGGCGGAGACAATGTTCACTATCGTTCCATCCACAGCGGAGACTTAGGTAGAGATCTTGGATTAGGTCGGGATGAGAATTGCAGCCATGATACGGATGAGAAAATCTTTCACGTGAACCTCTTCTTGGTCCACTGATTGGTGGCTAGACATGCCAAGTTGCCCGCTGCGCTGTATGATCGCTTCCGCTGCGTGATGTACATGATCCCATTAATCACCATTGTGCAATTACCTGATGATTTATGCATGACCCCTGTGAACCAGGAGGGATCTTCTTCTGCAGTATTGTTATTATTCTTTCCGTCTGTCTCTTATGTTGTGTAACTGAATGACGGCGCCCCCCGAAGGGAAGGTAATTCTTCACCTCCAAATGCTTTTGGTTCACTTTCAGATTGATCCATTAATTTGATTGTTTAATACGGAGATGAAGAATAGAATAATTTTAGCTTTTTTTGGTTTGGGCACATTAAAATAGATGTTGATGCCATTTATTTTACAAACTCTCTTCAGGGTCGACCTCATTATTGAATTCCGCTGCCTGCGGCATTCCTGCCCTTGTGTGATCGCGGTGATGTGATGTAGGAGATATTCTGTCTAAGCCTCCAGGATCCATTGACCGGCCCCGTGAAGCTTTTGTATTGTAGCCCAGAAGTCGGTTTTATCTCCTCGTGTACAGCAAGCAACACACGGACACGTCTCTAGATCTGGAGAAACTTCACTGTGTTTTAGGGGCTGTTCTTTTACAGTATTGGGGGTACAGACAGGATTGTGTGGGGTTCTCAGCTAGGTACCTGGCTCACCCCCCACTCCACAAGAACACACTTGCACTTTGGAAATCATATGCAAAAATAATATTTAACGGCCACCGTAGGGCCACATTGTTGGGTAGAGGTGCTGGCTGGGGTTCATAATGGCTCCAGAATTTTGTGCAGGTTAATGCATTAGATCTTTTTAGCTCCGAAGGGATTTTGGGATGTAACATTATCACCTCTCCACAGGGAGGATGATATTTGCTAGATCTATGGGGTCCTGCTGCCATCTTCTGCATTCAAAGTTTATGGGAACGAGGGAGGTAAACAGGCGGCTTTCTCCAACAATCCTCCTCAGGGGCGCCTAAATACGGAACGTGGGACCTGTTCTGCGGAACTGTGAGGGTCCCAGTGGTTCAGACCCCTAGCTATCTTAACAGTTAAGTGATACCTTGTTATAACGAGAATACTCCTCTTAAGTAAAAGATATTTTAGGTTATATTCACATATGTCAAAAAGCCACCTTGCACATTTGGTAAAAGTTGTTTAAATACACCAATTTTGTCCGGACCGGCTAACCATCTGATGTCCTGGGGCAGAGATTGATGTGACCTGCTGAAGGAATGCAGAAACTAAAAACATCGGTGAGGGTGATGCTCCATCTCCGTATAAGGGTATGTGCACACGTTGCAGAAAATTTCTGCACAAAAACCTGAATCCCTTCCCAGAAACCGCACCTATTTTTCCGCTGCAGTTTTTGCGCAGTTTTTGCGCGGTTTTGATGCGTTTTTGATGCGTTTTTTACTGCAGCGGTTTCTAAAAGCATGGGAGAAGCCTAAACCGTGGAAAAAAACGCAAAATTAATGTGCATGCTGCGTTTTTTACCGCGATGCGGTTTTTTCGCGGTAAAAAACTCATCAATGTGCACAGAAAGTGCAAAATGCATAGAAATGAATGGGAAGCTTATTTTTAGCGGTTTTATAGTGAAAACCGCGGTAAAAACCGCTAAAAAAAACGCTGTGTGTGAACACAGCCTTAACGAGCGTGCCCCATTTGGGGCATTTATGGCATATCGATGGGACGGCTCTTAGCAATTTTCAGAACTCCTAGAAATGAATAGAGTCACTCTTATCATAGCATGTCTCCGAATTCCCCCCTATCAAAGCAAATTAAGGTTGCCGTGGTGGGACTAATTGTTAGAATTACTTAAAGGGTTGTCCTGTTTTATGGATAGATCATAAATGTATGATAGATGCTGGTCCCACCTAACCCCAGAATGTGCGTCCCTCACTCCGGCCGGCGGCCTATCTCCATTCATTGCTAAGGGAATTCCAAATGCAGACAAGAATAATGTCTCCAATGGATTTACCATAAATGTTTCCCGTGAGGTCACCCCTTTATATATGAATATTTCTAGGAATGTGACAACAGAAATAACAAGGATTGTGCGTCATAGAATGTAATAAACCTTATGAACTGGAAAGGTCAAGTCCAGTAATTAACAATTGTAATAGTTCTTAAAATTGCCAATAAGCTTTGTAAAGCCAAATTCCCACTGGTGGTAAAAGATGATGAGTACGCTTCAGTACATTTCACATTTTAACAAATATAAGGAAAGTCCTACATATCTCATATGTAATATCTCACAAATCAATAGGTAACGTGGAAATAAGAAACTTTATAATATATGTTATCAGAGAAATCTGCATCTTCCTCCTTGTGGATTGATTTTTCACTCTCAATTGAAGAGGTAAAATCTATGTTCAGTGAAGACAGATTGTGACATTACTGAGATGGCGGCGGGGATCAGAGGATTGGATTGAGAGAGGAGTGTAGGAGGCAGACATAGACACCTCTGCCTTTACTCTTTTTTTTTTTCTTACCATAGATTGAAACCAACTACTATTTCTGGAGAACTTGTAGTAGAATGTCTGTATCTGCCTTTAGCTCCTCCCTTCTCCCACCTTCATAGAATATTATGAGCACTAGCTGCCATCTTCTATCTCAGTAATGCGAAAATCTGTTTTCACTGAATACAGATTCAATCTTTGTTTCAAGTCTTAAAAATAGTCTAGAAGGAAAACAAAACAGATCTGCCTGATAATGTATATTAAAAGGTCGCTCATTTTCATATGTGCTATTGAATTATGACATAAAAACCAAAACGACGGTTACTCGTAAATAGTTAGATCAGCGACTGACATCTGCCTGCTTTACCATCTTGGATGCGGTGATTGCCATGACATCTATGACAAATCTCTTACTATTTGTGTGTTCGTATGGACCCGTAACTCTATGAAAAAACAGATTTTTTTTTTTCTTTTATATGCGACCGCTCTTCTTCAAATTGTCCCTAATTCTTTCTTTCTTCTCCCTAGGAAAGAGCAGTGGTAACCGAGGTCACAAGATCAGTGACTATTTTGATGTAAGTCAGAGATGAGCCTTTTTTTTATTCTGTGAATCATAATGAAAATCTATATATATAGGTATATTGCCAGGATATGCCATCACTTACAGTCTGCCATAGGTCCTACCTCTGAGATCCCAATGAGCCTGAGAATAAATGGAGCACATCATTATATCAGCGCTGCGTCGCCTTTACAGTTTTTTTTGCTGTTGTGTTCCTATCCCCTTACTCCATTCACTTGAAGAGAGCTAGTGGAGGAGGAGTAGCCCCTTCAACCTCAAGATTAGCAGGGGTCCAAATAATCATTATAAAGCAAATTAAAGTCCATAAACTTTTTTATTATTTAATTATTTTCTGGGTATTGCAAAGTTATGAATTTCTGTAATTTCCACATTACCTTGTTTTGCACCCTTCTCTCCCATACACAATGCTTCAATGCTCTTTCACAAGCAGCTTTCATCTGCTCCTCAGCAATATCTGTACACTTTATCCAATCAGTGTGTGTACAGGACTTTCCCTGTCTGAACTTTTTCGTTCCTACACTCAGGAAAAATCTTGTACAACCAGTGGTTACTTATTTTAAGTAGTATCATATCCTTGGGATTTCATAAGGTCGGAACGCGTCTTTAACTTGTCATTGCTGCACGTCTATAACTCTCCCATATTTCCATGTCTTTCAGTATCAAGCTGGGAATGGCTCCAGTCCTGTAAGAGGCCTACCTCCTTCTATCCGGTCTCCACAGAATTCCCACTCACATTCCACACCTTCATCTTCTGTGAGTCTTAGGGCTGCATGTATTAGCAGGTGTTTTATTGGGTGTGTGGTTATGGAGCTACGCTTTAAAGCTGGTGCTCCAGTGGTTTGTTTTGTTTTTTATTTAATCAGTGGAGTGGTGCTACTCATCTATGTTCCCTAACCCTAGTAATATAATTAATAGTGATGAGCGAACGTGCTGGTTAAGGTGTTATCTGAGCATGCTTGGGTGCTAAGCGAGTGACTTGGGCATGCTCAAAAAAATATGTTCGAGTCCCACGGCTGTTAGACAAACGCCACGTATGCAGGGATTAGTTAACAAGCAGGCAGTCCCTGCATGCGTTGCAGCTGTCGAAGCATATTTTTCGAGCACGCCCAAGTCACTCGGTTAGCACACGAGCATGCTCAGATAACACCTTATCTGAACATGTTCGCTCATCACTAATACTTACCAATCGCCATCTTCAGCTTTCTCTCTGCTCAAGTCCCGATTTGCCATCTTGTGACCACAACTTCTGACTGTCCGGAAGTCAGAGGCAACGGTCACAAGCGCTCGGTGTAAGTCTGAGAACCTTGTTGGGACCTTGTTCTGTTCTCATAGACTTACATTGAGTAGTGACTTCCGGTTCGCCCCCAGCAAACACTGAAGCGATCTGGCGGATCACAAACTGCTGCAGGCTGACCAGAGCAGCGCTGAGAAAAGATGAAGATGGCGGCTGGTACCGATAGAATTCTATGGAGAGAGGGGTGAGAGAGGGAGGAGTTCTGCCTCTCTTCTACATAGAATATTAGCAGCACCAACTGTCATCTCTTATCTCAGTAATGTATCAGTTTGTCTTCACTCAGTAATGTACCAGTTTGTCTTCACTGAATACAGATTTTACCTGCAAAATGATAATTTTGAGAATGACTGATCAGTCCTGGTGGAGAAAGAAGCAGATTCCCCTGATAACATATATTACATACCGTAGTTATTTCCTTTTGTACTTTTGATTTATGTAATAAATATAATGACAGTTACTCTTTAATGCGATATTCTAGAACCTCTTCGGTATTAGAGAGCGGGGATCTGCAGATAATAGGAATACCTACGTGTCATTGATATACTTAAATAAAAATATAAACTCCCTACATTTTACTAGTGATGATCCTATCAACAGTGTGACCTCCCATTCATATATAGTGCTGTGATCAGTATAAAGTTATGATTTTTTTTTTCTTATAGACAGATAACTTATATTCTTACAATTTTGAGAATTTTGAAAGCTTAAAACGGGAAGTAAAGGTTTCTGTACTGTATATACTTGTGTATAAGCTGAGTTTTTCAGCACAGTTTTTTGTGCTGAAAGCGCGCCCCCCCCCCCCCCCGGGCTTATACATGAGTCATCGTCTCAGAAAGCCAGCAGGGGAGGGGGAGTGGCGGATCACAGAGGCAGGAGCCGGCGGCTGTGGCTAAAGCCTGTGCCGCTGCTGTAATAGCGCACAGTGCCAGCCGCAGGCTTCCAGCACACATCATACTCGCCTACCTGCGCTCCATGGGTTCTGGCACTGCATCTCGTTCCGGCCGCCGGCGCCTGCAGCTCTTCCTGCTGAGCTATCACGTGGCCCTTAAAGGTAATGAATATGCACTACTCTCCACTCCCATAGGCGTGGAGTGCATATTCATTACCTTAATGAGAAGGGCCACAAGACCGCTGAACAGCAAGAAGAGCTGCAGGCATTGGCGGCCGGAACGAGGTGCAATGCCAGCAGCCAGAGCTCGCAGATAGGTGAGTAGGATGTTTTTTTTTTTTTTGTTTTTTTTTTTCAATAGGAAACATGCAAATAGGGATAGTGGATAGGAAGCCATGCATACAGGGACTGGACGGGGTAGGCATGCATACAGGGACTGGACGGGGTAGGCATGCATACAGGGACTGGACGGGGTAGGCATGCATACAGGGACTGGACGGGGTAGGCATGCATACAGGGACTGGAAGGGGTAGGCATGCATACAGGGACTGACGGGGTAGGCATGCATACAGGGACTGGATGGGGTAGGCATGCATACAGGGACTGGACGGGGTAGGCATGCATACAGGGACTGGACGGGGTAGGCATGCATACAGGGACTGGAAGGGGTAGGCATGCATACAGGGACTGACGGGGTAGGCATGCATACAGGGACTGACGAGGGTACCACGCATACAGGGACTGACGGGGTAGGCATGCATACAGGGACTGACGGGGGTACCACGCATACAGGGACGGGATGGGGGAGCCACGCATACAGGGACGGACAGGGGAGCCACGCAAACAGGAACTGGACGGGGTAGCCACGCATACAGTGACAGGGATGGGGGAGCCACGCATACAATGACAGGGATGGGGGGACAATGCATACCATAGGTGTCTTGGCTTATACTCGAGAGTGTGTGTGTGTGTGTGTATATATATATATATATATATATATATATATATATATATATATATATATATATATATATCTCATAAACATACAGTGCCTTGCGAAAGTATAAGTATTCGGCCCCCCGGAGATTTTCAACCTTTTCCCACATATCATGCTTCAAACATAAAGATACCAAATGTAAATTTTCGGTGAAGAATCAACAAGTGGAACACAATTGTGAAGTTGAACGAAATTTATTGGTTATTTTAAATTTTTGTGGAAATTCAAAAACTGAAATGTTGGGCGTGCAAATATTTTTCGGCCCCTTTACTTTCAGTGCAGCAAACTCACTCCAGAAGTTCATTGTGGATCTCTGAATGATCCAATGTTGTCCTAAATGACTAGTGATGATAAATACAATCAACCTGTGTGTAATCAAGTCTCCGTGTAAATGCACCTGTTCTGTGATAGTCTCAGGGTTCTGTTTTAAGCACAGAGAGCATCATGAAGACCAAGGAACACAACAGGCAGGTCCGTGATACTGTTGTGGAGAAGTTTAAAGCCGGATTTGGATACAAAATGATTTCCAAAACTTTAAACATCCCAAGGAGCACTATGCAAGCGATCATATTGAAATGGAAGGCGTATCATACCACTGCACATCTACCAAGACCTGGCCGTCCCTCTAAACTTTCATCTCCAACAAGGAGAAGATTGATCAGAGATGCAGCCAAGAGGCCCATGATCACTCTGGATGAACTGCAGAGATTTACAGGTGAGGTGGGACAGTCTGTCCATAGAACAACAATCAGTTGTACACTGCACAAATCTGGCCTTTATGGAAGAGTGGCAAAAAGAAAGCCATTTCTCAAAGATATCCATAAAAAGTGTTGTTTAAAGTTTGCAACAAGCCAGCTGGGGGACACACCAAACAGGTGGAAGAAGGTGCTCTGGTCAGATGAAAACAAAATTGAACTTTTTGGCAACAATGTCAAACGATATTTTTGGCATAAAGGTAACACAGGTCATCACCCTCAACACACCATCCCCACTGTCAAACGTGGTGGCAGCATCATGGTTTGGGCCTGCTTTTCTTCAGCAGGGTAGGGAAGATGGTTAAAATTGATGGGAAGATGGATGGAGCCAAATACAGGACCATTCTTTAAGAAAACCTGTTGGAGTCTGCAAAAGACCTGAGACTGGGACAGAGATTTGTCTTCCAACAAGACAATGATCCCAAACATAAAGCAAAATCTACAATGGAATGGTTCACAAATAAACGTATCCCGGTGTTAGAATGGCCAAGTCAAAGTCCAGACCTGAATCCAATCGAGAATCTGTGGAAAGAGCTGAAAACTGCTGTTCACAAACAATCTCTATCACACCTCACTGAGCTTGAGCTGTTTGCCAAGGAAGAATGGGCAAGAATTTCAGTCTCTCGATGTACAAAACTGATAGAGACATACCCCAAGTGACTTGCAGCTGTAATCGCAGCATAAGGTGGCGCAACAAAGTATTAAGTTAAAGGGGCCGAATAATATTGCACGCCCCACTTTTCAGTTTTTGTATTTCCACAAAAATTTAAAATAACCAATAAATTTCGTTCAACTTCACCATTGTGTCCCACTTGTTGATTCTTCACCAAAACTTTACATTTGGTATCTTTATGTTTGAAGCATGATATGTGGGAAAAGGTCGAAAAGTTCCAGGGGGCCGAATACTTTCGCAAGGCACTGTATACATTGTATGTATGTATATATTATTTTTTTTCAGCCATTTAATTGCCTGTAGAGTGGTGGGTGTATGGGACCTGTGACCCCTACTGATTGCTTTAAAGGTTTCTAAAAACTTCTCAGTTTGGGAGGTGGCGCACAGCTCCTGCCTGAGGGAGCACACATGGCGCTCTGTCTGCTCCCATCTTCTGAGCTGAGCACCTCTCAGCAATCTTTCGAGTGATGGGTGTTTCAGGACCTGGACGACAGCCGATCTACAGCCAAGTAAACTGGCGAGAAAATATCATATTTTTTTTTAAAATGTGTCAGACCTTTACTTTTTAATATATTATTGTGGTGTGAAACATTCAGTAAGATTCACCAATTCCACCTTCTGACCATGCTGTTTGTAGTTTTCTGCCAAATATAGGCTACATGTCTAATTTTTTTTTACTTTGTCAAAGGTTCGACAGAACAGTCCCTCACCTACTGCATTATTGTTTGGGGACCATCTTATGACACCCACAAAGCAGTTATCTTATAAATTAATTCAAGTGAGTATTCTTTTTTTTATTGGAGATCCGATCTTTGCTTTTTTTGTATTAGTTGTTTGTTTTTTCAGTCTTATTTCAGATTACCATTGGGATTTGTTCAGACCCTAGGACATACCGTATCTGTCCACCATCGTGCAGCAGACTAGGTTATTGTGTCCTTCTTTAAAGGGGTATTTTCATCTCCAGCATCCTATCCCAATATGTACTGTAGTAGGTGTAATAATATTAGCAAATACTTCCAATTAGAAATGTAGTATAGTTCTTCCGATTCTCCATGTCACTTACCTCATGTGCAGAGCATTCAGTAGCTGAGATATCCATGGGAACGAACGGTCACTATATGAATGGTTGTTACCATGGTTACCTAAGCTACTGCAGTGCCCTGCACATGGGCTAAGTGATATAGTGAATCAGAAGAACTATCCTACATTTCTAACTGGAGGTATTTGCTAATATTACATCTACTGCATATTAACATAGGATCTTGGAGATGGGAATACCCTTTTAAAGAGTGATATAGCCGGGAAAAATGTCAAACGGAGTTCAGACAGGATAATGACTTCTAGTCTCCTCTTTCTATACATGCCTATGTTTCACTCAAAAAACAAAATGAAAGTTTCGTATGAATGAAGTCTGAACATGTTGGCTTTTATAGATAACAATAGGCCCGGTTACAGCACAGGCCCCCAGTGTTGCGCCATGTTTTGAAACATCCTATAGGGCCTACGTGCAGACTTAGTTTATATGGGACTTTGAGACCGCTTTTTGAGAAAAGCGAATACAAGTCATCATCCTTCCCTTTCCCTAAATCCATTTTTGCCCTTGGCTAAATAAATAATGCTTTAGGTCCGGTTGTGTCCCTTCCTTGATAAGGTTGCTTAGGAATATTTTATAAGGTAAATCAAGCGCATGCTTCATTAACCTGTTGTGCCCTGTTATTACTTGGAGCCTGCAGATCTTCTTGTATGCTGATATAATCTTTATTTGAGCTCTTGCTTTTCTTCCTACTTTTATTTTGAGGGTGCATCATGTCAATAAACGACCGTTCTTCAAATGGAAAATACTTTTATGAATTGCTCCATTTATCCTGTTTTTTTTTTTTTTTTTTTTATTTATTTTTTTTATCCTGAGCAGTTTGTTGCATTTGCTCGTTTTATGATGGGTTTTATCAACATTTGTTTTTTTTCCACTGGGTTATTTGGTTAATATGCTTGTAAATGCTTAAGCTTCAAGTCTGCAGTCACTCTATGACTCTGTTAGGATTCTCTGGTGCCAGGAGCAGCGGGCACGTGACTGTAAGTGTGCGATTTGGATACATGCCGACTAGACATGCCGTGCCTCGCTCTCAATACAAGTGAATTGAGCGAGGCCAGACACGTCTAGTCGAAATGTGGCTGGAAGTATAAAGATGCATACTTGCGGTCACTTGGCCGTCTTCACAGTAGAATCCTGACAGCGTGCGCCTTGCATGCTGTGAGGATTTACAAGTCTGCAGTCACGATTAACAGCAAGTGATCTTCTAGCTAGAAGACTCTATCTACACCAGCAAGCTAGAAAAATACCAGAAATAAAACTAATCTACTTTATTCAAAATTAGATTTAAAAAGGACTCCCTTCGGGAGAAGGGAGCGTCACATGGAGGAACCCATGAATGTATAGATTCGGGTGAGATCTTTCCATGATATACTAAATGACATAAAAAATCTGTAAAGGTGGTGAATTGTATGATCCAAAGAGGAATGTCTTGATTCACACCTTGGTTATATATAATTACAGACTGTTTATTATGCCATTCTTTATTTATAGGTGATTATTTGATATAAGGCTGTTATGATATTTGTTCAAGATCATTGTTAGTGATGACTATGTATGCTACACAGAAGTGGCACATAAAGTACAATAGATCTGTAAAAGACATTTTTCTAGCACCATGAGAGTGTGTTTTTTAAAACAAATTCACACGAAGCGGATACTCTGAGGGGGTGTCTATGGAGAGTTGGATAAAGACACCAAGGGTATACCGGTAGGGTGCTTGAAAATTTGGTCTTACCGCGTCAGATTGAGCGGTTTCTTGTAAGTGTTTGTCTTTTTGTACATGTACATTTTTTATGAATGGACTAAGTCCTTTTTAAATCTAATTTTGAATAAAGTAGATTAGTTTTATTTCTGGTAAGTCTGCAGTCACATAGAGTGACTGTAGACTTGAAGCCCAAACTTGAACATCCCCTTAAACATTTTTCAAGCTTTTTTTAGGTGCCTTTTTTTATTAATCTTTTCTTCTGAAGTTTTTGATAAATCCATTAAGCCAAAAAAAGAAAATGCTGGCTCTTTTTCAGGTTTAACCACTTGCAGAACACTTAAAAAGACACCCAGGCATCTTCCATGCATCTTTTTGGCTTTTCCATTGACTAATATTATAAAGTATTGTCTGTCTTCCTAGCGGGAAAGCCTGAAGAAGGGTCGGCTCTCTTCTTTTAGACACTTGGTGTCTTTGAAAGCCTGAAGCAATTAAAAGATGCTCAAGAGCCTGAACATATGAATAGCAAGTTATTTTTCCAGTGAAACAAAGAGGACAAATTTTTTTTTTAGCAATTTTTCAGCATTTTTATGAGCGGAGCTGTTGAAAAAATGCCCTTGGAGTATGTTCACTGATTCTCAAGCAGATCTGCTTTAAATTCCACTAAAAAAACTCTCAACACTCATTGAATGTTTTCTAGTGATTTAATTGCAAAATCCACTATTCTCATATAGCAAGGTTTTTTTTTTGTTTTTTTTTGTTTTTTTAGTGCAGATTCCTTGTGAAATCCGCTTTAACCTTGAAACTCGCACGAGGGCAAAAAAAAAATAAAAGAAAGGAAAATCATCAAAACCACATAATAAACCCACGGTAGAACTGTTAAAACATACAAAAATGGAAACTGACATGGATTTCTCTTGAAAGCCATATTAGATTTTTTTTGCCTCTGGAATAAAAAACTGTGCGAGAACAGACCGTTATGATGAGAGTTGGTAGCCAAAGTTGAGCTACGAAAAATTCCATTTGCAGAGCAATCTGTCCATTATTCTTTCCTCTCTTTAGCAGCCGTGGTGAATTGGTGCTTACTCTGTCGCCTCATTGGGGGACACAGAACCATGGGTGTTATGCTGCTGTCCACTAGGAGGCGACACTCTGCATAATCTGAAAAAGATTAACTTTGGCTCCTCCTCTGCAGTATACACCCCTGGACGGCGTCAGCCTTCTCCAGTTTTTGCTTAGTGTCGCAAGGAGGCACACCTTTTTTCTTTTTTTCCTTTCGTCGGAACAGATGAAGAAAAGTGGGTCTCCAGTGAGACTCCCGGCATGGCTCCTTCCTTGGCCCCCTTTTTAGGGGTGCCCAGTTGAAGTGGAGATGGCGATCCCCATGTCGCTTCTTCCTCAGTCCCTCGGGTACTGGTCCGAAGTTGAGACCCCCCTCCTTCCCCAACCCCCGTCAGGGTATGGGTTGAGGTTGAGGCAAGGATGAAGACCCCCTGACGGTGACAGACGCACCCTCCCTATTCCCCCGCAGGGGGCATTAGTTTGAGACGCCGCAGGTAGGGTCGGAGTACAGACAGCATTCTACACCAGGGACCCCAGCCCAGCTGTGGGATCCTGCTGGGGCCGGGGGAGTGTGCAGGCAGACGTGGCACAGCAGAGACAGGGCTTTCTGCTCCCCTGTCTCTGCAGCAGCAGTGGTTCCATGGTGCTCCAGGGACCCCCCACACAGGTACCGCTAGCCCTGCTGCCCCCACCGCTAGCCAGTCGCCCATTCCGGGGGGGGGGGGGGTCCGGTGCAAATCCGACGCCCTCCCGGACTACCGCGCCGCTCTGGAGCCCTCCTGGGCATCAGGCCTCTAATCTAGACCGCGGCTTCGGCCTAGCCGAAGCCGCCGCCTTTTCCCCGGCCCGCCCCCCGGATGACTAAAATGACACGCTGGAGGGTCATAGAAGGGGCGGATTGAGGCAGAAAGGGCGCGTTTTTACAAGCCCAGCGCGCCCTTTTCAGCTCTCCGCCCCCTCCTCCCTCTCCTCAGAGTCCCGGCACAGGTCTCGATCACCTGAGTCGGCCTATAGCACAAGGTCGTCCCCCCCCCAGGGAGAGACAGCGTCATTCCAGGTCTCCTAGGCAGTCCCCTGTCACAGACAGACAGTGCAATTTACCACAGAGATCCCCCACCACAGAAGACCCCTGCCCCAGGTCGCCCTCCAGGGATCACCTTAGTGAGGCACAGGATTCGGAGGGCATCTGTGACTCTGACTCAGATAACGAAACGGAGAGGTCCGTGGTACCTTCTCCCCCTAGCAATACAGCGCTAGTTGAGGACATAATCTCTGCAATTCATCGGGTGCTAAAAATTCCAGAGTCGGCCCCGGAAGTCCCAGAACATAGGATTTGCTTCGAAAGTGTTCAGAAACCACCTAAGGTCTTCCCTAATCACCATGAGTTTGAGGAAATACTTACCAAACAGTTTGCGCAGCCTGAGAAAAAATTTGCTAATCGCAAATATTTGGAAGCGAAGTACCCCTTCCCACAGACAGACACCAAACAATGGACAGATCCACCTGAAGTGGACCCCCCGGTTTCTAGGCTAGCAGCGCAGACCTTACTCTCTCTGCCAGATAGCTCAACCCTCAGGGACGCAGCAGACCGGCAAGTAGAACGCATGGCTCGTTCTATTTTCGAAGTGGCAGGCGCCTCTCTGGGCCCTGCGTTTGCTTCAGTTTGGGCGGCCAAGGCCATCCTTGCTTGGGCCAAAAAACTACAGGAGGGTCTTCAAGCTTCAAATCCCGAGCTCTCGGACCAAGCGGTCCAGATAGCAGTGGTAGCAGACTACATGCTTCATGCAGCCCTGGATTCTGCAAGAGGTGTAGCGGGAATAGCATCAAACGCCATCACGATCCAACGCATCCTCTGGCTGCGAGAATGGAAAGCGGATGCGGCCTCGAAGTCCCTCACGCGACTTCTTACTGGAAGACTTTTCGGCGAAAAGCTGGACACAATGATAGCCAATGCCACTGGGGGTAAGAGTACCTCTCTCCCTCAACTAAAACCGAAACGCACGTTTAAACGAAGAAACCAGACGCGATTCCGATCCTTTCGGAATTCCTCGGGCTAGTCCGTCTCGCGCCCAGCGCAAAACCGTAACCGCTCTCCAAGCAGGGACAACCCACGGACGCAGCAGCGACCGGACAGGTCTTGGCAGTCGAAAGCAGGCCAAGCGAAACCCAAGGGAGGAAAACCTCAGAACTTCGCTTCATCATGACTCACGAACTCCGGAAGACACCCCACCAGTAGGCGGCCGACTTTTACTCTTCCAGCAAGTCTGGCTGCCTATTACAGAAGACAGGTGGGTCAGGGAAATAGTGTCTTCCGGATACAAGATAGAGTTCACTTCCGCTCCACCGAACCGGTTCTTCCTTTCTATTCCTCCAACACCACCAGACAAGGCTCGTGCTTTCCACCAAGCGGTCTCCTCTCTCCTTCAAGCAGGAGTTGTGGTGCCGGTTCCCGCGAACGAGAGATTCCGAGGGTTCTACTCAAATCTGTTCGTAGTCCCAAAGAAAGGAGGCAGCGTCCGACCCATACTGGACCTAAAACAGCTCAACAATTACGTACGGGTCAGTCACTTCCACATGGAGTCCCTCCGGTCCATCATTGCATCCATGGAGCAGGGAGAATACCTTGCCTCCATAGACATACAGGATGCGTATCTGCACATACCAATTGCCCCCGCCCACCAAAGGTTTCTCAGGTTTGTGGTCAACCAAAACCACTACCAGTTTGTCGCCCTTCCGTTCGGACTCGCCACGGCTCCAAGAACGTTCACGAAAGTCATGGCGGCCACCATGGACGTTCTGCACTCAAGAGGCATTCTAGTCATCCCGTACCTGGACGACCTCCTCATCAAGTCTCCCACTTTCAAAGATTGCGAGGTCAGTGTCTCAATCACAATAGACACACTGAGTCGCCTGACCGATGCAAGCCTGACAGGCTGGGGGGCGGTGCACCTACATCACAGGGTACAAGGCAAGTGGTCACCGAGGTGACATTGCCCATCAATATTCTGGAAATCAGGGCCATCCTCTTGGCACTGAGAGCCTTTCATCACTTGCTTGCAGCCTCGCACATACGGATACAGTCGGACAATGCCACGGCTGTGGCATACGTGAACCACCAAGGCGGGACCCGCAGCTCCCAGGCGATGAGAGAAGTGGCCCATATCCTCCGCTGGGCGGAAGACACGAGGTCGGTACTTTCTGCGGTCCACATTCCGGGTGTAGAAAACTGGGAAGCCGACTTCCTCAGCAGGCAAGGAATGGATTCGGGGGAGTGGTCTCTCCATCCCGAGATTTTTTTACCAGATCTGTCAACGCTGGGGAACCCCGGAGGTGGACCTAATGGCATCCTGTTAGGCGTCGGATTTCCGGCGCTGCACAGCGGGAATCCCGAGCCTTGCCTCCGACTGTCTCCCATTCCTCCCCAGCCGCAGAGGAGCTTGCTCAGCAAACTCGTCGGTCCCGGCGCTCTGTCCAGACCAGCTCCGTGGGTTTGCTTGCTGCTGCCACCCCTGGTTCAGCTTTGGCAATGCATGCTGCTCAGCAGCAAGATCCTCCAGGGGCTAAGTCCTCATGTCGGGCCACTGAGCATGCCTGTGGAGTGATCTCCCATTGGAGATCAAAGGTCATGTGCTCAGGTCCTGCTCGTGTTCAGATTGGCCCATCCGAGAAGCAAGGAGGATCACGGACGCCTGCGGCTATAAAAGGTTCGCATGGCCGCTCGGCCATGCGCTAAGATAGACTCAAATAGTTTGGTGTGTATGATGATGGATGCATGTATCTGGTGTCTGACTCATTATGAAACCCCTACCCTTTGATACATCTGTTGTTAGGGTTTAGAGACTGAGTCAGCGCCTGCTAGTGGCTAGCCTGTAGGCCACAGTGCATACCGGCCGTCTGCACACTTGCACACGCCATTTATTTGATCCCTGTTGGTATCGCAGTCACGGTGCCGGGCGCTAGCGGTCTAGAGGGACTTTAGTCCTGCTGTCTAAGGGCTGAGTTCTGTGACGTTACGCTAGCGCTTACTCTGCCGAGCTCTGTGAGCGAAAACAGGCTACGGCATCTATTATTTGCGGTAGTGCGGCTCTAAGTCATAAGAGTTCGCCTCGGTACACCTTGGGTGAGGTTAACCCCGTGTGTGCCGTTATTGCACCGCCATATCGCGTCCGCCATTACCGAGCAGCAGTTAACACCTCTGCACAGTGGACCTCGGGCTGCGAACGCACCTAAACACCATCTTATTATTTGGTGTGTTCCGCCAGCCCTTAACACCCGTGGTCGCTCGGAGCGGATGCCATGGTCCAGGACTGGTCCCAGTTCCGACTCCTGTACATTTTTCCACCCCCCCCCCCTAATCTCCAGGGTCGTGAGGAAGATCAAGCAAGAGGGAGTTCCAACCATCCTCATCGCTCCAGACTGGCCCAGACGTACATGGTACGCCGACATCGTTCAACTTACAGCAGACGTCCCCTGGCGTCTACCCGACCGTCACGACCTTCTGTCTCAAGGTCCGTTCTTCCATCAGAATTCAGGGGCTCTCAATTTGACGGCATGCCCCTTGAAACCTGGATTCTAACCCAGGCAGGTTTTTCACCGGCAGTCATTGCGACTATGATCAGGGCAAGGAAGCCTGCCTCCGCCAAGATCTATTATCGTACCTGGAGAGCTTTCTTTTCTTTGTGCGAATCTCATGGACAAGTCCCACTCCCTTATTCCCTCCCGAAGGTACTAGGTTTTCTTCAATCGGGTCTAGACGCCAAGCTATCCTTAGGCTCGCTTAAGAGTCAGGTGTCGGCGCTTTCAGTCCTTTTTCAAAAGCGCATTGCTACTAAACCGCAAGTAAGGACTTTCATCCAGGGAGTTTCCCGATTGGTTCCTCCCTACAAACGTCCGCTGGATACATGGGACCTCAATCTGGTCCTGACAGCATTGCAAGCTCCACCCTTCGAAACTCTTAGAGGAGTTCCACTCTCCATTCTGTCTCAGAAAGTGGTTTTTCTAGTGGCGATCACCTCGTTACGCAGTGTCGGAATTGTCAGCACTTTCCTGCAGACGGCCTTTCCTAGTCTTTCACCAGGACAAGGTGGTTCTCCGCACGGTACCATCCTTCCTTCCAAAGGTTGTGTCCAACTTTCACCTCAATGAGGAGTTTTCACTGCTATCCCTTTGCCCGGTTCATAGAGTGGAGAAGGCTCTGCATACGCTTGACCTCGTCAGAGCATTGCGGATTTACGTGTCCAGGACTGCACCTTTCCGGAAGTCTGATTCCCTCTTCATTCTTCCAGAAGGTAGTCGCAAGGGACTGCCGGCTTCCAAGGCTACCCTTGCCAGGTGGATCAAGTCCACCATACATGAGGCCTACCGACTTAACAGTTCCCCTCTTCCGGCCGCTATCACGGCACACTCTACACGGGCAGTAGGGGCCTCCTGGGCCATTCGGCACCAGGCTTCGGCACAACAAGTGTGTAAGGCGGCCACTTGGACTAGCCTACACACGTTTACGAAACACTATAGTGTTCATACCCAGTCCTCAGCGGATGCGAGCCTGAGTAGACTGGTTCTGCAGGCGGCAGTGCCCCAAATTTAGAGACCTGCTAGCACAATATTCGTCCATTGCTTCCCACCCAGGGACTGCTTTGGGACGTCCCATGGTTCTGTGTCCCCCAATGAGGTGACAGAGTAAAGGAGATTTTTGTGTACTCACCGTAAAATCTTTCTCTTAGCCTCTAATTGGGGGACACAGCTCCCACCCTGTTGCCCTTATGGGCCGTTGTTTACGGTTGAGTTCTCATATTGTTCTTTGAGCTCGTACATAGTAGCCTTCTTACAGGCATGGTTATGTTATTTGGTTATGTTCCTCCTATTGCTTTTGCACAAAACTGGAGAAGGCTGACGCCGTCCAGGGGTGTATACTGCAGAGGAGGAGCCAAAGTTAATCTTATTCAGATTATGCATAGTGTCGCCTCCTAGTGGACAGCAGCATAACACCCATGGTTCTGTGTCCCCCAATTAGAGGCTAAGAGAGAGAGATTTTACTGTGAGTACACAAAAATCTCCTTTTCAGAATGTGCCTGTGTTTGCTGTTACTAAGGGACCGTTAACACGGACTGACCGGCGGCACAATACGACCATCGATTGGTAAACGTTTATCAATCTGCTGTCCTTTGAATGCCATAGGAACAGATCATTTCACCCAATGAACAAGTGTTTTGCTTGTTCATCAGGTGATCCTGACAGTGTGTGGTGTGCACGCCAAGTGACCCCAAGTGCGGCTTGCATTTTTCCGGCCACATTCTGACTAGATGTGCCTAGCTTCCTTCAATACAAGTGAGTTGAAGCTGAGCACGTCTAGTCTGCACATGCCCGCCCGCCCACTGAACTGGTAAGGCTAGTTTCACACTAGCGTTTCCTGGAGCTGCGGAGGGATGCGCATGGCCGCCGTGAAACTCCGCCCATGGCCACACCTCCGGTCAGCTCCGCCTATGGGCGCATGGCGCTGCATGCGACCTGCGTACCCTATCTTTAGCATTGGGTACGCAGGCCGGGCGCAGGTATGCGTTTGCCGGAGCATGCGTCCTTTTGACGGTGCGCCAATCGCACCAAAATACAACACTGCGTTTGGCGCAGGTCGGCGCACCATCAAAAGGACGCATGCGCCAGCAAACGCATACCTGCGCACGGCCTGCGTACCCAATGCTAAAGATAGGGTACGCAGGTCGCATGCACCCATAGGCGGAGCTGACCGGAGGAGGTGCAGCTGTGGGCGGAGCTTCACGGCGGCCGTGCGCATCCCTCCGCAGCTCCAGGAAGCGCTAGTGTGAAACTAGCCTAATAATGGTGACTCCTGACAGTATGTTCACTGCATGCTGTTAGAGTACAGTCGCAGACTTATCAGACAACCCTTTTAATTGCAAGGCTACCTGGTCACACAACCATATTTAGTATGTGTATGGACTTCTAGATACATAGACTTGTCATATATTACTTTGTTTCCTCCTAAATGAGTTTTGTGACGTTACCGCTCTTTGTATGTCGTACAGACTGATCTCACCATGCTGAAGCTTGCCGCCCTAGAAAGTAATAAAAACCAGGATCTGGAAAAAAAAGAAGGCAGAATAGATGATTTGCTCAGGGTGAGTAAAAAATGTCCTGAAAGCGTTACCTGCTACTAATTGTACGTGTCGATGTGTGTGCACGCATGGGATAACAGTAGAATGGATGGTGTGCAATCCTCTTATCTCATTCACATCTTATCTCTGTAACACAACAATAAAAGCCTCATTTACATAGAATAGCCGTCCATCCGCTGAACAATTGTTTGGATGAAATCTATCGCTCCAGTTTCTCCTGTGCTCAGGAATACTTTGCCGAACTTTCATGTGTCTTCAGAGGGGAGAGCTGGGAAAGCTCCGGCTGCAGCTTGTGTCTTGTATGGCAAAAGTGAAACTACCTGACCCTAATCTGCCCGGCATCACCTGTCAGCGAAGGGTCCGGAGGGTCCCATACACAATAGACGGATTACGGAGGGTTCACTGGCAACATGGTGACCATTAGTAGTTGGCAGTGTACTAAATCATAACTAGTGATGGTAATGTGGTCTTGTGGAAACCTAGAAGGTTTGGATTTTTGACGACACTCGTGTAAAAATATAAATTATCTTTATCGTCAGGAAAGATGTATATCTTTGTACCGTGTTAGCCAGTAGATAGAAAAATATTCAGGATTGAGAGTCCTCAGTGGTTGATACCTTTTAATAACTGAAAAGATGGTAACAAATTGCAAGCTTTTGAGACTACTCAGGTCTCTTCATCAGGCTAGACAGATTTTGTGTTAGTCTAGCCTGATGAAGAGACCTGAGTAGTCTCGAAAGCTTGCAATGTGTTACCATCTTTTTAGTTAGCCATTAAAAGGTATCAACCACTGAGGACTCTCAATCCTGAATATTTTTCTTTGTTATCGTCGTGATTCAACGCATTGCCATATCTAGAAATGCTCTGTCAAATCCATGCTTTTTTATGCAAAAATAGCTTACGCTTTTCTTTACTCATGAAAACTGCATTACATGGCCTTTCCTTAAAGGGAATCGGTCACCTATTGTTTCGCATATAAGATGCGGCCACCGCCATCAGGGGCTTATCTAAGGCATTCTGTAATGCTGTAGATAAGCCCCCGATGTAACTTGAAAGATAAGAAAAACTAGTCCTCTTCTTTCCTTCCCATCGCGGCGCAGGCGCACTGCTCTGCCCAGGTCAGAGAGGTCCTGCTCCTGTGCCGGAGCCTGAGAAGGGACGCAAAGAAAATGACGTCATCGCCAGAAGGTGGGAGGCGCCGGACCAGACCGCGACACCCATCGGACCCGGCCCGCCCCTGGGTGAGTATAATCTAACTCGTTTTTCTTATCTTTCGGGTTACATCGGGGGCTTATCTACATGCTATAGATAAGCCCCTGATGGCGGTGGCCTCATCTTATATGCGAAAAAATAGGTGACAGATTCCCTTTAAACACAGGCCAATGCAAACTGGGGACGAATGATTGTTAGCACGATTCCCCACTCTGTCTGCACTTTGATCAATGCATATCCCGCTTACTGAGAACAAAAGGATGATTTTAAGGCTCGCATAAACGAATCAATCAGCTGACGAGCAAGCGTTTTGCCAATCGGCCAATTAATTCGGAATGATCGATTTTATGAGCACTCGTTGGAACGACAGTGACTCCCATGAAGGGTCCCAATGAGCGATCTTCCTATTCACCCTATCCATCCAAGTGTGGTGTACAGACCCATCACCAGTCCTTTCTTCCGCACAGTGCATTCTTAATTGTGGGCTTCAGGCAGTAACAACAATTTATAATAAATGGCAGCCAATAACATTTGGTGCTTGTTGCAAAGCAAAGTGGTCCGACAATATGGCAATCTAAAATATTCTGAAAAAGCAATTAGTTTATTATCATTTCTAATGGTTGAGACACTAATATCAAGTATCTATCATCTCATCGTTGCCTTTAGTTCTGATATTGCATGTTACATATCTCGGTATGATCAGGTGTTTTTGTACAATCAGTGTGTTTTTTGTTTCAGTAACTTATATGGCTATTATTACATCTTTTTAATTCATTTACGCTCTGTAATGTTTACAATTTGTTGTGGGTCTGATACAGTAGTTTGAGGATTGTATTTCTCTGGCCCTTGGAAAAGTTGGGAGGGAACTTGTCATATTAATATAACTGATCTGCATGCAGGAGGTTATAGATCAGGAGGAGCTGATCAGATAGATATGCATATATGTTGAAAAAGTCTCAGAGTAAAATTAGTATTTTATTCATTGAGGTCCCCAGTGTTTGTATGAATTATTCCAGAGGACGGTACTATACAGTGATTGACAGTCTCCTTTATGACTCTGCATGCAGAGATAGCTGTCAATCACTCATAGGTCCGCCCACTGGACTCATATACAAACACCAGGTAGTTCAATAAATAAAATGTAAGTTATCCTGAATCTTTTCCAACAAACTATTACATCATTGTGTTCAGTGTCTCCTCCTCTATAATTATACATTGGAATGCATGTACCACGTGGCAGGTTCCCTTTAATCAATCTTCACTACCTGCATATGAGCCTGTGTCACATGTGTCTGCCATTAGTTTGACCACTCTGCTTCTTCACACACCCACAAAAAAATAAGAAAAATCTCATTGTCATGTATTTATATATTTTGCTCACTTGTATAGCACCGTTAATTCCATTAAATCACCACTGTCCTCATTGGGACTCACAATCTAGATTCCCTATCAGTATGTCTTTGAAGTGTGGGAGGAAACCGGAGAACCCGGTGGAAACCCACGCAATAACGGGGAGAACATACAAACTCCTTGTAGATGTTGTCCTTGGTGGGATTTAATCCCAGGACCCCAGCGCTGCACAGTAAAGGGCCTGTCACACTAAGCGATATCGCTATAATGTCACTGGTTTTGTGACGTAGCAGCGATATTGCTAGCGACATCGCTATTATTATTATTATTTATTGTTATAGCGCCATTTATTCCATGGCGCTTTACAGGTAAGGAGGGGTATACATAAAAACAAGTACAATAATGTTGAACAATACAAGTCATAACTGGTACAGGAGGAGAGAGGACCCTGCCCGCTAAGGCTCACAATCTACAAGGGATGGGTGAGGATACAGTAGGCGAGGGTAGAACTGGTCGTGCAGCGGTTTGGTCGATCGGTGGTTACTGCAGGTTGTAGGCTTGTCAGAAGAGGTGGGTCTTCAGGCTCTTTTTGAAGGTTTCGATGGTAGGTGAGAGTCTGATATATTGTGGTAGAGCGTTCCAGAGTAGGGGGGATGCGCGAGAGAAATCTTGTATGCGATTGTGGGAAGAGGAGATAAGAGGGGAGTACAGAAGGAGATCTTGTGAGGATCGGAGGTTGCGTGCAGGAAAGTACCGGGAGACGAGGTCACAGATGTATGGAGGAGACAGGTTGTGGATGGTTTTGTATGTCATGGTTAGGGTTTTGTACTGGAGTCTCTGGGCAATGGGGAGCCAGTGAAGGGATTGACAGAGGGTAGAAGCTGGTGAATAGCGGGGGGACAGGTGTATTAGTCGGGCAACGGAGTTTAGAATAGATTGGAGTGGTGCGAGAGTGTTAGAGGGGAGGCCACAGAGCAGGAGGTTGCAGTAGTCAAGGCGAGAGATAATGAGGGCATGGACTAGGGTTTTTGCAGATTCTTGGTTGAGGAATGAACGGATTTGTGAAATATTTTTGAGTTGAAGTCGGCAGGAAGTGGAAAGGGCTTGGATATGTGGTTTGAAGAAGAGATCAGCATCAAGGATTACCCCGAGGCAGCGAGCTTGTGGGACTGGGGAGAGTGGGCAGCCATTTACTGTAATGGATAGGTTCGTTGGGGGGGGTCACGTGAGATGGGGGAAAGATGATTAATTCTTTTTTGTCCATGTTAAGTTTCAGAAATCTGGTAGAGAAGAAGGATGAAATAGTGGACAGACATTGAGGGATTCTGGTTAGCAGAGAGGTGATATCTGGTCCAGAGATGTAGATCTGTGTGTCATCAGCATAGAGATGATACTGAAAGCCATGACATTCTATAAGCTGTCCCAGGCCAAAGGTGTAAATGGATAAGAGCAGGGGTCCTAGGACCATGTCTGATACTTACCTCCGACCGGCTCCCCCGCTGGTTATCGCTGATCGCGTGAGAACGTCCTGGACGGCTTCTTGTCGTCAGCTTCCTGCTGTGACGATCTTGTCGTCAGCTTCCTGCTGTGACGACGAGCGACGTGTGGACGCGGGCGGGAGGACGTCAGAATCGCCGCGTCTGACAGGTAAGTAGCTACCCCCGTCCCCAGCGATGTCGCTGGTAAGATCTGCCTGTGTGGCAGCTCACTAGTGACCACTTAGCGATGTACAAGTGATCCTGACCGCGTCATATCGGTGGTCGGGATCACTGGTGCATCGCTAGGTGTAACGGTACCTGTACAGTGCTAATAACCCTTGAGCCACAATCTCACATGCCATGAGTAAGGATTGTGCTTTGGAAACACAATGACATTTTGTCTGTACTCCTTGGTTTTATGGATTTTGTGGCTAATTGAGGACTGAATAGAAAAGCACCCAGAGAAAACGAGCGCTTTTACTGGAAGCTTGTATAATCCTGTGACGGAGTGAGGACTATCTCTCTCTAACTTGCAATTTTCTTGTGCGAACAGAAGAAACACACAGTCATGTGATTTCCAACCATCTCCATGGCTTTCCAAGAGTGTTCTTATCTTTATAGGCTATCAAGTCTGAAGGCCTCATTCAGATGTCTGTTTTTTCACGTACGAGTTCTATGTGTGTCTTTTACGGACAGAACTTGTACTTAGTATAGTCTTTGGGGCCATTCACGGTTTTTGTTTTGTTTTTTTCTTGCAGACCGTGGGGTCTGTTGAAAATCGCAGAGATATGTCAGGTATTGATCCGAGCGTCAGATCAAAATGGGCAAATTTATAGGTCCGTGACAAAAACCGGACCGCACACTGATGACATTGAGTACGGAAACTTTTTTTTTTTTTTGGTTTCTCATCTGAGAAAAACTCAGTGACACGTTGTAGAAAATCTGATGAAGCTCCGAACAAAATCACTGATGAAAATCAAACTGATTTTTTTTTCGTACGAGACATCTGCATGAGACTTGGCAGTCCTTAAAAATTTAACCCCTTGCATTCTCTTAACACTAGCTTCCACCTTCGGATGATTTTGAGCACCTTCTTTGAGCCTTGAATGGGTCACCCAAAATCAGTGGCATCCCAGCTAATGGGTGAAAGGACTATAATCTGCCACGTTGCCAAATCTTGTAGAGCGGGAGAAGGAAGAACGCTTTTCAAATGAATGCCTGAAAATGCTTTTATTATGGTTCTGGATTGAAACATTGAGCGAGAATATATGCAGAACATTAGATACATAGCGTATACCAGCGGCTGGATGCAATCCACATCCATATCCATCGGCTGAGAGATGAAGCTGAATAAATATTAGCAGTGATTTCTGCAAAGAAAACGCTGACATTTTCCAGACATAGAATAGGATAGATGTATTTTTGCGGTTTCTCCTGTACTTGCCACTTACGTCCATTATGCTCCTCATCGTCTCGGGAGCTTTTTCTCCCAATGTCTTGTCACTACTGGGTTTTGCCGTCCACATGATCCGTGCACCGGTTTATATTGGTGCAGAGCAGAGACCTTGTCATGTCCTTGACTCTTTCAGCCATGTTCTAATTATTTCCCTTCTTGGAGGGCTGGAGCGAATATTGCTTTTTGTAGCAGTCTGTGCAGCTAATCCGGGGCCGCCATACGTCTCATAGAATAGTCATCCTATAAATAAGGCGGCAGATCGTCGTCTCTAAATAACTATCCCAATGATAAATCGGCAAGGAATTGACGGTAAACGTTAATAGTTTAGGTCCGGGGAATGTGTCTGGGAGCAGACGGGGTTATTTTATCTGGTGCCGCACAATGAGAGAGCACTGGTGAATTGTAATGTGCTCTGCGAGGTACAAAAGACGCTTGCATACATGGAGAATTCCTCCTACTCAATGACTTCCGGTTTTCTTCCAGTTTTTCTTTATCTTAATTAATGCTCAATATAATAGTAAAAAAAAGCATGAAACCCATAGATATATTAATGATCTCTGCTTACTATGATCGTTATCCATAACTCAGCATCCCATGTATAGAGCAGCCCGGCCATCCATAGTCGTTTTAAAGAGGTTTCATCACAATAAAAATCATTTTTAAACTGGTTGTAATTTACTTGAAAATTGCTAAGATTTTTTTTTTAAATAATTTCTAAGTCTTTTGTCACTTTTTTTTTGTCCACTTTTTATGAAAAGGAAACCGTTCTGTCGCAGCAGCAATTGTCAGGGCACCATAGCTCGCTGCAGCACAATGTGGGGGATTGGAGAGAGTACAAAAAATAAAGCAAGCTCACTTTAGTTACCCTCTACCCCTCCCGTCTCTCGTTTTTAGATGCAGGGAGCTAGAAGGAGGTTGTACATAGATTTCACAAATGTGGAGAAGGAAAAAAGCATTTGCAACCTCAAGGAGGGCAAAGAAAACAGGCTGGAAATAAGCGCCGGATAGAAATTTAGCAATGAAAGTGTGTTTTCCTAGATAAAAATTGTAGTGTTTTTTTTTTTAAGGGAATTTGTCAGCAGGTTATTTGCTATTTAATCTGAGAGCAACACAATGTAAGAGAGAGGGGCCGTTTCCAGGGAGGTGTCACTTGCTGTAGGTTAAATACAATCAGTGTTTTATCAGAAGGAGATTATCACAGCAGAGCTAGTTGTCACATACAAGACAGTCACGCTAATATGGGTAACCCCGCCACTGATTGGACATTTTCTTGAAAGAAAATTGCACCAAGCAGTCCAGTAAGGTCAAGTTCCCACAATGAGTTTTTGGTCCGTTTTTTTTTACGCTGCATGTGTTACTAATACAGCAAAGCACAGAAAGAGGAAAAAATCCTCCAATAATGATACACAGCAAAGGAACAACAAGGTTTACCCGTACAGGCCTCCAGACAATGCACTATCAGTGTGCAGTGGACCCATATAATTAGGATAGCAACACAGGTGCAAAAATACCAACAAAATAACCTGCTCACATCCTACCAATATATGGAGGGGGCGGTTATCTGGTATATAGATGCACATGAAACTTGTGTTTGAAACCAAATGGGCCCAGCTGCACCCTGAAAAAAAGTGCAAAGAAAACACATTTAAAAAAATGTGGAGTATTAGCTGATATTTTGGCCAAAATACGTGAGCCCGTAACCTGCGTCAAAGATCTCCACGTTTACGGGTACCTAACACTATAATTGCTGTGTATCATTATTGGAGGATTTTTTCCTCTTTCTGTGCTTTGCTGTATTAGTATATATTAGTGTTAGGTACCCGTAAACGTGGAGATCTTTGACGCAGGTTACGGGCTCACGTATTTTGGCCAAAATATCAGCTAATACTCCACATTTTTTTAAATGTGTTTTCTTTGCACTTTTTTTCAGGGTGCAGCTGGGCCCATTTGGTTTCAAACACAAGTTTCATGTGCATCTATATACCAGATAACCGCCCCCTCCATATATTGGTAGGATGTGAGCAGGTTATTTTGTTGGTATTTTTGCACCTGTGTTGCTATCCTAATTATATGGGTCCACTGCACCCTGATAGTGCATTGTCTGGAGGCCTGTACGGGTAAACCTTGTTGTTCCTTTGCTGTGTATCGCTGCATGTTTTAGAAAAAAAATGCAAGCATGCTAGTCAAATTAATACAGCAGTTCCCTAGATAGACACTGACATAACATCCAGTGTATATTACTGTGAGGACACACAGACCTCACTTCCAGGCTATATTACTGGGAGACGCACACAGATCTCGCTTACAGTGTATATTACTGGCAGTGCACACATACCAAAAATCCAGGCTATATTATTGGGAGGGCACACAGACTTCACATCCAGCCTATATTACTGGGAGGGCACACAGACCTCACATCCAGGCTATATTACTGGGAGGGCACACAGACCTCACATCCAGGCTATATTACTGGGAGACGCACACAGATCTCGCATACAGTGTATATTACTGGGAGTGCACACAGACCAAAAATCCAGGCTATATTACTGGGAGGGAACACAAACTTCACATCCAGCCTATATTACTGGGAGGGCGCACAGACTTCACATCCAGGCTATATTGCTGGGAGGGCACACAGACTTCCCATCCAGGCTATATTGCTGGGAGGCCACACAGCCCTCACATCCAGGCTATATTGTTGAGAGGGCACACAGACCTCACATCCAGGCTATTGCTGGGAGGCCACACAGACCTCACATCCAGACTTTATTACTGGGAGGACACACAGACATCACATCCAGGCTATATTGCTAGTAGGGCATGCAGACCTCATATCCAGGCTATATTTCTGGGAGGACACACAGACATCACATCCAGGCTATATTTCTGGGAGGACACACAGACCTCACATCCAGACTATATTGCTGAGAGGGCACACAGACCTCACATCCAGACTATATTGCTGGGAGGGCACACAGACCTCACATCCAGACTATGTTGCTGGTAGGGCATGCAGACCTCATATCCAGACTATATTGCTGAGAGGGCACACAGACCTCACATCCAGGCTATATTGCTGGGAGGGCACACAGACTTCACACCCAGACTATATTGTGAGAGGGCACACAGACCTCACATCCAGGCTATATTGCTGGGAGGGCACACAGACCTCACATCCAGGCTATATTGCTGGTAGGGCATGCAGACATCACATCCAGGATATATTGCTGGGAGGACACACAGACCTCACATCCAGCCTACAATTGTGGCCAAAAGTATTGACACCCCTGCAATTCTGTCAGATAATACTCAGTTTCTTCCTGAAAATGATTGCTAACACAAATTCTTTGGTATTATCTTAATTTAATTTGTCTTAAATGAAAAAACACAAAAAGAATTGTCCTAAAGCCAAATTGGATATAATTCCACACCAAACATAAAAAAGAAGGTGGACAAAAGTATTGGCACTGTTCGAAAAATCATGTGATGCTTCTCTAATTTGTGTAATTAACAGCACCTGTAACTTACCTGTGGCACCTAACAGGTGTTGGCAATAACTAAATCACACTTGCAGCCAGTTGACATGGATTAATGTTGACTCAACCTCTGTCCTATGTCCTTGTGTGTACCACATTGAGCATGGAGAAAAGAAAGAAGACCAAAGAACTGTCTGAGGACTTGAGAAACCAAATTGTGAGGAAGCATGAGCAATCTCAAGGCTACAAGTCCATCTCCAAAGACCTGAATGTTCCTGTGTCTACCGTGCGCAGTGTCATCAAGAAGTTTAAAGCCCATGGCACTGTGGCTAACCTCCCTAGATGTGAACGGAAAAGAAAAATTGACAAGAGATTTCAGCGCAAGATTGTTCGGATGTTGGTTAAAGAACCTCGACTAACATCCAAACAAGTTCAAGCTGCCCTGCAGTCTGAGGGTACAACAGTGTAAACCCGTACTATCCGTCGGCGCCTGAATGAAAAGGGACTGTATGGTAGGAGACCCAGGAAGACCCCACTTCTTACCCCGAGACATAAAAAAGCCAGGCTGGAGTTTGCCAAAACTTACCTGAAAAAGCCTAAAACGTTTTGGAAGAATGTTCTCTGGTCAGATGAGACAAAAGTAGAGCTTTTTGGGCAATGGCATCAACATAGAGTTTACAGGAGAAAAAAAAGAGGCATTCAAAGAAAAGAACACGGTCCCTACAGTCAAACATGGCGGAGGTTCCCTCATGTTTTGGGGTTGCTTTGCTGCCTCTGGCACTGGACTGCTTGACCGTGTGCATGGCATTATGAAGTCTGAAGACTACCAACAAATTTTGCAGCATAATGTAGGGCCCAGTGTGAGAAAGCTGGGTTTCCCTCAGAGGTCATGGGTCTTCCAGCAGGACAATGACCCAAAACATACTTCAAAAAGCACTAGAAAATGGTTTGAGAGAAAGCACTGGAGACTTCTAAGGTGGCCAGCAATGAGTCCAGACCTGAATCCCATAGAACATCTGTGGAGAGATCTAAAAATGGCAGTTTGGAGAAGGCACCCTTCTAATATCAGGGACCTGGAGCAGTTTGCCAAAGAAGAATGGTCTAAAATTCCAGCAGAGCATTATAAGAAACTCATTGATGGTTACCGGAAGCGGTTGGTCGCAGTTATTTTGGCTAAAGGTTGTGCAACCAAGTATGAGGCTGAGGGTGCCAATACTTTTGTCTGGCCCATTTTTGGAGTTTTGTGTGAAATGATCAATGTTTTGCTTTTTGCTTCATTCTCTTTTGTGTTTTTTCATTTAAGACAAATTAAATGAACATAATAATACGAAAGAATGTGTTTGCAATCATTTTCAGGAAGAAACTGAGTATTATCTGACAAAATTGCAGGGGTGTCAATACTTTTGGCCACAACTTTATATTACTGGGAGAAATACTGCAAAAAGAGCAAAATCTGACGTGTGGATTAAGCTATTACCTGCAATATCAGGGTGTCTGAAAATGAATGAAGTTTGCAGATTGAAACTTGCAATTTTATTTTCTGAATGTGACCACTAACATATGTAACAATCATTTTTTTCATGTCAAGGGTGTCTATTGCCTTTAAGGCATGGAGTGGTATAGTTTTAAGCATTTGTTTTACCTTTACCCTTTATTTTTTGAGACCTATTCAGCTTATCTGCTTTGGGTGGGTTTTGCGCTTTAGTCTGGTGGAATGTTGGGGTAAGGGTTTGTAATTTTTTTTTTTTTTTTTCTCATGTTGACTTTTTGTTGTCATGAACTAAGTAGCAAGAAATTGTGATAAGAAAAACCTGCTATAAAAAATGCAGGGAGATGCCCTTATCCAGGGTGTAATGGTACTGTCACACTTAGCGATGTACCAGCGATCCCGACCAGCGATATGACGCGGTCAGGATCGCTGGTACATCGCTAAGTGGTCGCTAGTGAGCTGCCACACAGGCAGATCTCACCAGCGACATCGCATGGGTCGGGGGTCGCTACTTACCTGTCACACCAGCCGATCCTGCGTCCTCCCGCCCGGCTCCATGCGTCGTTCGTCGTCACAACAGGAAGCGCCGCAGGAAGCTGACGACGAGAAACGGTCCAGCCTGCTCGCGCACGATCAGCGATAACCAGCGGGGGAGCGGGTCGCTGGTAAGTATCAGACACAGAGATATCGCTAGCAATATCGCTATAATGTCACAAGTTATAGCGATATTGCTAGCGATATCGCTTAGTGTGACAGGCCCTTAAGGGTCAGAATCTAAGGAGCATCAGAAATCAATGCTTACACCACGATGTCTGGCAGTGATCGGTAGAGAAGCCGCGTAGGAAAGCCCTGTGTGCGGAATACAGGGGCAGGGAGATAAGGTCTAGTACGCAACGACTCCAGCTCCGGACCTACACGTATCTGGTGACAGGAATAACACACTCTGAAAAACAATGATGTCATGGGGGAAAACTAACCTGCCATTTACTAGCATTTTTAAAAATCATTTTCTTTTTTTTTCTCTTCATCTTCTAGACAAACTGTGATCTTCGACGACAAATAGATGAACAGCAAAAAATTCTGGAAAAATACAAAGAAAGGTTAAATAAATGTATTTCGATGAGTAAAAAACTTCTTATTGAAAAGGTGAGTTCTGGTTAAGGTGCAGAAGGTTAGGCCACGTTCAGAGCTTTGCGATGAGGCTGCTTTTCAGCCTCCTTATTACGGCCTCCAGACTTGGACTCTCCAAGTTCATGAAACCCTATAATGATCTGATTATGGTTTACTTAAAATTCA
Organism: Dendrobates tinctorius; assembly: GCF_039654945.1. NCBI lineage: Eukaryota > Metazoa > Chordata > Amphibia > Anura > Dendrobatidae > Dendrobates > Dendrobates tinctorius. The sequence goes on along the minus strand of NW_027361810.1, from coordinate 42,900,799 downwards.
GACCATAGTATGGATGCTAAATTGTATTACAACCGTCCAGTTATGGCCATGGTCTGATGTGTTCAAAAGAGATGATAAACACCCCCTGAAGAATAAGGGATTGTGCAAAGTATGGAAGTCATCCCTTATCCCTGGGTAAGAGATAACTTGCTGGGCACTGCAGAATTCGGGATCTCTGGGGGTCCCAGCAGTCAGGAAGTTCACCTTATCCTATAAATTTCATACCTGTCTGCCAGAGACTTAAAAATCTTTATTCAACACTATTTCCGTATTTATTCTGCTGAAAGAAGACAATGGGTTAATTCCACCATCTTAGTTTAAAGGGCTATAAAACTTTGCAAAGCGTATTAAAATTTGTAACTTGATGTAAAAATGAATTGGGGCATATTTCAGTTCAATTACTCCGGATATTCTCCAATCTTTGCAAATTTTAGGGCATGCTGCTGGTCCTCGTATTAAGGATGAGTTCACACCCTGTGAATTTTGATGCAGAAATTGTTGCTACCATCTCATTCATCTCAAACAGTCCCATTCAAATCAATAGAAGTTTCTGCATCATGGGATTTTCACAAAGTATTTTTTTTTTTCCTTCTTTTAAAACTTTTAAACTCCTGATGACAACTTTGCTGGAAGCGTCAGGATTGCCGTCAGCAATTTTCTGGGATCCATAGTGCCAAAGTCAATCCAGGGGGAATAGTGGGGTGTTTAGGAGGAGACACAATTTGGCATAATAAAAATTTGAGATTTTTTTTAAGACTTCGCTTCCATTTGCCCTTTTTCGGATGATACCTGGCAATGAGGCAGAGGCTGTGCTCAGCATAGTATTGTCAAGACTGGCATTGTGGACCTTCACCGCTGCGGTGCCGCCATTGAGATTGCGCCATCCTCTTCGAAGAGGATGAGGAGGCAGCAGAGGGAGCCCTGTGGAGATGCTTGCAGATCCTGGCTTGTTTGGGCAGTGGTAGACAAGGGGTCCCTTTTTATTAGATTTGTAACTCTGTCCCTCACAAGGACTGCCCTAATTGGCGGCTCCTGGATCCGCGCTGTTCACTATTCACATATGAGAAGCAAAATTGGTTGATTCCATCTTATCTGCTCAGTAGCAACTGCTGAAGACATTGAACCCTGATCTTGCATCATAAAGCACCCAGTATTATTGCGTGCAAATTGTGTGCCTCATTTTGTTGGTTTATCCCTTTATTTTGTATATAGAGTTGCATTATAGCCGCTGAGCATTGCGTAAGGGCTCACGGATATTCTGCTTGTATCATACAGAGCACTCAGGAGAAGCTCGCCAGCAGAGAGAAGAGCATGCAGGACAGATTGCGGCTGGGACACTTCACCACCGTCCGGCACGGGGCCTCCTTTACTGAACAATGGACAGATGGATTTGCTTTTCAAAACCTTGTCAAGTTAGTGTAATGTTCTTGAATTTCTAGAATTATCACTCATCACGAGCCAAATGATGTCATTGTGTTTTACTGGCAGGAAAAGATCAGCCGAGGAACGTTCTATCTGAGGCTGATGCAAAGAAATATTCTACGTGACATATTAAATTAGTTTCTGTGAGCTTCAGGAAATTATGTATTCATGGAAAAGCCATTTATAGTTCACCAGCACGGTACATTGTAGAACTGATCCAAATAAGATCATACATGTCTGCATGTGGGCATTCGGTCACTGATTCTATTAGCCCACAATAATACGGAACTTGTGTGCCTTGGAAGGATTGACTTCTCATGCTAGCTTTTTTCACAAAGGACAAAACTGGAGTTAATGGCGAAATCTTACGATTTTTATTGCATCAATTCTGGATTTTTAAAGGCGATTACATTTTGAAAATTTCTTTTCAACCTAAATGTAAAAATTTAAAGATGTCCATACACCTTAGTTGTTGACAAACACTTATTTGAAGAGAAGTCTATCTGTCCTAACCCTGGCCCTCATATACATCACGCTCGGCTTCGTGGTGAATGGTAATCGAACTTGCTCAGATAACGTCCCAGATAAGGTGTTATACAAGCATCTGGCAGTGCTCGTATATTATGTTAGAGTCCCTGCCACATGTAAGAGCTTCCCTAACAAACGGGCAATCTTCACATGTGTTGAGTCTGTCAGACAGCTGCAAAATCATGGAGCCAGCAGGGACTCAAACCTAATATACCAGCAATGCCAGATGCTCAAATAACATCCAAACATAAGACGTTATCCGAGCGCATTCACTCATCATTATTGGCCAAGCATACACTGTATGTTAAACAGATGGTCACAGCCTTTGCCCCATCCCTCAAACATTGTGTCATCAGTGGCACTCATTTCAGGAGCTGGTCCCTGTCCTGTCCCCAGCACTGAGCGATGTGCACATTGACAGCGTGCGTTGTCTTGTCGGCTCAGATCTGCAGCAACGAACTGGCAACACAGCTATGTTACAATACCTGGCAGAGAGCAGTGACGTCACCTGCGAGGGCAGCGCTGATCTCCTGCATACAGAGTATTGTAACATTGCTATCTTGCCAGCTTGTTACCGCAGATTTGAGCTGACAAGAGCGGGTGCTGTCACTGTACACAGCGCAAGGACCAACCCCTGAAACAAGAGTCACTGACGACACTGTGCTTCAGGGAGGGGGCATAGTCTGTGACAGTGACCTCAGTTTCTGCCCCCTGCTCTGATGACTCTTCGTTTGGGTATCCCAGAATGCACTGGGGGCTCTCAAATGAATCGTTGTCAGGCAGGAAGTAAAAAACAATAGACCTAACAGCAGTGTAGTTAGGGAACGGTAGGGATTTTTTAAAGCAAGTATATTAGAAAATATCTTAGATTATGGCATCAAATTGATAGGGATTTGGATGAAATTTACTTTTACCTTCCGACCATCCCATTAAGAGAAAAGTAGGTCACAACCAGTGACCTCTGACGGCAGCTTATCTTGCCATAAAACAAAAGGATGGTGTCCTATCCTCATTTCAGGGGAGATCCTTTAAGCCCACCATATACACTGCAATCACCAGGTTTTGGCTGACTGTGTATTGTGAATGGCGGCCTTTAGATGTCAGCTATTCCTCCTCAATCAAGCAAGTGGTGTCAATGGGGAGAGGGATATCTTCTGTGGAAACGGATCTAGCATCTTGAAATCTAGCATGCCCCATAACATCTGTCAGTGGGAACACTCCCATACACATCCGATGGTCTACCGGTAGGGAAACTTTGTCGCAGTTTGTATGATTACTTTTAGGTTTTCTGAAAGCCCAAAGGCAACCATGTTTTTTTTTCCCACATGGTTTCAATACATGAATGCGTCACAAATGTCTCGGTGGGTTATGTATGTATATTTTTATATGTATGCGTTTATATCTCTATTTCTGTGGTTGTTTTGCAGGCAACAAGAATGGCTGAATCAACAGAGGGAAGATATTGAACGACAGCGAAAGCAGCTGGCCAAGAGAAAACCGCCATCTGCAAACAGTGCCCAGACCCCGTCCTCCAATTCTGAACCAAAGCAGAGGAAAAACAAAGCTGTCAATGGGGCAGAAAATGACCCCTTTTTGAAACCTAGTTTACCCCAATTGTAAGTTGGTGCTGTTTTGTTCTTCCTGCTGGGTGGTCTGGTGTTTTTTGTTAAAAGGGTTGTCCGGCCTTAGCTACAAGTCTGCAGTCACTCTGCACACTGTGAAGATTCTGTGGTGCCGGGAGCGGGCAATCATGTGACCACAAGTATGCAATTTGCACACATTCCGACAAGACTCTCTCTCTCTCTCTTTCTCTTTCTCTTTCTCTCTTTCTCTCTCTCTCTCTTTCTCTTTTCTCTCTCTCTCTCTCTCTCTCTCTTTTCTCTCTCTTTTCTCTCTCTTTTCTCTCTCTTTTTTCTCTCTCTTTTTTCTCTCTCTTTTTTCTCTCTCTTTTCTCTCTCTCTTTTATCTCTCTCTTTTATCTCTCTCTTTTCTCTCTCTCTTTTCTCTCTCTCTTTTCTCTCTCTTTTCTCTCTCTCTTTTCTCTCTCTCTTTTCTCTCTTCTCTCTCTCTCTTTTCTCTCTCTCTTTTCTCTCTCTCTTTTCTCTCTCTCTTTTCTCTCTCTCTTTTCTCTCTCTCTTTTCTCTCTCTCTTTTCTCTCTCTCTTTTCTCTCTCTCTTTTCTCTCTCTCTTTTCTCTCTCTCTTTTCTCTCTCTCTTTTCTCTCTCTCTTTTCTCTCTCTCTCTTTTCTCTCTCTCTCTTTTCTCTCTCTCTCTTTTCTCTCTCTCTCTTTTCTCTCTCTCTCTTTTCTCTCTCTCTCTCTTTTCTCTCTCTCTCTTTTCTCTCTCTCTCTTTTCTCTCTCTCTCTTTTCTCTTTCTTTCTTTCTCTCTCTCTTTTCTCTCTTTTCTTTCTTTCTCTCTCTCTCTTTTCTCTCTTTTCTCTTTTCTCTCTCTCTCTTTTCTCTCTCTCTCTTTTCTCTCTCTCTCTTTTCTCTCTCTCTCTTTTCTCTCTCTCTCTTCTCTCGCTCTCCTTTTCTCTCTCTCTCCTTCCCGACCAGCGATTCCTTTAAATTTCCTCATTTTCAGGATCCGTCTAAAAACGGATCCTGTGCCATCCGTTCACATCAGTTGAGAATATATCCGCTTGTCTGCCTTTTTGGCGGATTGTAACTGATGCAAATAACTGATGTGTGAAAGAGGCCTTAATGATAGGTACGCAGGATGCATGCAGAAGTAGGCGGAGCTTAACGGAAGAAGTACGCAGCCCTCCTCAAAGACCCCGAACGCTAATGTGAACTTATCCTTAAAAAACCCATGGCAGTATAAAGAAACAGCGCCCCTCCTGTTTTTTAAGACTGCGTCTGGTATTGCAGTTCAGACTGACTCAACTTAAATGAGTGATGAATTTGCAGAGGGTGCGTTTACCTATTAGGTAGGTGATCGCCTATGATCAGGCTTACAATATGGCAGGTAAGTAGTGTTGAGCATTCCGATACCGCAAGTATCGGGTATCGGCCGATACTTGCTGTATCGGAATTCCGATACCGACATCCGATATTTTTTCAATATCGAGCATCGGAATCGGAAGTTCAAAGTTGATTGACAGCCGAAATGACGTCATCATGATGCGCGGTGTGTGCGCATCATGATGCGCCGTCATTTCGGGCCTTCCGGGGGTGTCTGCCGGCCTGCCGGGGGGCTGTGCCGGCCTGCCGGGGGGCTGTGTGGACTGCCCGGGGTCTGTACCGGCCTGCCGGGGGGCTGTGCCGGCCTGCCGGTGGTCTGTGCACCCTGTGGGGGTCTGTACCGGCCTGCCGGGGGGCTGTGCCGGCCTGCCGGGGGGCTGTGCTGATGTCCGGGGGTCTGTGCAGGCATCGTCCGATGGGACTACAAGTCCCATCGGGCGATGCCTGCTACCATGTTAGTGATTGACACATTAGCCAATGATGGGACAGTAGTAGTCCCATCATCCGGCTAATGTGTTAAATGTTAAAAAAAAACAACAAAAAAAAAAAAACTACATACATACTACATGCATGCTACATACATACTACATGCTACATACATACCACATATATACTACATGCATGCTACATACATACTACATATATACTACATGCATGCTACATACATACATAACAAACCACATAGTATGTATGTAGTATGTATGTAGCATGTAGTATGTATGTAGTATGTATGTAGCATGTAGTATGTATGTAGCATGCATGTAGTATGTATGTAGCATGTAGTATGTATGTAGCATGCATGTAGTATATATGTAGTATGTATGTAGCATGTAGCATGCATGTAGTATATATGTGGTATGTATGTAGCATGCATGTGGTATGTATGTAGTATGTATGTAGCATGCATGTAGTATGTATGTAGTATGTATGTAGCATGTAGTATGTATGTAGCATGCATGTAGTATGTATGTAGTATGTATGTATGTAGCATGTAGTATGTATGTAGCATGTAGTATGTATGTAGCATGTAGTATGTATGTAGCATATATGTAGTATGTATGTAGTATGTATGTAGCATGTAGTATGTATGTAGCATGCATGTAGTATATATGTAGTATGTATGTAGCATGTAGCATGCATGTAGTATATATGTGGTATGTATGTAGCATGTAGTATGTATGTAGCATGCATGTAGTATGTATGTAGTTGTTTTTTTTGTTTTGTTTTCTTTAACATTTAACACATTAGCCGGATGATGGGACTACTACTGTCCCATCATTGGCTAATGTGTCAATCACTGTCATGGTAGCAGGCATCGCCAGATGGGACTTGTAGTCCCATCGGACGATGCCTGCACAGACCCCCGGACATCAGCACAGCCCCCCGGCAGGCCGGCACAGCCCCCCGGCAGGCCGGTACAGACCCCCACAGGGTGCACAGCCCCCCGGCAGGCCGGCACAGCCCCCCGGCAGGCCGGTACAGACCCCCACAGGGTGCACAGACCACCGGCAGGCCGGCACAGCCCCCCGGCAGGCTGGTACAGACCCCGGGCAGTCCGCACAGCCCACCGGCAGGCCGGCAGAGACCCCCGGAAGGCCCGTACAGACCCCCGAGAGGCTGTACAAGGGCAGGAAAGGGTTTTTCCAATTCCGATACCGGAAGTCTCATAGACTTGAATGGGACTTCCGGTATCGGCATCGGCGATACCGATACTTTTTTTAAAGATCGGCCGATCCATTCCGATCCGATATTTTGAAGTTTCGGACGGTATCGCTCAACTCTACAGGTAAGATATTTGCTGACCATTCTAGGCTTACTCGCTTTTTGCACTTGCTTACTGTAGTCGAGCGCTGGCATAAATACATTTTATTCTTTTTTTTACATTTTTTTTGTTCTGCGTTTACATTAGCTACCTCCAATTTTCCTTGAGTCTGGCAGAAGGACGAGCTGAATTGAGGTCATTTTATTCCTTTGTAGGAAGGATGTACTTAAAAATGGTGAAATGTCATCTATAAACTATGCGGGGAATGCGAGGATCTCCTGGGCTTTAGCTGCTGTACACATACTCTGACTATGTCTGGAAATCTTAGATTTGGTGAATATTAATGCCTATGTCTCAATTCTTTTCTTTTTATTCAGGTTAACCCCTGCTGAATATCATGAGCAAGAAGAGATTTTTAAGCTTCGACTTGGACATTTGAAAAAGGTGCGTCGTGTTGGTCATTGTGTTATTTTATGACATTCCGCTTTATGTTGCATATTGTCTTTTTTTTTTTCACCCCCCCGTACATTGGTCTGTGTGCCCGGGTTCCACGTTGTACCTACAGAAATCCTTCCTGGAACAATGACTGCTGATTTGGAGTATTCTCATCTGTGTTCCCATGTACATGTCAGTCAATGGCTGAATTGATTGTGATACCTGAGGAGCCGTCTCCTTGCTGACGGCTTTAGAGCTTTATTAGCTAATCTTAGCTGGAAATAAGTGTTACTTTCCTAGACTGGTTTGCTCTGTGAAGGTGTATGCCTTGCAAAGGATTATGTCATATTATGTAAAGTCCTGCCTTGCAGTATTGATGAGGTTAAAAAGTCCTGCTTCTCTTGCAATTAAGGAGCATTCTTTCTCCTGCATTTGTCGCCTGTGCTCCATCCATATATTTCTTGGCAAAAAGGCTACCTGGCAGAGAATAGTGGGAATTGGTTTTGTTTGAGTCGTGTTTTGCAGCTCATGCACCATGTAAACCCACCGTATGAGGGTCTCTGTAAATTTCTCCATATTATGGACCGGTAGGTGCCGTGTTTTCTGCAACAACTCATTTTTTTAATATGCTTTGTGTGTACATATTTTTTATCTTTTTTTTTTTTTTTTCTCCAATATGAACGTTTCTATGGTGGAGTCATGTCAGGACAAGGCACACCAACTTAGTGCTCTATTGCAGATTGTATATAAGGTGTTCTGCATGGCAGTATACTTTACAAGGGTGGTGTGTGTATGGAATGATTTACTATTTCACTGATGACATATCATTGGCAGTGATATGCAAATAAAGGATATATAGCGTAATATGCAGTTATAATGGAAGAGAATATAGACTAAAGCCTCTTATTTTATTTTCTCTGCTCTCCTGAATTTTTCCCCCCAATTTTTTTTCCAAATACTGTACGTCATTCATTTCCAAAGATATTTGCCTTTTTTTTTATATACAGTTATTGTTGAGGGTTTATTAGTTATGGTTTCAAGGGTGTTGGCACCATTAAAATTGTTGCAGAAAATGAAATATTTTTCCCTGAAAATTATTGCAATTACAAGTTTTGTTATACACACACGTTTATTTCCTTTGTGTGTATTGGAACAATAATTTCGCACAAAACTGCAAAATTGGACTGGACAAAATTGTGGGCACCCTCAACTTAATATTTGGTTGCACAACCTTTGGAATAAATAACTGCAATTAATCATTCCCTATAACCATCAATAAGCTTCTTAGGCTGGTTTCACATTAGCGCATTTTCAGCGCGCGCACGGCCGGGGGTAGCTCCGCCCCCGATCCGGCTCTCTGCCCGGCGTGCCCGCCCCTTCCTTGTAGCGCCGCCTCCTAGCGGACAGCGGCGCCTGCGATCGGCGCACCCTATCTTTAGCATAGGGTGCGCCGATCGTGCGCAGGCCGTGCGCTAGTTGCGCTTTGACCTGCGCTGCGCACTTTTGACGGTGCGCCGTGCGCGCCAAAATCAAACTTTTCGGATTTTGGCGCGCACGGCGCACCGTCAAAAGTGCGCAGCGCAGGTCAAAGCGCAACTAGCGCACGGCCTGCGCACGATCGGCGCACCCTATGCTAAAGATAGGGTGCGCCGATCGCAGGCGCCGCTGTCCGCTAGGAGGCGGCGCTACAAGGAAGGGGCGGGCACGCCGGGCAGAGAGCCGGCTCGGGGGCGGAGCTACCCCCGGCCGTGCGCGCGCTGAAAATGCGCTAATGTGAAACCGGCCTTACACCTTTCACCTGGAATATTGGACCACTCTTGTTTTGCAAACTGCTCCAGGTCTCTCATATTTGAAGGCGCCTTCTCCCAACAGCAATTTTAAGATCTCTCCCCAGGTGTTCAATGGGATTTAGATCCTGAATCATTGATGGCCACTTCAGAACTTTCCAGAACTTCCATCCATTTCTGGATGCTTCTTCAAGTGTGTTTGGTGTCATTGTCCTGAAAGAGGACCCATGATCTAGGATGCAAGCCCAGCTTTCTGACAATGGACTCTACAATGTGACTCAAAATCCTTTGGTAATCTTCAGATTTCATGTTGCCTTGCACACAGATGGCACCCAGTGCCAGAGGCAGCAAAACAACCCCAAAAGATCTTTCAACCTCCACCATATTTGGCTGTAGGTTCTGTGTTCTTTTCTTTATAAGCCTCATTCCTTTTTCAGTAAACAGTAGAATGATGCGCTTTACAAAAACGCTCTATCTTGGTATCTGTCCAGAAGACGCTTTCCCAGAAGGAATTTGGCTTACGTACATTTTGGCAAGCTGCAGTCTAGCTTTTTTATGTCTCTGTGTCAGCAGTGGAGCCCTCCTGGGTCTCCTGACGTTTCATTTCATGCAAATATAATGTTGACAGATCGTTCACACTGACACTCTTTGCAACTTGATTGGAACTGCTTACCAACTTCTGGACTGTCCTGTGTTGCAGCCTTTTGTCAATTTTTTCTCTGTCATTTACGTCTAATGTTCTGAACTGTGGACAAAGGAACATGAATATTTCTGGAGATGGATTTGTAACCTTGAGATTATTAATATTTTTCAACAATTTAGGTTCTCAAGTCCTCAGACAGTTCTCTGCTCCTCTTTCTGTTCTCCAGTACATACAGACACACAATGCAAAGATTGAGTCAACTTCTACCCTTTTTCTCTGGTTTCAGGTGTGATTTTCATATTGCACATACCTGTTACTTGCCACCTGTGAGTTTGAATAAGCATCACATGCTTGAAACAAAGTTGTTTACTCACAATTTTGCCAACAATTTTGTGTGGCCCATTTTTGGGGTTTTGCCTGAAAGTTTGTCCAAATCTCCCTTTTTCCTCTGTGTTTTTTTTTTTTTTGTGGTGTTTCAATACTCACAAATGAAATAAACATGTGTACAACAAAACATGTGGAATTGTGATCATTTTCTGGGACAATTTAAAAGGTGCCAACATTTTCAGCCATGACTGCAGTGTGTTTTCTCTCCCATCTTTACTATGGGGGCAGGGCTCACAAGATCCTCTAGGGTGTGTTTTTAGGCTGCTTTGCATTATTACCCTGTGAGCCCCTTTAGGAAAGACAAGAAAAATTAGCACTAAATAAAAAGGCTCATATCTCTGGAACTGTATGGCGGATTTAGAATAAATGAAAGCTCAGGGAAGCAGTACGAATAAAATAAAAGCAAAAACTGGCCAGTTTTAATCTGGTGAAAGATCCTCTTTAAGCTTCAAAATGTTTATGTCTGACCGCTCACATCCCTTTGCTCTATAATAAGCTTCCTGGATGCTTCAAAGTGACATTTCCCGTTTAAAAGTATTTTGCACCATGTTGTGGTCATTGAGTATATTGTGCAGCTCCTGATAAAATAGAATTGTACCGCTACAGTGTATTCAGCAGATGTGTAGTGCTGGTCCCAAACATTCATCTAAGCATGAGCCTCCCAAAACCTGAAAATTGAGCTTTACATCAGTTTTTTGTGCAAATTACAATGTAATTTTGGTTCATTTAACAATCTCCCCCCAATGTTGTGGAAGCATCAAAAATAGGCTCCTCGTATATACCTCAATGGAAAGAGAAGCACACATGCATGACCACCTCCCCATCTACATATAATAACGACGTGCCCCTATTTTAGAGATTGAGGCCACTGTTTTCTTGATAGTTAAGACCTCTGCAGTTTAGACATTTTTGGCATATCCTGTTGACATGGTGTGAAATTCCTGTTTAAAAATTGTGAAGGCGGGAAACCATTGAATCTCTGTATTAATGGTTTATTAGTGGGGGGATATAGGTCAGGAGCGATATGAGCGTATTCATTAGTGCTTTGCAATTTGTCGATTTGCAGGAGGAAGCTGAAATCCAAGCAGAGCTGGAGCGCCTGGAAAGAGTTCGAAATCTTCACATTCGAGAGCTGAAAAGAATTAATAATGAAGATAATTCACAGTGAGTGTATATAAGAGAATAGGAAACTTAAATCCCTGAAATGTCTATTCTATTCTGATTTTACATATTTTTTTAATCTCTCCAGGTTTAAAGATCACCCCACGTTGAACGAGCGTTATTTATTACTTCATCTACTAGGACGAGGCGGTTTTAGTGAAGTCTACAAGGTGATGTTTATAGAAGTGTTCTTGGTGTGAGGTTCAACTCTTGGGTTTTTCTCATTTGCACAGTTTTCTTAGAAGTTGTATTGCTAGTTTTTGCCTAGTTGTTGGGTGCTGTTAGCATTAATATACATTATAGGCTGCAGGTCGAGTAATGGTTCATGCTGGACTGCAGGTCAGGTAATGGTTCATGCTGGGCAGCAGGTCGAGTAATGGTTCATGCTGGACTGCAGGTCAGGTAATGGTTCATGCTGGGCAGCAGGTCGGGTAATGGTTCATGCTGGGCAGCAGGTCGGGTAATGGTTCATGCTGGGCAGCAGGTCGGGCAATGGTTCATGCTGGGCAGCAGGTCGGGTAATGGTTCATGCTGGGCAGCAGGTCGGGTAATGGTTCATGCTGGGCAGCAGGTCGGGTAATGGTTCATGCTGGGCAGCAGGTCGGGTAATGGTTCATGCTGGGCAGCAGGTCAGGTAATGTTCATGCTGGGCAGCAGGTCAGGTAATGGTTCATGCTGGGCAGCAGGTCAGGTAATGGTTCATGCTGGGCAGCAGGTCGGGTAATGGCTCATGCTGGGCAGCAGGTCGGGTAATGGTTCATGCTGGGCAGCAGGTCGGGTAATGGTTCATGCTGGGCAGCAGGTCGGGTAATGGTTCATGCTGGGCAGCAGGTCGGGTAATGGTTCATGCTGGGCAGCAGGTCGGGTAATGGTTCATGCTGGGCAGCAGGTCGGGTAATTGTTCATGCTGGGCAGCAGGTCGGGTAATGGTTCATGCTGGGCAGCAGGTCGGGTAATGGTTCATGCTGGGCAGCAGGTCGGGTAATGGTTCATGCTGGGCGGCAGGTCGGGTAATGGTTCATGCTGGGCGGCAGGTCGGGTAATGGTTCATGCTGGGCGGCAGGTCGGGTAATGGTTCATGCTGGGCGGCAGGTCGGGTAATGGTTCATACTGGACAGCAGGTCGAGTAATGGTTCATGCTGGGCAGTAGGTCGGGTAATGGTCCATATTGGGCAGCATGTTGGCTAATGGTTCATGCTGGGCAGTAGGTAATGTAAAGGTTCATTCCTAATGTTTGGAGCATGCTGCTTGTAGTTGTCTCTTTGTCATTGTATATTGTAGCTTTATGTTGGATTAGACAAGCCAAACCTGAATATTGTGGTTGGACGTTTCTGAAAAAGTGATCCCCAAAAATATATATATTTGTATGAATCCAAAAACTCCTTGTATAGCCCTCCATCCTTAAGGCTGTATGCTACTCCTTTCATTCTATCTTTGGTTTACCGGCACTTGGCTTGCACTGACCTCGAGTCTCTGTGATCTGGTGAAGATGTGTGCGTGTAGACTGGGATGAGACCTCGGATCGTGGGTATTTTTAGTTTGTTTTTATCGTGTTTGCCAGCAGTGCGGCCTTTGACCTTGACTTTGCACTTGGCATCCTAATACACTATAAGGCTTGTTGAGAAGATTTGTATTGATGTATTCTGTCTGGTTATCCCATTCATATGTGAATTGTGGGATATATGTTTTCCAGTGTTTGATGTTAATTTGATTAACAGTTAGCGCATGTCTCTTAAGTCACAGGATTTCGTTGTTGGGGGGTTAAGTGCAATCTGTTGCCAGGTTTGTGCCCCCTAAGCTGAGAGCTGTGACTGTTAGTTTGGTTGGAGAGGTCCATGGTCAGGCCGGCACCTTCAGACGCTGTACGGATGATAGGATACATCCACAATTCGAGTTAACCATTTGTCAGGGATTTTTATCAACGAAGGTCCACCAATCCCATTTTTTGTCTTCGTTTTTATTTCCCCTTTATATTAAAGGGAGTCTGGCGACATAAAATAACTGTTGAAAGCAAACATGGGTGGTCCCCAGACTCGTGACTTGGGGCTGAATTGTTGCTGACGGTATTTGACACCTCCGTCCCTCTGTAGTATTCAGCTGCTGGACAGGTATAGAAGCTTCGCATGGGTTGCCGTGACTGCAGCCGGTGCATCGTTTTTCCATTCCTTCAGACGACTTTGTGCTTTAAGTATAATTTTCATGGTGTTCAATGTTTATTTCAGGCTTTTGATCTTTATGAACAAAGATACGCTGCTGTGAAAATTCACCAACTCAACAAAAGCTGGAGAGACGAGAAGAAGGAAAACTATCACAAGTAAATACTTATTTGTGCCCTATCATAATAAAACCCGCCACTCATCTCGGCAGCCGTATTATATAACTTGCCTATTTTTGTTTTAGGCACGCCTGCAGAGAGTATAGAATACACAAAGAACTCGATCACCCCCGAATAGTTAAACTTTACGATTACTTTTCTCTGGATACAGACACGTAAGTGGATGGCCTGCGTTCTGGAAATTGATTAGTTTCATTATTTTATTATACGGCAGTGATGAAGTTTTAGAACATAAATTACATTTTCTATACATTAATCTGATGGTAGGAAGGACAGGAGGGGGTGGCCATTCTTGGTCAGATCGGGAATTGTTTAGTACCCAACCCAGCAGAAGCAGCATGACTAGCTAATATTGGCGGAAATGTGATATAATTTATGGTGTGTTGCTCTATACTTAAATCGGAGGATCATAATAGGCTACAGGTTACTTGAGGGAATTTATTTTTCCCCCATTTTTCTAAAACGATCTACAAACTTCCTACTTTGACTGGACAAAGTTTTTGGTCACCTACAAATAGAATATCAGCCGTGTCCTATTTACACCTTTGTCCCCCAATAGGCACTATATGGAAAAATGTATTGGGACCTTCACACCATGAGCCTACAGGGGCTTTATTATGGAGTCGGTTCTACTTTACAGCTATAACTTGCTCCCACTGTTCTGGGAGGATTTTCTGCAAGATTTTTGAATGTCTGAGAGAATTTTTGCCCCTTCATCCAAAAAAGCATTTGCGAGGTCAGATTTCCACGTTGGAGAAGATGGCCGGGCTCACAGTCTCCATTATTGTTCATTTCAAAGCTGTTGGATGGGGTTGTGGTCTGGGCTCTCCACGGGTCAGTCAAGTTCTTCCACACCAAACATGCCTTTGTGGACCACCGTGTTGGAAGCTATAATTGTCCAAAATATCTTTCATGCGGAAAGATTAAGACTTCCCTTAACTGGAACTAAGAAACCAAGGCCGACCCCTGAACATCAAGCCCCGTAGTGTTATCCCTCCTCCACCAAAATACAGCCGAGAAAGTGCGGTCAGGCAGATAACGTGTTCCTGCCATAGAGCAAAAGCAGACTCGTCAGTCAGATACCAGATAGAAAAGCATGAATTGTTACTCCACAAAACCCGTTTCCAGAGCCTGCTTTACACCACTAGATCCGACGCTTTTCATTGTGCTTGGTGACGTAAGGTTTGCAGGCAGTTGAGCCTTTTGGTAGCGACTCAGTCTTTGATAAATGATTGTAAAGGCAGATTGCATAACTAGGTGCTGGGTTTTATGCACTTGTGGAAATGTTAGTGAATGAAAAACCTGAACTCGGTGATTAAGACTTGTGTCCCAATACTTTTCACTGCCATTTAATGTAGTTTTGAAAGTAAAATGGTAGCTACCTTCACTACAGGGCTTATTGTTTGTGATGTGCTGTTTGCTTTTAGCTCCTTCAGCAGTTCTTTTTTTTTTTAAGGGATCAATTAGTCTGTGCAGTAGCCATGTGCCCTACTACTGCGATAATGGCGCAGCACTGAGAGGTGATGGCAGTAATGTACAGCACGTGATCGCCGCTCCCTGATTGACTGCAGTGGTGACATACTGGCTACCTGTAGTTAAAGGCTGGAGCACAGCTAGGGTCTCAGTGCTGGATCCCGGAGAGAGAAGAGGCGACTGCTGCTTTTTTTTTTTTGTTTTTTTTATTTCAAACATTTGTATTTTTTTCCAAGAAGTTAGAAAACTCCTTTATAATTTCTAGAGATGGATAATCATTGCTAAGTATATTTACAATAGATTGTCACATTTTCGAAAGCTGGAAAATATTAAATTAAGGAAATAAAAATAGGATTAACACAAAAGTGATTCAATTAAAATAAATGCGAGGTGGTGAGGGATGGACACTCACTTTGAAGTCATCGTGAGCTGTATATAGATGTTGCATTGAGGAAAAAAATAAAGTTTGTAGCGCCATGAGTGTGAACGTTTGTGCAATAGTCGCATACTATGGCGGCTCCAGTGCACAGTAAACGGGGTGATGACCCCCGCTGGATCTGTAGGGCTAGATTTCTAGCAGGTCGGGTAATCTTATTTTCTACACTGACGTTTGTGCGCACAGGCTTTAGTGTTCTGCTTCATTCTGGGTAATTTTCTCTCTTTTCAGGTTTTGTACAGTTCTAGAATACTGTGAAGGTAACGACCTTGACTTCTACCTAAAGCAGCACAAGTTGATGACTGAAAAAGAAGCCCGGTCCATTGTAATGCAAATAGTCAATGCACTACGTTATCTCAACGAGATCAAACCTCCCATCATCCATTATGATCTTAAGCCAGGTAGGTGGGGAAGGATTTGGGGAATGTAGCTTCTGTCTCCTCTGGCTTTGTTTTACTAGGTTTTCCAGTAGATGCCGCTGTCATTTGTGGAAGTGGCATATAGGAGGTCGGGGGGGTAAAGGAGTCACTTCCAAAACCCATCGCCTCGCACAATCGCTGGGTGCCGATGGGTTATCATGGCAGCTGAGGGCCTGCCTAGGGTTCTTGTAATTAAACAGAAGGCTGTTGTTGGGTAGGTCCATCTGCACTGTCGAGTGATCAGTTCCTGCAAGCCTATAGTGATGACCACCCAGTGTTTGCTTTTGCAGAGCGCAGCAGGTAGAGAGGAATTTGTCATTGGCTGCTGTGCTCTGCATAGGCACAGACAGATAGACAAAGCAAATTATAACGAAGTGAGATTTCTCAATTCAGTTGCTGCCTATGCAGAGCACCACAGCCAACTGCTGCACTCTGTATGAGAAGCAACACAGATAACAAAAGATCAGCAGCTAATGAACACATGATATATGGAGGAGGTGTATTCCACAAGTTACAATACATGTATTTGACGGAGAAGCCGTTTAATTTTTGGATTGATGGAAGGAACACAAACAGTTCATGGTTTTGTGGGGTGCAAAGTACCTTCCATACCCCAGGCGCTTGCAACCCACTGGTTAGGTGTGAGATGTATGAGGATATCACACATGAGCCGCTGTGGTTTTCATACTGGTAAAGTATTCACATGAATGTACTTTTTTACAGGAAATATACTTCTCGTCGATGGCACAGCATGCGGGGAAATTAAAATCACAGACTTTGGCTTGTCCAAAATAATGGATGACGACAGCTACGGTGTGGATGGGATGGACCTAACATCACAAGGAGCTGGAACATACTGGTAAATGTGCAGCTGATACAGAACTGGGCATCCTGGTATTTTGTAGTGAGGGTTCATACAGACAAAATGGATCTTAAAAGGTGAAGTGTCTCTTTACCATCGGGATCAGGGAGAGTTAAAGAGGTCGGAACAGCGATCATAGTGATCAGTAGCTAGACCGATGCGCCATCACTTTCTAGGATGGGAATAACCCGTTGTGTTCTCCATGGCATCCGCCATTGTGACCATGAGTATTATTACACTATGGGCACTGTGCATTATATTCACCTACATTATTGCCCTGTGTAATGTTTTTTTTCCATCCCCCCAGGTATTTACCACCGGAGTGTTTTGTGGTGGGCAAAGAACCACCAAAGATTTCCAATAAAGTAGACGTATGGTCGGTGGGAGTCATCTTTTTCCAGTGTCTTTATGGTAGGAAGGTAAGAAACATTCACTTGATCTTATGATAATTGCCACTTATTAATAGAAGTATTTTCTCGTTCGCCTTATTGGGGGACACAGAGACCATGGGTGTATGCTGCTGCCACTAGGAGGCTGACACTATGCAAAAAAAGGTTAGCTCCTCCTCCGCAGTGTACACCCCACCGACCGGCAGGGATTTCCTCAGTTTAGCTTAGTGTCAGTAGGAGGTGGACACGGGTCTTTGATTAGACCCTTATCTACCTCGTCGTGCGTCGTTCCTTTACAGGTTCTACGGAGGGATACAGAGTGAACAGTCACATCTGTACTCCCACATGGAGTCTGCGAGTACGGCGTGTACTGCCACCCCGTATCCTTGCAGTTCTCCGCGACAGGACCAGCCAGACGGACGCCGACACCAAGACGTGCCAGCGACTCCAGGGGTCCTTGTCGCCAGTCTCCCACCCACTCGCCTACCAGAGCCTGTCGGTTGGAGGAGACACAGGAGCTCTTCAATCCAGGTAATGGATCGGGGATGGGTGAGTATGGCCTTTTTTATTTTACCTGGCTGCCCATTCCCGACGGACAGGGGGTCCTCTTCATTGGCACAGGGATGCGGGCGCTGCGGTTCTCCGCAGCCACCCTACGGGCACATCATCCTTATATTGCTGCCCTCCGCTCTTCCCCTTCCCTCCCCCCTTTCTGGGGACAGAGAGCACAGGGCCTCTCCCTCCCCTTCTTCCATACTGGGAAGCAGCTTCCAGCGGCGGCGTCCTTGTCCCGACCTCTGCGCCGACCCCCTGCTGACAGGCGGCCGCCGCAACTAATTTAGGCCCCGGCTTCTGTTCGGGCCTACCGCAGCGTCGCGGCCACGCCCCCCGCCCCTTTCTTCTAAGCGGGCTTTTCTCCCGCTCTCCCCAGGCCCTCCCCCCGCCTTTCCTTCTCCTGCTCAGCCTGTTATGGCCAGAGGGCAGCGATTGGGTAACCCTGCGGCGAGCTCTGCCCTTCCCCTTCTCCTGGACGCTCGCTTCTGTACAGGCAGGCACCATCTTCACAGCCTGTCAGCCGGACGCACATCTCCGGATATCCAGCAGCCTGTGCTTTGGGGACACCGGTCCGTGAGTAGCTCTGCACTGCAGACTGACCCTTCTCCGCCTTCTGTCCCCCAACCTTCCGGCACTACCTCAGGTTTTCATTATGTCTAACTCGAAATCTGATCGTACCCGCTCTATGGCCCAGGAGCCATCTACGGCCCCAGGTGAGAGTGAACCCCCCATGCCTGGCTGGGCCTCCTCTCTATCTCAATCAGTGGCAGACCTCACCAAGGTGTCTCAATCCCTAGTTGCCGTTCTGGATAAGTTGCCCCTGGACACTTCGGCAGGGCCCAGCAGGTCCCAAGAGATTCCATCTGAGTCAGCCAGCGTTAGTCGCAAACGACCCAGGCGAGATCCCCAGCCGGAATCCTCTCCTAGCCCCATCTCACCGCATAGCCCATCTCAGCAACCTCCCTCTCGGGCCTCCTCTCCCGAGTCAGGTGAAGCGTTTTCGGACAGGTCATCTGAGGGGATTTTAGAGCTGGATTCAGACCAGGATGCGAACATGAAGGTCACAGTGCAGAACCTCATTGCAGCGATCCATCATACCTTCGATATTGCTGAATCCCCTGTGAAATCCTCAGATCAGGAGGTTTCATTCAGACGGGCAGAAACTCCCTCCAGGGTATTTCCTTTCCATTCCGAGTTTGGAAAGATTTTTACCAGGGAAAGAGAAGATCCGACCAGACGCTTTCAAAGAGGGAAGCGTCTCGGCGTACTCTATCCGTTTGCTAAGGAGCTCACGGACAACTGGTCTGCTTCTCCCTCGGTGGATCCGCCCGTGTCCAGGCTTTCCAATAACACGGTTCTCCCGCTTTCAGGCGTGGCGTCCCTAAAAGATTCTAATGACAGGATTATAGAATCCCTGGCAAAGTCTGCTTTCGAAGCGGCTTCAGCGGCGGTATGTCCAATCTTTGCTTCATCCTGGGCAGCAAAAGCCATAGCGATGTGGGCAGACGACCTCCGTCAGGGCATCCTAGATAAGGCGCAACCGGAGCGTTTGGCCGATCTCGCCAATCAGATCTCCCATGCGGGGGACTATCTTCTTTCCGCTTCCTTGGATGCAGCATCCTGCGCAGTTCAGGCGTCAAGCAACGTAGTTGCAATTCGACGTACTATTTGGCTAAAGGCCTGGCAAGCGGACTTGTCTTCTAAAAAGTCCCTCACTAACCTGCCTTTTCAAGGGGTGCGCCTTTTTGGGTCCCGATTGGACCAGATTATTAAGGACGCCACCGGAGGCACGAGTTCACTCCTCCCTCAGTCCAAGCCTCGCAGACCTCCACTAAGGCGTCAGTTTCGACCCTTTCGGACTTTCCGCCGTTTCAATACGGCGGACAACTCCTCCAATCAACAGAGACCGCAGGCACGCCAGGATAGGAAGAAAGTTTCTTTCAGACCCACTCCTTCCTGGCGATCCCACTCTTCCCAGGGCAGACCGTCCAGATCTAGATCTGGACGGTCTACATCAGCATGACTATCG
The DNA here is from genome assembly GCF_039654945.1 of Dendrobates tinctorius. Lineage (NCBI taxonomy): Eukaryota > Metazoa > Chordata > Amphibia > Anura > Dendrobatidae > Dendrobates > Dendrobates tinctorius. The sequence goes on along the minus strand of NW_027361810.1, from coordinate 42,881,213 downwards.
TCGGGCACCCGAGGGGCCCTTCCAATTGGGAGGTCGACTTCTTTTCTTCAGAGAAGTTTGGCTGGCCTCCGTAGAGGACGCTTGGGTCAGGGAGGTCGTATCCTCAGGATACAAGATAGAGTTCGTCTCTCTTCCACGGGATCGTTTCTTCGAATCCCGGCCTCCAAAAGATCCAGCCTTGATCCCGGGGTTCTCTACGGCTATCGCCTCTCTTCTCAGTTCTGGAGTGATTGTGCCCGTTCCCGAATCGGAGCGCTTCACAGGGTTTTATTCGAACCTGTTTGTAGTGCCGAAAAAAGACAGCGCAGTTCGTCCCATCTTGGATCTCAAGCTGCTCAACAAGAGAGTCCGCCTTTGCCACTTCCGAATGGAGTCGCTTCGCTCGGTCATCGCTTCCATGGAGGAGCAGGAATTCATGTGCTCAATAGACATCCAAGATGCCTATTTACATGTTCCAATCTTCTCCGGACATCAGAAGTTTCTGCGTTTTGCGATTCGGCAGCACCATTACCAATTCGTCGCACTGCCCTTCGGTCTCGCCACCGCTCCCAGAGTCTTCACGAAGATCATGGCTGCGTTGATGGCTTTGTTGAGAGTCAGAGGTCTCGTTCTTTTTCCGTACCTCGACGATATTCTGATCAAAGCTCCCTCATTTCAACAGGCTCACCAAAGTTTGTTAATCGTCCTGGACACTCTTTCCAATTTCGGGTGGATCGTCAACAGGAGAAAGTCCTGTCTGGTTCCTACCCAACGTTTGGTCTTTCTAGGCCTACTGTTCGACACTCGTCGGTCAAGGGTCTTTCTCCCTCAAGAGAAGATCCTTTCCCTGCAGCAGGAGGTACGATCGCTGCAGATCACACAATCCCCGTCCCTCCGTACAGCCATGTGGGTCCTGGGAAAGATGGTGGCGGCGATAGAGGCGGTTCCCTTTGCCCAATTTCACGCCAGACCTCTCCAGCAGGCCATTCTGTCGAGATGGAACAGGTCGCCTGTGTACCTGGATCGCCCTGTCCATCTTTCATGCTGGATCAAGCGGTCTCTCAACTGGTGGTTGACGTCACCTCTCATCCTATCGGGTCGATCCTTCCTTCCCATTCACTGGCAGATAGTAACCACAGATGCCAGTCTCCTCGGCTGGGGTGCAGTGTTCCGCAACCACACTGTTCAGGGTCGATGGTCGGATCGGGAATCAGCACTACCGATCAACGTTCTAGAGATTCGAGCGATCCATCTGGCTCTCGTTCACTGGGAGAGGCTTCTCAAGGGACTGCCTGTTCGGGTTCAGACAGACAATGCCACAGCGGTGGCATATGTCAACCGCCAAGGGGGAACACGGAGTGTCTCAGCCCTGGCGGAGGTGTCCAAAATTCTTCTTTGGGCGGAGATTTCCGTTCCGACAATTTCCGCGGTCCACATCCCCGGCGTAGACAACTGGGCCGCCGATTTTCTCAGCCGCGAGGGTCTCGCGGCGGGAGAGTGGTCCCTACATCCGGAGGTGTTTCATCGGCTCTGCCTTCGGTGGGGAACCCCGGATGTAGATCTCATGGCGTCTCGCCTCAACAGGAAAGTCCCACAATTCGTGTCCAGGTCTCGGGACCCTCTGGCAGTGGGCGCCGACGCCCTGGCCGTTCCTTGGTCCCAGTTCGATCTTCCCTACCTGTTCCCTCCTCTGCCTTTTCTTCCCAAGCTGTTGAGGAAGATCAAGGCAGAAGGAATTCCAGTCATTCTCATCGCCCCGAATTGGCCCAGAAGGTCTTGGTTCGCGGACATTGTCAATCTTCTCGCGGACGCTCCCTGGAAGCTTCCGGACAGAGCAGATCTGCTGTCCCAAGGTCCGATTTGCCACCCCAATTCTCGGCCGCTCAATTTAACGGCATGGCTGTTGAGACCGAGGTTTTGAAACGAGCTGGATTTTCCGACCAAGTAATTCAGACCATGATCCGAGCCAGAAAGCCATCATCTTCCAAGATCTACTACCGTACTTGGAAGGCCTATTTCACTTGGTGTGAGACCAATGACATCGCGCCCATGTACTTTTCGCTCCCTTCAGTCCTAGCCTTTCTCCAGGCAGGATTGGAAGCGGGGCTTGCCCTCAGTTCCTTGAAGGGGCAAGTTTCGGCGCTGTCCATTTTCTTTCAGCGAACGTTGGCTTCCCGTCCTCAAGTCAAGACCTTTCTTCAGGGTGTGGCTCACACGGTTCCGCCGTACAGGGCGCCCGTGGATCCATGGGATCTTAATCTGGTTCTGGAGGTTCTGCAAGGTTCTCCCTTTGAATCTCTCAGGGAAGTTTCCCTTTCTCTTCTTTCTTGAAAGGTGGCCTTTCTGGTGGCCATCACCTCCGTCCGGCGCGTGTCGGAATTGGCAGCTTTTTCTTGCCGCTCTCCCTTTCTGGTGCTTCACCAGGATAAGGTAGTTCTGCGGCCTCCGCCCTCCTTCCTTCCGAAGGTGGTGTCCTCGTTTCACCTCAATGAGGATATCGTGCTACCGTCCTTCTGTCCGAGTCCAACTCATCCCCGAGAGCGGTCTTTGAACAAGCTGGACCTGGTTAGGACAATAAGAGTCTATCAGTCTAGGACGGCTTCCTTGCGAAAGACAGAGTCTCTTTTCATTATTCCAGATGGGGCGCGGAAAGGTCTCCCGGCGTCAAAGGCCACTATTGCTCGCTGGATCAGATCGGCAATTTTGGAAGCCTACCGAGTTAAGCGTCGCGGAGCCCCTCCGGGGATCAGGGCCCACTCTACTCGGGCGGTGGGTGCCTCCTGGGCGGTACGCCACAGAGCTTCCGCGCTGCAGCTTTGCAAACCTGCAACATGGTCATCGGTTCACACGTTTGTGAAATTCTACTAAGTCCACACCTACGCTTCGGCGGACGCCAGCCTAGGTAGAAGGATTCTGCAGGCCGCGGTGGTGAGTCCGCTGGCCTGATGGAAGTTTGTTTCCCACCCCAGGGACTGCTTTTGGACGTCCCATGGTCTCTGTGTCCCCCAATAAGGCGAACGAGAAAACAGGATTTTTGGGTTGCTTACCGTAAAATCTGTTTCTCGGAGCCTTCATTGGGGGACACAGCACCCTCCCATGTTCTACAGCTCCTGTTCTTACTTTGGTTGAATGGTTACAGTTGAGTGGTTTGTTCTGTTTTCAATCTATTCTGTTACTTCTCCTACTGCTTTCTCACTAACTGAGGAAATCCCTGCCGGTCGGTGGGGTGTACACTGCAGAGGAGGAGCTAACCTTTTTTTGCATAGTGTCAGCCTCCTAGTGGCAGCAGCATACACCCATGGTCTCTGTGTCCCCCCGATGAAGGCTCCGAGAAACCGATTTTACGGTAAGCAACCCAAAAATCCTGTTTTATGATATTCTGGTTCCTTTCCAGCCCTTTGGACATAACCAATCCCAGCAAGACATTCTACAGGAAAATACCATATTAAAAGCTACCGACGTTCAATTCCCTGTGAAGCCTGTTGTAACCAATGAAGCCAAGGTAGGATATGTTCCACATTACTAATGAAGTACGTGATTTCTATATATACATGGAAAATGGATACGCAATTTACCATATTTTTTGGACTGTAAGACGCACCTCGTGTTTAGACATCAAAGTTTTTATCCTCTTAATATATCGCAGTCATCATTTTTTACAGACCTTTGTACTCACAATTTCTCATTTTGCCTTTCTACCCAGTTAATTCGTCTCTCTTCTGTTAGGTCTATGAGATAACATGATTAATAACTGACTAGCTGAATCCTTCTAAGCTCTATGTAGAAACAGGAGGTCAATTTTCCTGTCATGAGTCATCAGTCACTGCAGAAGTCCCTGGCAGGGGGAGGAGGTGAAGAGGGGCATGATTTTTGCAGGAAGGAGAGGCTTCCTGTTTCTACATAAAGCAGAGAAAAGATACTAATTTACTGGGTAGAAAGGCAAATGGCTACTCTCTCTCTCTGGCTAATAATAGGGAGGAGAGGAAGCATATATGGTCTCAGGGAGGGCAGGGAAAAGGAGCTATAGACAGGGAGGAAAGCTCATGAAGAGGAAATATGTACTGGAGCTGTGGTGATACATGAAAGCAAGTGACGACTGCAGTACCCTGGAGATTACATTCAGCATATATTACCAGGAGGGACATTTCAACAAGAAAAAAAAAAATCTAAAAGTTGGATCAGGTTGTAAATTGCGTAACGGAAGTCAGAAAATGAAGGAATGGAGGAGATTTCAGACTGTAACATAGTGGTGACCTTTAGTTAGTAAAAATGCACTTATGGAAAAATCATTTTTCTACATTAACACACAGACATACATTGCCACTTTTTGCCGTTCCTTCCAGGCATGTGATTGATCACAAGTCCTGATATGTCCTTCACCTACTCCGGAGTAGCAGTATGGCGCACAGAGATTCATTTAGGACTTCCCTATGACCCCAACAAGCTCCGCTATTAAGGATTTGTCACCTGCCAAAAATGTGTACGTTTTTTTTAACTGATGTAAATGCTGCAGTTTTCCTGACTGACGTTGTGATTCTTTGGTTGCTGTGTTTCTCTGCTCCTCAGATATAACCTCCTCTGCCTTGTTTATAAATCTAGTCCTTTTTATACAAGTGTCCATTGTCCTCAACTCTTCTTTATGGGTGTCTTCTTGACCACGCCCAATTGTCTAACAAGACTAGATTTATAAAAAGGTAAGAGGGGCCATATCTCAGAAACGGAGAGGCGCAAGACCAAAAGAGAAAACAAAAACGCCGGATTCAGGAGAACAGCTGCACTAACCATCATGAAAAAATGCATATTTGTGGCAAGTCAGCGATCCTCCATAGCTAAACATACTGGCCGGTGGGGGGTTTCCTGATGGGATCACGCTGCTACTCCTGGAAGAGTCACAGTGAATGCTAATGTTACCTGGCATAAGGCATTACAATTAGTGGGCAAAATGCGAGCCAGCGGCCCCCTAGCAGTGTCCTTCTCTCCCTGTATGGCCTCCACATGGTATTTTAGGGTGATTCTCCCCATTGTATGGCATGTTTGCCCATTTATTCTGGTGTTTGTTCTTCTAGGCGTTTATAAGACGGTGCTTAGCTTACCGCAAAGAAGACCGATTTGATGTCCACCAGTTGGCCAGCGACCCGTACCTTCTCCCTCACATGAGAAGATCCAACTCTTCAGGAAACCTGCACATGTCCGGCCTCATGGCTTCTCCCATCGCGCCTACGTCAAGCATCATTTCATACTGATCCTCCCGTCTGGGCCGGCATGATTATGTGTTCACTAGCTTTCAGGTGCAGATTTTAGTTTAAAGATAAAGATTTGAGTAGTTTTTTTTTTTTTCTTATTCCTTCTCCCCCTCTTATCCCTCAACCAAGGTTGTGTTTGAAGACCTTTGTGTGTATTGGGGGAGACGGACCTCCTAGTGTTACTTGTATGACGAGCGAAGATGACTGTGAATATATTCTCCTTGACTGTAATGTTTTACATCGGCCTCAGTGTGCTGTTCAGCCATTTTCAAGCTACGGGGAATGACCTGGGCTGTGCTCGCGCCTTCTGTCCAGGCTCGCGGGCCCAGACGGCGGACATGAGCGTGCCTGTGAAGCCAGGACTCATTCCCATGGATGAGAAGGTTGTGCTTCTTTTTTTTTTTTTTCCTTCCCCCTCCATTAGAGAGGACTTTTGTAAATATACTTTGTAATACTAAAACACAATTGGTTGATACTGGAGAGTTTTAGCTGGAAGGGCATTTTTCATTAAAAACAGAAAAAAAATCTAGAATAAAATTTGACAAACACGTCGGGAACACGCACTGCCCGGAGTCTGGAATACCCGTGTATTGAAACCAAAGCTAAAATAGAGAGTGGGGTAGTCACGATTTTGTGTGTCTTTTTTTTTTTTCTTCCTGTTCACGTGTTTCAGGATAAAGTTTTGAGTTGCACATATAGGTTCTGGGGTTAAATTTTTGTTTTTCATCATTCCACCTTTTTTTTTCCTTTTTTTTTTTTTTTTTTTTTTTCTCTTTTGGGTCATCATGTATATACACCACACACCGTAGGTACCAAATTGCTCTCAAAACTTTACTATGAAATTTTCTATGCAGGACAATGAGAAATTCCCTTCTATCGCTGATGTATATTGTTGTACAGATGACATTTTCATTTATTCATGTGTTTTCAGCAGCCTTCCCATCCCCTTTGCCCTTGTACAAATGTTTAAAACTATTGATTTTTTTATATTGATTCTTTTTTTTTTTTTTTTTTTTTACTTTTAAGTCTCCTGGATGACGCTTTTCGTTTGCTGCTAAATAACCTCTCTTCTTTTTTTTTTTTTTTTTTTTCAAAAAAGACCATAAAAATGGCTTCTGTGAAAAGGGGCTTAATCCAAACCCGGACAGTTCATTACCAAGCATGTGTATCACATCTGTAAGACATATACAGTACTGTAAGCCTGTTTACGCTTTCCTATCCGTGGCATGTTGACGACCTATTGAGGAGGGGCTCGTTGACCGCTTTTACTTTTTAATTTTTTTTTTTTGGGGGGGGGGGGGGGGGGGATTGTTCCTCTGCTCATGAGGACGAGGGTGTAAAATACATTCACACAGGACGACAGACCCTTTTTTCTAATGACGTGATAAGCTAGAAACTCTTTTCTAGGCGACGGTCTTTCTCTACTGCACAACTACTAGTAAGACCCCCACGGTATCGGCGGCACAGACCGTCAGCGGTCTCTGCCACATTCATGTGTATCTTTGCTCATGTTACAGAAAAGGAGGCGTTAATAACACAGACGACCATTTAATATTGTACAGTTTACCGTGGCTCTCGTTTGAAATGTTGCAAGCTATTTTCATTTTTCATTGTACATAATTATACATTAACTGTCTCTTTAAGATGCTGCTGAAATTGTAGAGAATGTAGCCAAAACAGTAATAAATAATGAAAGTTGAAATTTCACAATTTGTGTTTTGCGTTATGTTTATTAGGCAAAAATATTCATAGACAGCGATCTGTACACTGAGGATCAAAAATATTCTTAGACAGCGATCTGTACTCTGAGGATCAAAAATATTCATAGACGGCGATCTGTACACTGAGGATCAAAAATATTCATAGACGGCGATCTGTACACTGAGGATCAAAAATATTCATAGACAGCGATCTGTACACTGAGGATCAAAAATATTCATAGACGGCGATCTGTACACTGAGGATCAAAAATATTCATAGACGGCGATCTGAAGATGAAGATGAAGGAATTGAGGGTAAACTGATTAAATTTGCTGATGACACAAAGCTAGGAGGGATAGCTAATACTAGAGAAGAGAGAGAGAGGATTCAAAAAGATTTAAATAAACTGGAGAAGTGGGCAGCAACTAACAGAATGGTTTTTAACAGGGAGAAATGCAAAGTACTACATCTGGGCAATAAAAATGTAAAAAGCATATATAGAATGGGAGGAATAGGGCTAAGTGACAGCACATGTGAAAAAGATTTGGGTATACTAATAGATCACAGACTGAATATGAGTCAACAGTGTGATGCAGCAGCAAAAAAGGCAAATGCAATTCTAGGATGTATTAACAGAAGCATACAGTCTAGATCACGTGAAGTCATTATTTCCCTCTACTCCTCTTTGGTCAGACCTCATCTGGAATATTGTGTCCAGTTTTGGGCACCACATTTTAAAAAAGACATCAACAAACTGGAGCAAGTTCAGAAAAGAGCGACCAGAATGGTGACCGGTCTGCAAACCCTGTCTTATGAGGAAAGGTTGCAGGATTTGGGAATGTTTAGTTTGCAAAAGAGAAGACTGAGAGGAGACTTAATAGCTGTCTACAAATATCTAAAGGGCTGTCACATTGTAGAAGGATCAACTTTATTCTCATTTGCACAAGGAAAGACTAGAAGCAATGGGATGAAACTGAATGGGAGGAGACACAGATTAGATATTAGAAAAAACTTTTTGACAGTTAGAGTGATCAATGAGTGGAACAGGCTGCCACGAGAAGTGGTGAGTTCTCCTTCAATGGAAGTCTTCAAACAGAGGCTGGACAGACATCTGACTGGGATGATTTAGCGAATCCTGCTTTGAGCAGGGGGTTGGACCAGATGGCCCAGGAGGTCCCTTCCAACTCTACGATTCTATGATTCTATGTACACTGAGGATGAAAAATATTCATAGACGGCGATCTGTACACTGAGGATCAAAAATATTCATAGACGGCGATCTGTACACTGAGGATCAAAAATATTCATAGACGGCGATCTGTACACTGAGGATCAAAAATATTCAGAGACGGCGATCTGTACACTGAGGATCAAAAATATTCAGAGACAGCGATCTGTACACTGAGGATCAAAAATATTCATAGACAGCGATCTGTACACTGAGGATCAAAAATATTCAGAGACAGCGATCTGTACACTGAGGATCAAAAATATTCATAGACAGCGATCTGTACACTGAGAATGAAAAATATTCATAGACAGCGATCTGTACACTGAGGATCAAAAATATTCATAGATGGCGATCTGTACACTGAGGATCGCCCGAATGTTGCTCCACATCCCCAAAACCAACATCTTCAGGATGGCTAAACTGTCCTAAACTCTAACTCCCATCATCCTGTCTGCCCAATTTGTCTTTTCAAATAGCAATAGAAAAGTTAAAAATAAGATGGCTGCATTTACGGTAAAGAACGGAGAGCCTTGCCGGACCATGTAGGATACATTTGCCAAATCTTCCACTTGTGTATTATTAATATAGCGCCATTCTATTGCTCAGAGGTATACAGTGGTTACCATTACTCATCAGACCCCATTGGTAATTACTGGGTCACTGGCTTTTGCTTGGCAGTGTTGTAGGGAATACTAACCGGCAGGGGCTTTAGCACAATGGGCCACGATAAAAGGCGCCATGTTTCCCTTATATCCAGTAGCCAATGGCTGTAACTCGCATGCTTCTGTTGATTCTCCTCTTTTAAATACTATGTATACTTCTGCACTCAAATGTTTATTGTTCATTTGCTTCCTAAATGCAAAGTCAGGCAACTTTGTAAATGATCTTTAGTAAAAAAAAAAATATAGTACCGTTTTGCTTCTGCGGAGTTTCTGTAAGTCCTTTATCTAGATGAATGGTCTACAAAAATCCCGACGGCTGTCTGCTTTCACATCCCTTCTCTTCTCTAATATTAGTAATAGCACCAGGGTTTGGAATGGGATTGTACACAGATCTGGAAGGAGGAGAGAAAGCGAATATGGTCTCAAGGAGGGCAGAGAAAACATGCTATAGAAAAGGAGGAAAGCAGATAAAGAGGAGATAAGTGCTGATTTGGATCTGTGAAGATTCCAGAAGCACTGAGCTCACATGCAGCCTGTATTACTGTGAGAGACACTCCCAAAAGAGAATAGAATCTGAAAGTTGGATCAGGTTGGAAAATGGAGGTATGGAGATTGCAGACTGAAAATTAGTGGTTACATTTAGTTAACATGCAAAAATAAGTGTGTTTTTCTTATGTTAAAATCATATTTTCCATGTTAATGGGAAGGTCTGTAGATTGACCAGGAGCACAGTCCATGTTTCTGTGCCCCTGTTTACACAGGCACAACACTACTGCCCAGCAAAGAGGACTCCCTGCCGGGCAGGGACGATACTAGAGACCTCATTTACTACTTCCACAGTTATACTAAAATTAAAGTTGGGCATTGAATTATTTTTTTTTTTTTGAGTAAGACAGTTCTGATGAATGAGGCCCATTAAGCATTATCCTGTGCAGAGCAATGAAGGAAACCGGTCTGGTTTTGGTGGCCCACCCTGTACAGCTCCTATGTAAGTGGCACAATATTTTGTAAAATAAAATTGTACAAACTGTTATTTATACTCTCTAAGAAAATTGGTCCCCAAATGCTTTTATACTGAGAAAATATCAAACAGAGCATGTTTTCACCCTCCCCAGGTCCAGTGCGTGTCTGCGCAGCTGCTTCGGACTCTGTTTTGGTAGCAACGGCGATGTTGTGTTGACAGCGTACATCATCTCTGCAACCAATCACTAAGTTCCACGGCCTTGTCAATGTAAACTGCACAAGCTGCTGAGCTCGGCGATTAGCTGCAGCAGTGATCTGCACTGTCACCATGATGATTACCTGCAGTAACCACCGATCCACCAAACCGCTGCACGACCAGCTCTGCCCTCGCCTTCTGTATCCTCACCCATCCCTTGTAGATTGTGAGCCCTCGCGGGCAGGGTCCTCTCTCCTCCTGTACCAGTCGTGACTTGTATTGTTTAAGATTACTGTACTTGTTTTTATTATGTACACCCCTCTCACATGTAAAGCGCCATGGAATAAATGGCGCAATAATAATATATAATAATGTTACCGCTGCTGCCGAATCACAGTAACTGGAGTATAGCAGCAGAGAGCAGGCGCAGGACTCGGGGAAGAGTATTTGCTCTATTTTTTTTTTTTTTAATTTTCCAAGTACAAAAGCATTTGGATACCACTTAGCGTTAAAACAATTACAATATAATTTCCAGTGCGGTAACTGTGCCTGCACCTCAGTGGCATAATATATATAGCCTCATGTTCATGACCTGCAGAATCTACTGAAAGTCCAGTCTGTGGGGCTATAGTCGCCTTCAGCAATAGTTTGACCTTTGTGGCAATTGTTCTACGCTTCTCTTGTACTTCTAGAATCCAGCTGCATTTTGTTAAGTAGCCACTAGATGGTGCAAACTCCTGATATTCAACGCGTGAGCTGTATAGTTATATGGGAATGGTGGATTTCACTTCTGCGCCATATTGGCTCATGTTCATGGCGGCTTTACAGTAATCTATAGAACCGTGCGTTTACTTTACATTCTATGTATATATGTAATGTATGGGTACCTATAGCTTCTTGCTTATATTAGAAAAAATACGTTATTTAACTGCCTTTATTTCATTTTTTTTTAAATAAAACCTGTATAAACAAATCCGGTGCTGACATCGACAGATCCACAAGCTCAACTTTTAATCTTATTTGCTCATACATTTTTTCAACAAGGCAAATGTATTGTGAAAACCCCACCATTCAAATGACTCCTAGAGGGGGTTATCCTGAATGCGGCAACCCTTCTATTATGTCCATATGCCATAAAATTCTACGACTTCTGTGTTTGAAGGTGACGGGTACAGCTCACCTCTTCCCCCCTCTCTGCACAGATCACATGGCGTGCTTAGAAAACTGTCAGAAGTCAAAAGGTGAGATCCCATCTATTGCTATCTGTGGACTATATTGCTGTCATAAAGCTTAATGCTGTTAACACCTGGAAGTAAAAGCAGATTAAAACCTGAAAGTTAGACATTTGTTTTATAAATATTATATGTGATACATTCCTTTTAAAGGGGATCTTTCAGCAGGTTTTTGCTATTAAATCTGAGAATAGCTGGAGCAGAAACCCTGATTCCAGAGAGATGTCATTTACTAGGCTGTGTTCTGTAGTTTCAGCACAATCAGTGTTTTAACAATAGAAGATTGGCACTGCAGGACTAGGTGTCATGTGCAGGTCAGTCAGGCCAATCTATCTAACCCTGCCCCCACCTCTGATTGGCAGTTTGCTTACAGTCTACAGAGGAAGCTGCCAATCAGTGGTGTGGGCGGGGTTATACACAGCTCAGCATTCTGAGCAATGCTGCATCTACAACAGAGAAAACAGGGATTATATCAAAACTGCACTAAGCAGCCCAGTAAGGGGGCTGGAATCAAGGGTTTCTGCCCCATCCGAATATATGGAGAATTTTTCAGCAGTTTTTTTTTTTTTGCTAACGATTGTTCTGTAACCCTAAGATTTTTTACCTTTTCTTCCTGGGTTGTTTTTTTTTTTTGCAGGCCGAGCTGTAATGTGGTGTTTTGCAATACTTCAGTACTGCAGCAGCTAGCACAATGCAAAGTCTCCTACAAAGCCCAACCTATGGCTCCAGGCAGCTCCAAACACCCACACCTTCTACATGACGTAATAAGTCATGCAACATGAAGGGGTTAAAGGGCTTATTTCACCTGGTAGTGCTGTGCACCCTTCACTATTCTTTCTCTGCGCTGTGGCTCTCTGGGACCACTGTGCTGGAAAAATCCGTTTACGGATCACTTCTTCCCCTTTGGTCTCAGGATTGGAAGGGTTTCCAGACTGTGTGACCCTAGATCCCCCCCTGGTCATAAAGATGTGGCTTATATCCTATCAATATGCCATTACTGTAGAAGATAGATTGCTGTATGCAGATTACAGTGCCATTAAAAGTGGAAACGCACTTGACCTTTTCAGCTGAAGGTTGGACCCGACGTCCCCGCAGTCTCACTTTACTACTGCACACCACAATGTACACTGTCCTGCAAGAAGAAAAAAAAATGAAGGAAATGGCAAACATGAGATGTAACATAAAAATTGCACTGAAAGGTTGGACGTTGTGACCTTTTCACTGCCTGAGGGTGAATACACAGTAGTTTAAATTAAATGTGAAAGGATTGGACCTGAGCGGGTTGTTATTGACATGGGACTGACAATCACACGGCTGGGTACAGCCGTCCTCCGTATGACTGACAGGTCACTGGCTGTAGGCGTCAGTCTAGGAGCAGATTATACTGATGGGTGCACACTTGCATAGATTTGGGGGGCACTTTTTATTCGATTTATAGAAACATTTAGATTTTTGAAACTCATAAAAGGATTTTGCAACGTCACTGTCATTGGAGTCACAGATGACCTTGGGCTGCTGCAGCAATGAGGAAGACACCAATGTATAGGTGGTACAGGAATCCATAGGACTTTGAGCTGTCCCAGGCCAAGGCTATAGATGAAGAGTAGGGGTCTTAGGGCAGAGCCTTGAGGGACACTAACAGAGAGGTGGCGAGATGAGTTGGTAGTCTGGGAGTAGGAAACGGTAAGGTATGAGGAGATCCAGGATAGGGCAAAGTCTTAAGAAAGGATCTGTAGTAAGAAACAGTGGTCAACTGTATAAAAGGCAGAGGACAGGGCTAGAAGGAGGAGCATAGAGAATTGTTAGCTTTGGCTGTAAGTCGTTAGTAAGTTTGGCCAAGGCAGTTTCAGTGGAATGGTGGGGACAAAAGTAAGATTGTAGGTTGTCAAAGAGTGGGTTAGATGCAAAATGAGAGTAAAGTTCAGCATGGATGTGCTGATCAAGGAGTTTGGGAGCAACAATATGGGGCGATAGCTGGATATAGCGCTCGAGTCAAGGGATGACTTTTTGAGATAGGTGTGATTGTCTGCTTGTTTGAAAGCAGAAGGGAAGGTGCCAGAAGATAGTGATAGGTTGAAGAGATGGGTTAGGGATGGGATGTGTGGTGGTGATTAGAGATGAGCGAACATCTTCAGTAGTTCCCCGCTTATTCAGCAAGCAATAGCGCTTGCCGAATATGCTACAGCGGGAACCCGGCTTCCTGAATCGGCCTGCAGAACAGCTGATCGTCGCCGCAGCTGCATGTTTCGCTGCTGACAGTCACAGTACATGCATGGAGAGCCCAGCACACAGGCTCTCCATGCATGTGCTGTGACTGCGACACATGCAGCTGCAGCGCCGATCAGCTATTCAGCCACAGGGATCCAGGAAGTCGGGTTCCATAGCTTCCCAAATAAGCGGGGAACCGAAGGTATTTGATCAACTCTAGTGGTGAGGTTGGAGAGGAGGTGGAATGGAGTCAAGTTTACAAGTGGTGAGGTGTGATTTGGAGAAGATGAGTAAGCTCTCCTTCAGTGATTTTGGAGATAGAAGTTATGGGGTTAGGGCATTGGTCTGGTATACATTGTGGTGGTCTTGGTGGACTTGCCTTGTTTGGTCTATCTTTTTAAAATGCGTGGCAAAGGCCTCGGCAGAGATTAGGGGATGTGTCTGATGTCCATTGCGTAGACAAACTCCCCAACCAATGTGAATGCTATGATCTGAGGGGGATTCCATTTAAAAACAAAGTTTGTGTTTTGAAAAGATTCTTTAATATAATAGACAGTTGAAATAAACTGTTCATGAGATGTTTCAGTCTGAACCTCCAGTCATCTGACTTCAGCTTTACATATTGTGCTGTGCTTCTGACTTCTTGACACTGCTATCTACTGTGCAATTCGATAAGCATGAGTCTCTGCCTTTAAAGTTGTGTATTCTATGACCTCGGGAACCTTAATGCAACTTGTCTCCCCAGTTATCTACATACAGATCTAAAGCTTCTACTGCTGTTGAGCATACATGGAATATCTCTGCTCATACCTTTAGTTTGCTCTCTATCATGTTCGCTTAACAAGGCATACCCATCTACAAAACACTATCCTAATATGTAGTTGGGGTAATAATAGCAAATACCTTCAATTAGAAATGTAGTCTAGTTCTTCTGATTCGCTATGTCTCCTTCCTCATGTGCAGGCATTGCAGGAACTTAGGCATCCATGGTTACGACCACTATCAACTAGCCAACTTTCACTGTCAGTGGTCGTAACCATTGATACCTAAGGAAAGAGCATAGTGAATCAGAAGAACTAGACTACATTTCTAATTGGAGGTATTTGCTATTACAGTGCTATGCAAATTAATTGGGACAAAGCATTTTTTTTTTTTTTTTTTAAGGAAAATCGTAATTCGATTACCAGTCAGTGATTCAAACCAGTTTTAACTGCTTTGAATGGGTGTGAGTGCCTGTTCAAAGCAGTTAAATAGGGATTTTTGTGTACTCACCGTAAAATCCTTTTCTCCGAGCCAATCATTGGGGGACACAGAGACAGTGTGTGTTATGCTGCTTCCACTAGGAGGACGCTAAGTAAACCAGAAAAAAAGTTGGCTCCTCCCCTGCAGTATACACCCTCTCGCTGGCTGGGATTTCTCCAGTTCGGTGAAAAAAGCAGTAGGAGCATAAACAGTCAACAATAACCATAACTAAGTCAAAGCCTAAGAATGCTACAGTGAGCCAATAGGCTAAACAGGGTGGGTGCTGTGTCCCCCAATGATTGGCTCGGAAAAAAGGATTTTACGGTGAGTACACAAAAATCCCTATTTCTCCTACGTCTCATTGGTGGACACAGAGACATTGGGACGTCCTAAAGCAGTCCCTGGGTGGGGAGAATACATCTGCTAATACCCCATGTACCACTGAGGTACTGTCGATTGCCAGCTGCGTCTGCCGAGAGCTGCATCCGCAGAGGCCTGAGAATGAATTAGGCAATGTTTGTAAAGATATGCAGGCTGGACCAAGTCGCAGCCTTGTGAACAGGCTTGAGAATGAATTTGGTAATGTTTTGTAAAAAGTATGCAGACTGGACCAAGTCGCAGCCTTGCAGACCTGTTCTGTCGAGGTTTGATACCGAATGGCCGGGTAGAGTGCGCCTTAATCCTCACTGGGACAGGCGCGTTCCTGACACAGTAGGATTCATGAATCGCCAAGCGAATTCACTTGGCTAGCGTGCTTTTGACGCGGCTAGACCCTTCCTATGCCCCTCTGGAAGCATGAACAGGGCATCTGACTTATGGAACGGAACTGTCCGTGAGATATACCGTCTCAGCACCCTAACCACATCCATGGTGTGGAGGGCCTTCTGAATGCGATGGACTGGTGCCGGACAAAAAGGAAGGCAAAACAATTTCCTTGTCGAGATGGAAAGAGATGACCTTGGGCAGGAAGGACGGGGACGTCCTGAGAACTACCTTTTCCTGATGAAAATTCAGGAACGGAGAAGGACAGGGCTGCCAATTCCGAAACTTGCTTGATTGACGTAATTGCCAGTAGAAGACCACCTTCCAAGAGAGGACGGACAGTGACACGTCCTGCAGCGGTTCGAAAGGAGCCTCCTGTAAGGCCCCAAGAACCAGGTTAAGGACCCATGATCCCAATGGCCTTCTATAAGGAGGCGCCACATGAGAAACTCCCAGAATGAATGTCTTGACCTGAAGTTTGGCGGCAATTATGCGTTGGAAAAGTACTGACAAGGCCGAAATTTGGCCTTTGAGCGAGCTAAGCGCGAAGCTTGATTTTAATTCAGACTGAAGGAATTCCAATATGGCCGGAATGAAAAAACACCAGAGGTGATCGACCATGATCCTTGCACCGCGAAAAGGTTTTGCCAGGTGCGGTGATAGATGCGCATGGACACAGGCTTCCTAGCACCAATCATGGTGGAAATCACGTCGTGAGAGAACTGAGCCTGTGGTAAAAACCAGGATTCAACGGCCACGCCGTCAAAGACAGGACCCCGGATTTCTGGTGGAAACTCGGGCCCTGCGAAAGTAGATCCATGCGATCTGGAAGTCGCCAGGAGACGTCGGCGACCAGTTGTATTAGTTCTGCATACCATGCTCGGCGCGGCCAATCTGGCACGACTAGGATCACTTGTACTCTCTCCGCTCTGATCTTCTTGATGACCCTCAGAAGCAAGGAAAAGAGGGGGGAAGATGTACCGGAACCGGTGCCATGGCAGAACTAAGGCGTCCACTCCAATGGAGCATGGATCGCGCGATCGGGCAATGAACCGAGGAACCTTGCTGTTTAGTCTTGAGGCCATGAGATCCACATCCGGAGTCCCTCAACAATGACAAATCTGCTGAAAGACTTCCAGATAAAGAGACCACTCTCCCGAGGCGATGCCTTGGCGACTGAGAAAATCTGCCGTCCAATTTTCTACTCGGCCCAATGGAGGATGTGACTCACTTCGTGCATGGCCATCCTGCTACGGATACCTTCCTGGCGGTTAATATACTCTACAGCCGTGGTATTGTTGGATTGGATCCTGATGGGGTGATCTGCAAGGAGATGGTGGAAACTCCGTAGAGCTAATCTGATTGCTCGTATTTCCAAAATGTTTATGGGAAGACGTGACTCTCGGGTCGACAAAAGACCGCACCCCAGTCAAGAAGATTTGCGTCGGTGGTTACTACCAACCATTTTGCTAGGAGAAAAGACTTCCCGTGATTCAGGGAGGACCTCAGTGTCCACCATCTGAGGGCTTGCCTAACCCTCAGGGACTTAAGGATCCAATGATCCAGGGAGAACGGGTTCTTGTTCCAAGCTAACAGCAACGCATGTTGTAAGGAACAGAGGTGGAACTGTGCAAATGGAACTGCATCCATCGCTGCCACCATCTTTCAGAGAACTCCCATGCTGAAATGAATAGAGTGAAAAACCGGTGGATAAAGAGTCCGCGCTGCCTGTAGTAAGGCTTGGGGCCTTTCTGGAGGGAGAATGACCAACTCGCAGGAAGTGTCCAAGATCATTCCTAAAAAGGACATCTGCTGAGCCGGTTTTGGGAAAGACTTTTCGAAATTTATGTTCCAGCCCAGGCGAGAAAGTGTATTACTGTTATGTCCACAGATTCCACGCAGGTTGGGACGCCCTTGATGAGCAGGTCGTCCAGATACGGTAACACCGCCACTCCCCGCGAGTGGAGAATGGCCATGGCAGCCGCCGTGACCTTAGTAAAGACCCTGGGGACGTTGGCGAGTCCGACGGGCAAGGCAACGAACTGGAAGCGTTGCTCGTGAATTGAAAAAAAAACCGCAGGAATTGCTGGTGAGGCGGGCAGATCAGGAATGTGAAAGTAAGCGTCCTTGAAGTCGATGGATGCTAGGAACTTTTCCTTTTTCCATGGAAGTGACAACTGACTGTAGGGATTCCATTCGGAGTTGCTGTACATTGACAAACTGATTTAACAGTTTGGGATCCAGAATGAGTCGGATTGTCCCGTCCTTTTTGGGAACCACAAAAAGAGGTTTGAATAAAAACCCATAAACCTCTCGTGATGAGGGCCCGGAATGACTCAGTCCCTTATCAGAGCCTGAACAGCCCGAAGGAAGGCTCTTGTCTTTTCCTTGGGGGATAGGAAAGGAAAAAACCGAGTTGGAGGGGAGAAAATTCTATCTTGTATCCGGAGGACACCAGCTACCTAACCCACTTGTCGTGGGTAACTGTGAGGTAAGTGTGGCTGAAGGAAAGTAGGCGGCTGCCAACTGTCGGTGTCTACCGGAAACCGAAACAAGTCATTGGGTTGATCTATGCGATCTGGCTCCCCTAAATCCAGAAGCCCTAGACCTGGGTTTCCAAGAGCGGCTAGGTCTGTATGAGACCTGGGAGCCTCTGTCTCTTCGCGGGGACCGACCTGATCTAGAAGAGAAGGTGGAGGAGGACCAACCGGAATTGTTGCGAGAAGACTCGTCTGCTGTTGGTTGCGAAATGGCTGAACAGCCCTTGTGTTGAGGAAGGAATTTACTTTTCCTTCCAGTAGTATCAGAAAAGAGCTGGTCCAGTTCCTCTGCAAAAGGATGACCGTTTGAAAGGGGAGAAAAGACAATGCTCTTTTAGATGTGGCATCTTGAGCCGCGCAGTTGGCGGCATCACCAGAAGCGTCTACTACAAAGTCCACTGCATGAATTATCTGCCTGGCGACAGTGGTCGCCTCCGGAGGAAGAATGGTGCCCTGGAGGGAAGTAATTAAGGCTTCTGCCCAAGTAGCCATTGCCTTAGAGACCCAAATTGCCGCGAAAGAAGGCAAGATAGTCAATTTGACGATCGGAGGGGTTTCTGACTGAGGAACGCTCAGAAACAGGAGCGTTTTAGAAGAAAGACGCGATACAGGAGGGTCCACCGGAGGGGACTGTAACCAATCCTTCATTAGGTCTGTATCAATGGGGTATTTAGTCTGAGTAGACTGTTGCCCTGAGAACCATTTATGTGGCTGATCCCTATGTTTCTGGATGGCTGGTAAACAACCTACGCACACGCTTGGTTTTTGTTAAATGAGATAGCATGTGCTGGAGTGGGAATATTTTCCTCATCCAACTTCAGAATCCTGATGACCCTCGGAAGCATGATCAGATGTGGGATTCTGAAGGGCTGACAAGTCAGATTCAAATTCAGTCGTTCTCGCTGTGAACCTCAGAAAAAGGCGAGCGAGAGACAGGAGGCGCCAATGCTGAGGCACGAACATGACTGGACACGTCATGGGTCAGCTTTCCGGAGACCTGACCATCCCTTGAACGAGGATGGCCCCTGCTGGTGATTCTGACTTAGAGTCCTCCCGGAGAGAGAATATAGCCTGGGTCAGAGACTTCACTGACCGTGAGAGTTACGCGGCCCCCTCAGGGGTACTAAGCACAGGAGGCCCATCAGCAGTGCGGCGAGGCGTTGGAGCGCAGGTCGGGGCGCAGGCCAGGTCACAGTCCGTGTATAACGGATTAGTCTGTCCACTGGGTAATGCAGACTTGCAAATGGTACACGGTATAAAAACGCAGTGTGCTTAATAACCGCCTGTTTAGCCTCCTTAGATTGAGGCATAGTGCTCCTGAAAGGGTTAACGGCAGAGTCTGCAGCTGCAGAGAATGTGCCGGGAAAGGATTAAGCTTTAATCTGAGGGCAGATGCAGCTTACCCACGGTCCTGTGCTGTGTCCCCCGGGAGGAATAGCGGTGGTCCTGTGGTGTCACCCGGTATCCCGCTGTCCAGAGCAGGCCTAGCGCTCCCGAAGGGGTTAACGGCCACTGATGGAAAAGGACATGGCCCTCGAGATTAGAATTGCGCGTCTCGTAAGAGGTGAGAGGCGCCAAGAGGAGGGGGCGGCGACATTAGCGCGGGCGGTGCTAGTCAAATTGCAGCCTAGTAGGCCGGAAAAGCCGTGGACTAAATATTTGGCCTACCCGTGGTAGGCGTCGGGGGCGGGGAGAGGGCGTCGCCATTCAAATTGCGGCCTAGTAGGCCGGAAAAGCCAGGGGCTAAATTTCTGGCCTACCCGAGCACCGAGAGCGGTGGGGCGCCGGTGCACCGCCGCTGACGCCAAGTCAGCGCTTCTCCCGGGGGCAAGGAACCAACCCCATACCTCGACTCCTGAGCTCAGGCAGGTCGCGCTCCGCGTTCTTCCAGCTGCAGGGTCTCATCCTCCGGGTGATGCAGCAGAGCTGGAGGTGGTCTTAAAGGGGTACAGCTCAATCGATCCACCTTGTGGTAGGGGGATGGAGAGCTGTGGGGCTGATTCAGGGCATCGGAAAATAGAATTAGACTTACCGGTAATTCGGTTTCTAGGAACCTTCCACGACAGCCACCTTGGAGGTTGTCTCCCCACCCTAATAGGGGACAGGAACACAAAAGTTAAATAACCCTCCCCTTCCTGCTACCTCATTGTTTTTTCTGAACATACTAGCATGAATAGTTACCGCCAGTAGAGCAGGAATCATCAGGTAAATATATCATATAGGGAGGGAAATTAGTGCTGTCGTGGAAGGTTCCTAGAAACCGAATTACCGGTAAGTCTAATTCTATTTTCTCTAGTCACCTTCCACGACAGCCACCTTGGAGTCATGCCAAAGTTAATTTTTTAGGGAGGGACTACGGCTTGCAAGACGCGTCTGCCGAACGTCAGATCCCTATTGAAATCCAGTCTATAGTGTCTAGTAAAGGTGTGCACAGAGGACCAGGTGGCCGCTTTGCATATCTGCTCCGAAGACGTATTTCCCCTTGCTGCCCAGGACATAGCGACTGATAGAGTGGAGTGGGCCTTTAACGACTCCGGAGGAGAGAGATGTCTTGCAGAGTATGCCAGAGAGATGGACTGCTTGATCCAGCCCGCTATCATGTTCTTTGCTGCCTTCTTCCCTTTATTTCTTCCTGAATACTGAAGGAACAGGTTCTGATCAATTCTCCATTCCTTGGTTGCTTCGAGGTAACGGAGAACTACCCTGTGAACATCCAGGGTATGAAATTTCGCTTCCTTCGGGTTAGAAGGATTTGGGCAGAATGAGGGCAACACGATATCCTGGCTTCTATGAAAGTCTGACACCACCTTGGGCATAAAGGAGGGGTCTAGGCGTAGTACTATACTATCTGAATTGAGTAGGAGATAAGGTTCTTGTACTGAAAGGGCCTGTAGCTCCCCCACCCGTCTAGCTGATGTGATCGCCACAAGAAACACTGTTTTGAGTGTGAGCATTTTTAATGGAACTTCTGACAAGGGCTCAACGGGGCCTGTGTTAGGCTATTAAGCACTAAATTAAGATCCCAGGGGGAACCCGGCTAGGGAGCGAAGGGCGAATCTTGCCTGCTGCTATCATGAACCGCTTGACCCAGTGGTGTTTGGCTAGGTCTTGGTCAAAAAAGGCACTTAGGGCAGATACCTGTACCTTTAACGTACTCGGAGTAAGCCCTAGATCTAACCCTTTCTGTAGGAAGTCTAGTATTTGGGCAATATTTGGATGGGCGGGGTCAGGGACCCTCGGGAGGCACCAGGAGGAAAATCTTTTCTATATTTTCCTGTAGATTGCATTTGTTATCGGCTTTCTACTCTTTTGAAGGGTCCGGATTACCTCATCCGATAACCCTTTGGCCTTCAGAATGTTGGCCTCAATAACCAGGCTGCTAGGGATAGCTTGGCTGGGTCCGGGTGTAGCAACGGACCTTGAAAAAGGTCGGTCTTCTGGGGTAATAGCAAGGGACCTTCCTGGGCCATGTCCAACAGAGCGCTGTACCAGCTTCGTCCTGGCCACATCAGAGCCACCAGGATCGTCTTGACTCCGTCTGCCCTGATCTTTTGTAGGGTCTTTGCCAGCATCTGGATTGGGGGAAAAGCGTAGGCCAATCTGAAGACCCATGGATGGGCAAATGCATCCGTCCCCCTGGCTCCGTACGTGGGACTGAGGGAGAAATAGGTCGCAGCCTTTGTATTTTGTGCATTCGCGAATAGGTCAACTTCTGGATCCCCCCCATCTTGAGACTAGAGTCTGGAACACCTCTTGGTTCAGACACCATTCTATTGGTTGGACGTCTTTCCTGCTCAGGAAGTCTGCCTGGATGTTTTCCGACCCCTTCAGGTGTACCGCGGAAATGGATAACAGGTGCTTCTCTGCCCAGAGGAAGATCCTTGCTGCTTTCTTTAGGCTGGCGTACCTTGTGCCCCCTTGATGCCTGAGATATGCCACCGTGTTCACGTTGTTGGAGTATATCCGGACATGATGGTTCTTGACAAGGGCTGCTGCGGCCTTCAGTGACTCTTCCACTGCCGTCAGCTCCCTTAGGTTTGAAGATCTAGCCTTTATGTTCTGGGGCCATTGTCCCTGGAAGTATGAATCTTCGACTACGGCTCCCCAGCCCCTCAGGCTGGCATCGGTGCATAGTATTTTTAGAGGAAGCTGATGCCAGCTTACTCCTCGCCTCAGGTTTCGGTAGCTCAGCCACCACCAGAGGGCCGATTTTACATGTCCTGGAAGTAGAACCCTTTTTGACAAGTTGTTTGGATATTTTTTCATATTTGTCAGGACATACGACTGGAGGACTCGCGTGTGAGCTTGTGCCCAGGACACCGCCTGAATGCACGCTGTCAGAGAGTCCAGGATGGACATGGCGTCTTTCAGCGTCGGCGCCCTTTGGTGTCTGAACCGGATTATTTTCTGCCGAAGGTCTTTTTGACGATCTTCGGGAAGAAAGGACGTCCTGTTCTCTGAATCCAAGAGGATCCCCAGGAATTTTTTCCTCGGGGAAAGACAGAGGGCTGACTTCTGGAGATTTGGTATCCACCCTAGAGTTTTGAGAATCTGTAGGGTCCTTGATACGTCCTGGTTCAGCCGGTTTATTGATGGGGTGACGATAAGCAGATCGTCCAGATACGGTACAATGCATATCCCCTGAAGCCGAATGAAGATGACTGCCTCTTTCATGATTTTCGTGAACACCCTTGGTGCTGGGGATACCCCAAACGGCAGGGCGTTGAACTGAAGGTGGCTGATTCCTCGGTCGTGGGTGACTGCAAACCTCAGAAACTTCCGGTGGTCCGAATGAATGGGTACGTGGTAATACGCATCCCTTAGGTCTATTGTCGCCATCTGCCAGCCTCGTCCAATAAGAGGAATCGCTGCTCTTACTGACTCCATCTTGAATCGACGGTACCTGATGAAGTGGTTCAGGGGTTTTAGATTTATAATGAGCCTGTGCTTTCCTGAGGGTTTTTTTTTGATCAGGAACAGGCGAGAATAATGTCCCCTGCCCTCCTCCTGAGGAGGTACATACGAGACCACTTGTTCCCGTAGCAGTTCTTCTAACTGAAGCCACAGAACTTTTTGCAGACTTGGGGAATGCGCTGGGGTAATCCTTAGGGCATGCGGGGGGGGTGCTCGATCTCCAGTTTTAGCCCAAATTGTATAGTGTGCAGGACCCACTGGTTCGAGGTTGTGGCCTGCCACTGGGCGAAAAACTGTGTGAGTCGACCCCCTACCCGGGAGTCACTGCTTTTCCGGGGGCTGCTGCTGTTGGGGCAGAAGGATGTTTCTTCCTTTACCCCCTTTCGGGTAGCTCCATCGACCCGTTTTGCCCTTCCCTCTGAACGCCCTTTGAGAAGCCTGTTCCCTTGAGGGACGAAAAACCCGCCTTTTTGTGGGTTTCTGTTCCAGCAGTGACCTATTCTTGTCAGAAGCCTTCTCAAGGATGTCATCGAGGATCGGCCCGAACACGTGGTGTCCCTGGAAGGGGATGGCACAAAGTTTCGTTTTGGAAGTGATGTCGCCTCTTCTGGCCGAGTTTGAGAGGACTAGGGACCTTGCTGCCACCCGTGCCGTTTCTCCCGAAGCGTCAGCTAAATAGCCTGTTGCCTTTTGGAGGATTGACAGGGAGTCTAAGATTTCCTCCCTTGGAGTGCCCCCCCGACAGGTGGTCTTCCTACGTACGTAGCCAGAAAAACAACGATCTGGCTACGCAGGTGGATGCAATACTTGCTTTGAGCAGGTTCGTAGAGGCTTCCCAGGACTTTTTAAGATGGCTCTCTATTTTGCGATCCATCGGATCCCTCAATTGGGAGGCATCCTCAAAGGGCAAGGACGTCTTCTTAGTGACTTTAGACACTTGGACATCTATCTTAGGGATCTCCCAAATGAAACGCTCTCCTTCTAGGGGGAACCGATTTTTTTAGCTCAGAGGGCACCGTAAGTGCTTTCTCGGGGGAGGACCACTCCTGAGTTATTAAATCCTGTATGACCTCATGAACCGGGAAACCCTTTCTACCTCTGGGTTTCAACCCTTCAAACATCTCATCCTGGACTGAGAGCCTAACCTCCTCCTCCTCCAATCCCATGGTGTTTCTTACCATGGAGACTAACTCCTCCATATCCTCCGAGGAGAGATAGTATTTTTTGTATCATTTGTATCATGACTGGAGGTGGATGTGGAGCCCTCATCTTCCCAAATCTCCGACCCCGAGGAACGGACCTCTCCTGAGTCTGACTCGGCTTCTATAGGTGCCCTTTTCCTCTTCTTTGGGGCAGGGCCCTGGGCCGGGGTTTGGGCTGCTATGGAGGTCTGAACCTCCTGTCTAATGAGTCTTTATGCTGTCAAACAGGGAGGGTTGCCCGGTACGCAGTATATTTTGCGTACACGGCTGGCATAAATTCTTTCTGTAATCAGAAGGAAACCTGGCACCACATATACCACACTTGCGGGGGTTTTTAGGGGCAGAGGCTTTGTCTTCAGGTAAGAGAAGAGAAAGCTTACTCAGACCTGTGCCACCAGTTCGTCTGACAGGCAAGGGACCGGCCCCGCTACTCACTGTAGGAGGGGGAACGCTGGGCTCCGCAGATGCTGCAGTTGAGGGCTTCTCACCATCCATTCTGCACACACACTCTGCACTTACCTGGAGCTGCTGCACCCTTTTAAGGGTGATTGGGGCGTTCATTCCTGGTGCTCCTCCCTGGTCTCTGGGGAGGATATGCTCAACCCCCGCCGCCATTGTGATCGTTTCCCGGGAGCCGGCGCGCGTTTCCCCTTCCTAGGACGCCGCAAACTGGAAGTGTGCGTCACTGCCACTTCCGGTCGACTGCCCGCCCCCTCTGACGCACGCGCCTTAGCTCCAATGTGGCGCTGGGAGGAAGGAGGAAGCCGGGGAGCTGTGCAGGACCCCGGCAGGCACCGTACCGCCCCGCTTTACCCGGGAGGGGCGGCCATGTCCCGAGTCACACCGCGGTGGAGACGGGAGCAGCGCATGGAGGAGAGGCGAACCCCCCGACCTCAGCTGGCCAGCTCTGCAAGTATATAGGGGCTCTGCTCGCTGGCCACGGCAGCCCCTTGGGACCTCTTCATGCCCTGATAGGGGACAGGAAAAACACTGAGGTAGCAGGAAGGGGAGGGTTATTTAACCTCTTTGTGTTCCTGTCCCCTATTAGAGCGGGGAGACAACCTCCAAGGTGGCTGTCGTGGAAGGTGACTAGAGAAAGTGCAGCTCAAGTCCTTCTCCATGCACTCCTGTGCTTCGTTCCTTTTGCGCTAGCCCTCGTATCCGTGGAGTACCGTAAGGGAACCATCGTCAGAGGAATCAACCCCATTCGTCGCAGGAAAGTGTACATGAAGGGTTACTCCACGTGCTTGCCTGTTGTTGGTTCGGGGGAGAGCAGGCCGTAGAAAGGACCAGTCGCCCCCTTCACTCCGTAAATTAAAAAATAAAATAAAAACGGTGGGGTCTGAAACCAGATCCAAGTGCCTCCTACAGACACTAAGCAAAGAACTGGAGAAATCCCAGCCTGCGAGAGGGTGTATACTGCAGGGGAGGAGCTAACTTTTTTTCTGGTTTACTTAGTGTCCTCCTAATGGCAGCAGCATGTCCCCCAATGAGGCGTAGGAGAAACTGGTTTGAATCACTGACTGGTAACCAACTTACGATTTTACTTAAAACAATACTGTCCCAATTAATTTGCACAGCACTGTATTTCACCTGCTATGTACTGCGTTAGGATCTTGGAGATGGGAATACCCCTTTAAGGGGCTAGCCCACTTATCGCTACTCATTATGTTATAGATTCACTATGAAGAGGATCCACCGCAGGATTTTACTCGTGCACACAGCAGAGTACAGATTGAATAGGAGCCATGGGCTACAAAGCCAATACATGCTATTCAATCCATACCCCACTCCAAGCGTGCTCAGACAGGAGCGGTGAGCTCCGGTTTGCTATGATTAGTGGGGGTCTCTGGACCCCACCGATCTGCAGGCAATTAAAGTGCCAAAACTTGGTAACTAATGTGTTGAAAGTTTAGTTACTCTTTAAAGAATCAGTCTGGGGTAGCAGATAAGAGAGAAACACTATACCTCGAGTAAAATGCATTTAATAAATTGGGAAATCTAATAAACACCGTAACACAAATATTTGTGTAAAACTCCAGGATTTTATTGCAGTATGTAAATCGAACATCTTAAATCCTTTCATTTCATACAGTAACATTCTCTTCATATCCTCGTCCTGATCCATGTATCGACCACGCTGGAATTAAGCATCTGTTCAATGGTGCTGACCTAAATGGATAGAGAAAGCAGTTGTGCGCTGCGGAGAGCAGCTACTACTCCACCGGGCAGTGGACTGGACAGATGCCACACACATAGTAATAGTGCACGTGTCATAACGTTTTATTAAACAAATTTAGTTGTAATTTTGTTTTTCTGCTAAAATAATTTACATCCGTGTAAGGGCTCGGCGTCTCGTCCTAGTCTTTCTTCAATAACCTTATTTCTTCATCATAACTAGATTTCTCTGTATTTACAGGTCTCCTACATAAGTACAAACTAGTATGAGATTAATGATTGCATCTGGGAACACATTCTGTGGCTGAATAAATACAAGAAGCCGACGCGATCCATGTTAAGAGGATTCGGCCACTGCTGCTTCTGTGCTGCTGACGGTAACTTTTTCTGTGGCAGGAAGGCTGACGCTGCTCGTGTTCTCCAACGTAGATGTGCCATATTCCACGGAGGGAGTGGGGATCTGGTCCAGCAGTGATGGAATTGGGTTGCTTGCAATAGGTGCTAGAGGAAATGGGGGGAACTGAGGATTTACTGAGAGAGGAGGGAGTCCTGCCAGATTCAGTGCTGGTAAAGGACCAAGAGGTGGCAGGCCTGGCACTGCAATAAAAAGTTTAATAGAAGTATTAAAGAAATTGCATCACAATATAAATGCCAAATTATTACGACTACTGCACATTTATGCAAAGCCGTTTTTATGCATGAAGGCACCAATGAAGTGAATGGGACAATACTGTAGTACCCAGCACAGACTGGATCCATGCACATGAAGCAATGGAAAAAGGCTGATCATTGGGGGTGCCAACTACTGATCTGATATTTACTACCCACAAAAACAGATCATCAGTATCGTGATCCCAGAAAACTGACGTGTTAAACTTACCACTATGTGTCAAATCTGGGAAGCCAGGTCTGGGAATTAGGTTGGGTGCAGGTATGTTAAGATTGGGTAAATTCTGTAGTGTGGGAAGTCCAGTGGATAATGGCATGAGACCTGACGAAATAAGAATAGCGTTAAAGCAAGTCTATGCTAAATTAGTGTGTAATGATTTAACATATTTCATCAATGTATGGTTTATCTTTGTGTAGGTATCTATATCTCCCATTAGGTCAAATGTACATAATAGCGGAAGGGTTAGTTTGATCATCTACTTGGGATCCTCCTCAACGAACCAAACCAGAGCACTGCTGCAAAAAGCAGCTCCCCGCCAGAGGATCTGGTGCAATCAAATATTGCTTTGACAGCTATTCACACAGCAAAATCATCTGGCTGGTGGAGATTTCAGCAGTCAGATCTGTAGTAATCGGACGATATTCAGGATGTCTGTAATCTGAAAGGAAGTTGTCCAGCTGAGATCAGCAATGGAAAAATGGAAGAAATGTTTCTCTTCTGTGTTCATTCTCTAAAGACAGCACAGATCTGTATGGTCCTGACTAAATGTTTTACTGGAAAAGTTGTAAACTGTTATTTACCCAAATTAATGCTTGATTTACCTGGCAGTGAAACGGCTGGATTTAGAGGGCCTGTCGCGAGGGAATGATTGATTTGTGGCGTTAATACGGGGACTGTTGGTAAACCTAGAAAAGAAGAAAACACAGTACAACTTTCTATAAGACCAACATAGTGCAATAACGAGATCATTTACACATTTCCAGCACACAGTAAAAGCAGACTGATCAGTGGTGTAGACTTAGTCTCAACCATCTATACACACAGCGTACCTGAGTTAAAAGCACTGGTGACAGCAGGTGGGTTTGCATTAAGTGACAGTCCGGACAGACTTCCTTCAATTCCTGTGGTTGCAACAGGCAATGTTGGAGGGGAATTTACAGATGACAGCTGGACCTAGAAGGAGAATTCAATAAGTACAATAACCCACTAGTCATAGCGCCATTTCCAAGCATCCCCCCCCCCCCAAGGGATGTCCAGTCTAAACAATAAGAGCACATGGATGTAGCAGAGGGGATCTCGCCTCGGTGTGCTATGGTACACAGCTGCTGGGAGTATATCCGGTGGACTGGGCCATGTATTAAGTGATCATACAAAGACCCTCCATGAGATCAGCGAATCACTGGGGCTACAGTAGCCGAACCCTCATCCAGAAAACGAGTTATCCAGTTAAATAAATCCCCTAATTTACCAACAGATTACGGAGAAATAGAATATTGGCTTTCAACTTCCTGCAGCCATGAGTCTGTTATATGTGACAGCATGATAGAAATGCAATGGCTGACTGTGGCTTTCTATATTATGCTTGGGTGATTAGCTATACTTGGATATTCGGAAATTGAAGCCCACTCGTGTCATGGCAGCTGACCATACAATAACTTTGGTTTACACCCTTCCATGCAGAAATTTGAGAACCGGACAAATTAGATCCCAGCAAAGTAAGTGAATGGACTGGACTGTCTACTGCAATTGTGTCAAGTCACATACAGGAGGCCCCTAGAAAAGTTACAAGAAGAACAATAGGGTGGTCACAAATTACACAGTGGCTACTTGTAGAATTGCTGCAGATATTTTCTGCAGCATTTGTGCTACATGTGAACCTACCCTTAGTGCTTCTGTATGCAAATACTTTAGTTTGACAACAGATTATGTAGGATAAGGCCCCATGTACATAATGTTGACCGAACCCTCGGATATTAACTGTTTCAGCTGATGGTCTAATGTGTATAGGGGCCCCGGCAGACTGATGATAGTGAGAGATGTAGATTGAAGGTATCCTAATTCACACTGCCAACCGCTTTGTTCCTCTAGAGATCAGTCGGCGGCTTTCTCATAGAGAACACAGGAGTGCTCGGCGTAATGAGCGCTCCTGTGTATGGCAGAGTCAGCTGAACGCTCTGCTCCCGAGTGCTGGAGGCAGTGCCGGGTATTAACATGCGAGACTCAGCCGTTTTTCTCACAGGTGTGATCCTGGCCTTACAGTGATATCTGGTGATGACATCTGTCTTGTTTAATATTTATTTCCAGTTTTGCTTGGGCCCCGAGGTGGCCTGTGGGGGTCTTCATGTGGTGCTCTGATTAGGTATTCATAATGAAGACTGCTGACAGGTCACTGATGCCTCACTGACCTAGTTTACGTGATGAATATCTGTACATACTGAAGAAAAAAAAACCCTTCTGCGCATGCACCGGCAGCACCATCTTGCTGGGAAAAAAAAAAAAAAATAGATGGCACCGCCCTTGCCTGCATAGTAGCATTTATCGGATCACCTATATACACCAATAGCTGCTACTGCGCAGGCGCCATTTTAAATTTTTTTTTTTTTTCATATCTGAACAACATCAACGACATTTATTATTAGGACAGTAAACATGCGATTATGCTGCAGCGCAGGGGCCACGGCTGGCACCAGCCTGGAGAAGGTTTTTTTTTAACCAGAGCTGTTCAAAAGAAGCTGAGCTGTGATTGGTTGCTATGAGCAACAGTTTTCCTTGCAAACAATCACTAAGCATCTCTCTTTTCACCAGAGCTGGTTACAAGACGCTAAGCTGTGATTGGTTGCTATGACCAACAGTTTTCCCACTTGACAACACCTCAGCAGACACTGACATGGTGGAAGAAATATAGCATCCCAGCCATTGTCTGCCCCCCATAAAGGAGTAGAGAGCACAACGGAAATGAATCTCCTCTCCCGTGCAAGGGATCATTGGTAAGGAAGTCGGAGCAAATCCATCCAGCGCTTTGGTTTTGACCCCAGGCCTCTCAAAGGGATCCCTGGTATGGAAGTTTGGACAGTTCCACTCAGCTCTGTGGTTCTTGGTTCTGACCCCAGGGTCTCTTAAAGGGATCATTGGTATGGAATTTAGGGCAAATCCACTCTGCGCTTTGGTACTGACCCCAGGCCCTTCTTAAAGGGATCTCCGGTATGGAAGTCAGGGAAAATCCATCCAGCGCTTTAATTCTGACCCCAGGCCTCTCTTACAGGGATCTCCTGTATGGAAGTTAGGGTAAATCCCTCAGCGCTCTGATTCTCACCCCAGGCTTCTATTAAAGGGATCATTGGTATGGAAGTCAGGGAAAATCCACTCAGCGCTCTGGTTCTGACCCCAGGCCTCTCTTAAAGGGATCTCCAGTATGGAAGTTAGGACCGTTCCACTCAGCGCTCTGGTTCTGACCCCAGGCCTCTCTTAAAGGGATCTCCAGTATGGAAGTTAGGACCGTTCCACTCAGCGCTCTGGTTCTGACTCCAGGCTGACAGGATGATGTGGGATGTTAGTGGTAGTAGTTCGGTGGCTCTGGCTGACGGGATGATGTGGGATATTAGGGGTAGTAGTCCGGTGGCTCTGGCTAACGGGATGATGTGGGATATTAGGGGTAGTAGTCCGGTGGCTCTGGCTAACGGGATGATGTGGGATATTAGGGGTAGTAGTCCGGTGGCTCTGGCTGACGGGATGATGTGGGATATTAGGGGTAGTAGTCCGGTGGCTCTGGCTAACGGGATGATGTGGGATATTAGGGGTAGTAGTCCGGTGGCTCTGGCTGACGGGATGATGTGGGATATTAGTGGTAGTAGTCCGGTGGCTCTGGCTGACAGGATGATGTGGGATGTTAGTGGTAGTTGTCCGGTGGCTCTGGCTGACGGGATGATGTGGGATATTATAGTGAATGTGGCTATGCGGAGTGGGTGGGGCTATACACAGCTTTATATATAGATATCATTAACTACGGTTAGTTATAACAGATTATAGTTACTACGCCCAGGCAGCGCCGGGCTCATCAGCTAGTATAATATAAGCACCACATGAAGACCCCCTCACAGGCCGCCCCAGGGCTCGAGCAAAACTGGAAATAAATATTAAACAACAACCATACGACAGATTTCATCAACCAAGGTATCATTGTAATCAGTATAATGACGCCGACCTGACACTGTAGGTTGCTGAGCACAATCCTGCTGACAGGTTCACTTTAATGTGTATGGCCGGCCTTTGGGTCTGTAAGGTTCACATTGTAACCCAATTCTGTAATGACTTTGTAATAAATGAAAGGAACACGGATTATAACACATACAGTACAAACCTCTGTAAATCCATCTTTTAGAGGACTCACAGGCGCCGGTGACTGCCCTGGCAGAGAGATTTTCTTTCCTTCTTCGAAGGGTCGCGTAGGTATCCGGTGAAGGTAACCATAACCTATTCCACACCCTAAGCTGTGGAGGAACGGAGAAAGTTTCATGCAATGGAAAAGGAAAAATTAATAGGAGCCACAAGTCACTAATCTGCACTTAAACTTTCTCATGTGATCGATTTCTATAATTTAACATTTTGTTCATAAAAAAGGGAGTAGAAAGAAAATGCAGTAAAAACTCTCAAAGAAAATTACAAGAAAATGCATAAAAATGGCAGAAATTAAAATCTGTGTCCGTAAATCGAGTCTGGATAAAGTGATAGTCTACTGGAAAGGTTTCATGTATTAAGGAAGCTTAGAATCATACACCCAATTCATCAAGGCAATTACTCCAGAATTCTCTAGTAAATCACTTTGAAAAGTTACATATTTCTTGCTCAATTGCCAAAATGTTGCCATTTTCATGCTTGCATTGCCCAGCTCCTCCAAAGCAGACATTGCTGGGGCGGGATGGGAGCACCTCCTAATGAATCGGGGGCGTCTGACCCCAACACACCTGCCATATCAAGACCGGAGTGAACATTGTGGCTCTTGAAGAATTGGGGCCATATTTCCCTGCTGCATAAAGCAGTAGTGGAAGTATAGGGGTACAAAAAGTCCAGTAAGGTTTCTTTTAAAGCGGTTATGCACAATCTCATCCTTAAGGGGGTTGTCCAGTCTAAATTGACAAGTCTGTGTGACTGCAGACGTATGAATCATCCCAGCGGATGTACTGTGCACTGTTAGGATTCACCATTTTTTGAGCCGGAATGGCGGTGATGTATGCAATAGGCTACTTTCACACTTGTGTTGCTTGGAGCTGCGTCGGCCAGCGCACGGCCGCGCTTCCTCCTGTTAGCTCCACCTATGGGCGCATGACGCTGCATGAGACCTGCGTACCCTATCTTTAGCATTGGGTACGCAGGCCGTGCGCAGGTATGCGTTTGCCGGCGCATGCATCCTTTTGACGGTGCGCAGACGTGCGCCAAACGCACCGTGTTGCATTTTGGTGCGCTCGGCGCACCGTCAAAAGGACGCGTGCATCGGCAATCGCATACCTGCGCACGGCCTGCCTACCAAATAAAGATAGGGTACGCAGGTCTCATGCAGCGTCATGCGCCCATAGGCGGTTCTATCAGAAGGCGGTGCGGCCGTGGGCGTGTGCTGGCTGACGCAGCTCCAAGCAACGCAAGTATGAAAGTAGCGAAAATATACAAATTTGACCTTACCAGCTGAGGACGCAGTTCTCCTTTTTTGTCGGTAAGCGCTTGTGTGATTTTTGTTTTTTCCTATTTGGTCACAAGTGTGAAAGTAGCCTTATACATACTCACTGGCACAACCCGTCTAGTGAGCGCAGCCTCGCTCAATACACTTGTATGGAGCAAGGCCGCGTCCTGTCTAGTGACGCAGGAGTCCAGTGGGCGCTTGCTCGCTCACTAGAAGTGTATGGAGTGAGGCCGCGCTCACTAGACAGGTTCTGACCGGGGTTATACAGTTGTGGCCAAAAGTATTGACACCCCTGCAATTTTGTCAGATAATACTCAGTTTCTTCCTGAAAATGATTGCAAACACAAATTCTTTGGTATTATTATCTTCATTTAATTTGTCTTAAATGAAAAAACACAAAAGAGAATGAAGCAAAAAGCAAAACATTGATCATTTCACACAAAACTCCAAAAATGGGCCAGACAAAAGTATTGGCAGCCTCATACTTGGTTGCACAACCTTTAGCCAAAATAACAGCGACCAACCGCTTCCGGTAACCATCAATGAGTTTCTTACAATGCTCTGCTGGAATTTAAGACCATTCTTCTTTGGCAAACTGCTCCAGGTCCCTGATATTAGAAGGGTGCCTTCTCCAAACTGCCATTTTTAGATCTCTCCATTGGTGTTCTATGGGATTCAGGTCTGGACTCATTGCTGGCCACCTTAGAAGTCTCCAGTGCTTTCTCTCAAACCATTTTCTAGTGCTTTTTGAAGTGTGTTTTGGGTCATTGTCCTGCTGGAAGACCCATGACCTCTGAGGGAGACCCAGCTTTCTCACACTGGGCCCTACATTATGCTGCAAAATTTGTTGGTAGTCTTCTGACTTCATAATGCCATGCACACGGTCAAGCAGTCCAGTGCCAGAGGCAGCAAAGCAACCCCAAAACATCAGGGAACCTCCGCCATGTTTGACTGTAGGGACCGTGGTTTTTTCTTTGAATGCCTCTTTTTTCTTCTGTAAACTCTATGTTGATGCCTTTGCCCAAAAAGCTCTACTTTTTTCTCATCTGACTAGAGAACATTCTTCCAAAACGTTTTAGGCTTTTTCAGGTAAGTTTTGGCAAACTCCAGCCTGGCTTTTTTACCATACAGTCCCTTTTAATTCAGACGCCGACAGATAGTACGGGTTGACACTGTTGTACCCTCAGACTGCAGGGCAGCTTGAACTTGTTTGGATGTTAGTCGAGGTTCTTTATCCAACAGCCACACAATCTTGCATTGAAATCTCTTGTCAATTTTTCTTTTCCGTCCACATCTAGGGAGGTTAGCCACAGTGCCATGGGCTTTAAACTTCTTGATGACACTGCTCACGGTAGACACAGGAACATTCAGGTCTTTGGAGATGGACTTGTAGCCTTGAGATTGCTCATGCTTCCTCACAATTTGGTTTCTCAAGTCCTCAGACAGTTCTTTGGTCTTCTTTCTTTTCTCCATGCTCAATGTGGTACACACAAGGACACAGGACAGAGGTTGAGTCAACTTTAATCCATGTCAACTGGCTGCAAGTGTGATTTAGTTATTGCCAATACCTGTTAGGTGCCACAGGTAAGTTACAGGTGCTGTTAATTACACAAATTAGAGAAGCATCACATGATTTTTCGAACAGTGCCAATACTTTTGTCCACTCTCTTTTTTATGTTTGGTGTGGAATTATATCCAATTTGGCTTTAGGACAATTCTTTTTGTGTTTTTTCATTTAAGACAAATTAAATGAAGCTAATAATACCAAAGAATTTGTGTTTGCAATCATTTTCAGGAAGAAACTGAGTATTATCTGACAGAATTGCAGGGGTGTCAATACTTTTGGCCACAACTGTAAATATCGCATACATCACCGTCGTTACCGGCTAAGAAGCCGGTGAATCCTCGCAGCGTGCAGTGCATGTGCTGGGAGGATTTGTAAGTCTGCAGTACCACAGAGTGAGTGCAGACTTCACTTTAGACCAGACAACCCCTTTAAGAAAGCTCTCTCAAAGATAACATGCTGTTTGGACCTCCAGTAATTTCTTTAAACTCTTGTTTCCAGAACCCCTCACAGATTAAAGGGGTTGTCCTCTTTCAGAAAACTTTCATCCATACCCTGATATCGCTCTAAAAAAAACCCAAAAAAACTCAATATTACTGATCCCGGGGTCCAGCACTGTGTCCTCTCCACTGCCCTGTTCCTCTGTTTGGCTGCAGTGGTGACGTCACTCTGTCTGTGTTAAAGCCAATCACTGAGCTTAGCGGCCCGGTCTTAGTGGACAGCACAAGGTGCTGAGCTCAGTGATCGGCTATAGCATTATCAGGCTAACCGCTGCAGCCAAACAGCAGGAACAATGGTTGAGAAAGAGTGCTAAACCCAGGGATGGTAAGTAATATTCGGTTTGTTGTGTTTTCTTTATAACTATATCATCGTAATGATGAAAGTTTTCTAAAAGAAGACAAACTCTTTAATTTCAATGTAGGACCACACCAGGGAAAATGAAGCATCACACAGTGCCCATCGACATCAATGGTCTGACTACTCCATTCAGGGAAACGATTAAGGGTCTTAACGTTGGGTTTAACAATGTAATCTAAAGAGTGCCATTGGGATAACAAGTCGGGTCCTCTTACCTGCCCTCCCCACCCCAGGCAGAGTTTGGTGTGATGACCACTTCTCTACAGTTGTCTGTGTCTGTGTTGTACACATACAGTTTTAAAGGCTTTCCTTCATGGGTCTCGATGAGGGAGAACAGATCTTCAGACTGAAAGACACAAATCTAAGATTTAGAAAGCATCCTACAGGCACACGGGAATATCAGTCTATGGATTTGTGATCAGTGATGTCTTGGACAACGTCACAAAGTGAATAGTGAAATGTATAGTGTGCCAACATGTCGTCAATATCTCTCGTCTTCCTATATCAGTGTGTGACGGCACGGCTGCTAAGCCCTCTGCCTCTATACACATATGTAGCAGTGATATTAGCAGGTGTTATCTAGATTAGTTTATCTAATAAAACATGTCTGATGATCTGGTGGACGTGTATCTCATCTACATGGATATTGCGGTACTTTACATTACCTCATTCATTACAGTGTCCGCTCCAATTATGTAGTCTGTGTGGGGTCTCAGACCAGCTAAGGCTGCAGGAGAGTTTGGCTCTACTTCCTAAACAAACAAAAAAAAAGGGGGAATTAACAAAAACTTAGGGCAGTCCCTTCAGTAGCAAAAATCATCACCATATAATAAACTACATATTGAGTGTCACTCAACTTAAAACTCAGAACTCACCAGCACATGCCAGACATTCTCATTGGCTCCATCAAAGCTACAAAATCTGATGCTGACCCCCAGCAGCCCTTGTCCTCCCCACATGTTACTGGGGGTAACCGTCGCCTCCCTCAGTTCCAGTGTCTTGCTGCTATACACCACCATTTTAACAGGCTTCTCTACATTGGCCTTCAGCAGATCCTTCAGCGTGTCATTGTCTTTATTCTATGGAAAGAAGAGAAAAAACAAACAATTTTTAAGATGTCAATAAAAAGCAAAAACTCCCAGGACTTAAAATCCAGAAGCCTTAATATCATTAAAGGTTTGTTCACACAAGACAGATTTTCAGATGGAAATTGACATGTGGTGCAGATTTTATATACGCCGTGTGTTAATTTATCACTAATTTCACCCTTTGTAACACATAAGGCAAAAGCCACATGTAACATACATGGGATTTTTTTTTCCCCACAAACGCATAAAAAAGGATGAATATATTTTCCACTTACCATATTTTTCGGACTATAAGACGCACTTTTTTTTCAAAAAATTCTTTTGGGAAAATGGGGGGTGCGCCTTATAGTCGGAATATACTTACAAATACTGGGGCGACAGCAGGAGTCGGGCGATTCTGTGGCGGTCTTGGTCCGACGCTGCCAGGTGATGATCACACTCCTTTCCCAGGCTGCTACGGCAGGTTTGATGGTGGTGCTCGGGGCTCCACCGGCATCTTGTGAAAGCCCGGAGGCCCCACACATCCATTTCTGCGATGCAGTGGCCTCTGGGAAAATGACCGCTGTGGGCGGCGCATGCTCAGATTGAGATTTCGGCAAGGAGATCTCAATCTGAGCATGCACTGTCCACGATGGCCTTTTTCTCGGAGGCCATCGCATCACAGCAATGGATGTGCGGGGCCTCCGGGCTTTCACAAGATGCCGGCGGAGCCCCGAGCACCACCGCACCAGCCTGGGATGGGATTTCCCAGAGGCCACCACACCTGCCGCACCAGCCTGTGATGGTAGTCACCGAACATCTCCTGTGACCCCTGGGCTCCAACAGCAGTGCTGATTCTCTCTCACCCCCCCCCCCCTGTAAGCCGAATTCGGACCCCCATTTGACACATTAACTTTTCTTCCTATTTTCCTTCTGAAAATTCGGGGTGCGTCTTATGGTCTGAAGAATACGGTAATGTCCACGCTGTATGGACCCATTGGAGTCGTCCAGCTAGGACCACCACTTTTTTGGAAAGATCCCCTACAGAAAATGTAATATTTCACTGTGACGCTCAAGTGTAACCAGGTCTCTTTGCGGCATGCTTTTTTTTTTTTGATCAAATAGATTTTTATTAATCAGAATTCAAAATACAGAATATACAGTAAATCTTCCACAAACAATAGATTTACAAATTGAACA
Organism: Dendrobates tinctorius; assembly: GCF_039654945.1. Taxonomy (NCBI): domain Eukaryota; kingdom Metazoa; phylum Chordata; class Amphibia; order Anura; family Dendrobatidae; genus Dendrobates; species Dendrobates tinctorius. The sequence goes on along the minus strand of NW_027361810.1, from coordinate 42,843,930 downwards.
TCCCTGTCCCCCCCCATGTAGACAGCTTATATAACTTTTCTCCATAAGATTTCTCTTACACCGTAATTTACCATTAGTCATCCTCTTTACCCATATTGTCAAACCATAGAAAACAGAAATGTTCCTATGTCCGGGTATTAATGGTCTTTCCAGAACACCAGCATTGTAAAATATAGCACATTCCCATCAGTTAACTGTACCGTATTGTAGCCAGGGATTCCACAACCTCTCATAGGTTTTAGAATTGCCTCTTTTAGCATATATCCTTTCCTCCAGCCGGATGATACAAGACACCTGTTTCACAAACGCTCTCCCAGAAGGTGGTTCTTTCCTGATCCAGTTCCTCGCAATCAGCTTCCTTGCTACATATAGTAGTCTGGTTATAGCAAGCTTTGCACTATTAACTATTTCAATTTCGTCCACGTATCCCAGTATGCAGACCAGTGGGTTTTTGGGTATAAAACTTCCGTAAGCCCCTTCTATTCTGTTAATGACATTAAACCAGAACGCAGATAGCCTGGGACAAGTCCACATCATATGAAGGATTCTGGCATCAGACCCCCCACACCTTGGACAGTCAGAGTTGTCCCTCAGTCCCATTTTAAACATCAGAAGGCGGCATGCTTTTTAGTGTTAGTGTGCGGACCCCTGGTCCATGAAGCCCCTAACTATGTCTTGTTTTAAGTGAATTACACCTTAAATAGGAAGAAGGGTTTGCTCGTTAGGAATCAGACCCAGGATAAACACAGACACTGATATAAGATCTTGCCCCTAAGGCCAGGTTCACACGTCAGTATTTGTAAGCCAGAACCAGGAGTGGAAGAAACAGAAACAGTAGTGAAATGTTTTGACCGACTTCTACTGCACATCTGACTCACTCCTGGTCTTGATTACTGATCAATTTACTGTCGTATGGCCCAATTCCTCGACAGCCCCCTAAAGCAGATTTTGCGGGGGCCTAACACTACTTAGTGGTTCGAAGTTCTAGAGGAATCAGTTTTTCCCGCTGACAGCTAAGGAAACAGAGGGCGCTCCTCTAATGTCTAGTTGGAGGGGATGTGTAGCGGACCCTCTTACAACTGACAGGAGTCAAGTTTTATACATCAAACATCCAGGATATCTGCAGATCTCACCTACAATACAGAAAATTTATGTAATGTCCTGTGTAGCCTATAGTAGTGAAATTACTTACCAATCGCAGCCCATTGATGGAAACTATAAAGTCAAAGAACGGCTCCAGCCCCGCTCTGTGTCCCGGGGAATTCTCTTGCACCTATTGAGAAAAGAAAACGCCATTGTTTGGTGATTGACACTGACAACTTCTCATAGTAGAAAAGGGAAGTAGCACTGATCGATACGAGTGGATGAGGCATTGCTCTCATTTCAGCAGACTGTAAAGCTTCTTATGGACAGACTTTTGGTTTATTATATCTGTATGTTTTTTTTTAACAAAGGTCTGGGTTGTGTGATCAGACATGGCTGCTTTCTCCCTGACACAGTACCGCTGTCCTCCATGCTGTTCAGAGCTCATAAAACAACTTTCAATAATGATTCTTGGCTGCCATCAAGTACTAGAAGAAACAATGTCCGCTTCCTTGACCAGCGCTGCTGCCTGGTCCGCTTGTGAATAATTTATGGGGTGCCTTTTACTCTGCAGCCCTCATGGCTCTTGAGTACTGTAGGAATCTATCTCCAGTAGGATGCTGCGGCAATGCATAATATCCAAGTCATGTCAGGACAGCAACATACAGAGAACCACATCACACAGCATTATACACGGGGAGGCCTCCTGCGCACATAAAAAACACAGGGGGCTTTAAAGGGAATCTGTCATTAGATCAGCCCTCCTAAGACGTACACATGGTCATGCAGGTCATAGGAAGCTGAATAAAATGATACTTTGATATACGTGAGGTCTGATTCCAGAGAAGTCCACGTTATTCTTAATATGTAAATGAGCTGTTAAGATCTAAGGGCCGGACATAGATCTCCCTGAGAATCTGCCTCCAGGGCTTATGTTAAATGAAACAAGACATTGTCAGTGTGAGACATGTAATGACTGACAGCTCTCCTAACCTACATGTCTCACACTGCTAACACCTCCTTTCATTTAATATAATGTCTGGAGGCAGATTCTCAGGGAGATCTATGTCCGGCCCATAGATCTTAACAGCTCATTTACATATAAGAAAAATGTGGCTTCTCGGGAATAAAACATCAGATCGCAGATATCAAGGTGTCATTTTATTCAGCTTCCTATGACCTACATGCTCATATAGACGGCTTAGGAGGGATGATTCTAATGACTGATTCCCTTAAAGTAGCCATACACCATAGGTAGCCAAACGCTGATTCTGACTTCACTCTCGGCTTGGACGAGCACCCACGGTTTCCCAACAAAATGAGGGGAATAAGTCGCCACCAGACACCTGTACGAATAAAGCTTTAGACACATTGAAATCCACCATGCTCTACCCTTCTTTCCTCTGGACATCTGCTGTCAGGACACCTCTATACAGATAAATGGTCCCGCACAGAATCCATACATTTGACCAACGACGTATCGTTTATCAATGCCATGAGATAAATGGCCACCTCCTAGGCATGGATGGGAAACGACGGCATTGACTGTGGCTACAATACTGTGTATTATACAGCCCATTATCCAATACTAATAATAATAATAATAGGTAAAAGTACCAGTAATGGCGTCCTGGCTCAGAATACAGTTCAGTCTCTGCATCCACCTACGGAGGCACAGACTCATTGTTTTCCTTACATCTACATCTGGGAGGCTTTGCCTAGTAACTCCATCACTGCAGGAAATAAAAATGCTAACTTTGCTTTTTTTATCTGACCACTGGTTAAGGTACTGTCACACTTAGCGATGTACCAGTGATCCCGACCAGCGATATGACGCGGTCAGGATTGCTGGTACATCGCTAAGTGGTCGCTAGTGAGCTGCCACACAGGCAGATCTCACTAGCGACATCGCTGGGGACAGTGGTCGCTACTTACCTGTCACACCAGGCGATCCTGCGTCCTCCCGCCCGGCTCCACGCGTCGCTTGTCCTCACAGCACGAAGCGCCGCAGGAAGCGCCCGACGAGAAATAGTCCTGGACGTTCTCACGTGATCAGCGATAACCAGCGGGGGAGCGGGTCGTAGGTAAGTATCAGACACAGAGATATCGCTAGCAATATCGCTATAACGTCACTAGTTATAGCGATATTGCTAGCGATATCTCTTAGTGTGACATGCCCTTTACACAAAGAAAAAACTAAGTTTCTAGGAATTTCCTTAGATCTGGTTAGACTGGTTAACCCCAGTGTGATATATTTGCTTTCCAATCTCCACAATGTAAACCGACCCAATGGCCTCATTTTTGGCAATGTGAAGAATACAGCGGAAACCGAGCTGAATACAATATATTCATTCAGTAATGGGATCCTGAACCACATGTCTCCCCCATTCATCCCGGGGGATACAGGACCCATTCTACTGAAGAGCCCTGCTATATTTTATGCGTAGAGTAACAGAAAACCCACAGCCATCAAGGTTTCGGAGACATCGGTGATTTTTGCAAGAGCACCACATCACTTACAGGTGAATAAGCTTCTCTGTACCTTGTATGCTTGAAAAGAAAAAAAAAAAATGGCATGCTTCATTGCTCTCCATATCACAGAACTATTCTTTGCAAATACAAGGCTTCAATGGGACAATGTCTCCCTTGAGCGGCATCAAATGAGGTACAGTATCATACAAAGTGCCTGCGCTGCTCTGCCGAGCGCATGAGGCCGAACGCTGTATTCACCTTCCATTTGTGAGAATGATTGGGCCGACCCGAAGCAAACAGCTGAGTGAAACTACTAAATGGACTGGATAGTGATGAGCTACCGTGCTGGGATAAGGTGTTATCTGTGCATGCTTGTGTGCTAACAGTGTATTCGGCATGCTCGTATAATATGTTCGAGTCCCAGCGGCTGCATGTGTCAGACATTATCGGTACTGTCCCCATTGGGGCTCACAATCTACATTCCCTATCAGTATATCTTTGCAGCGTGGGAGGAAACCCTCGGGAACACGGGGAAAACATACAAACTCCTTGCAGATGTTGTCCTTGGTGGGATTTGATCCCAGGAACCCAGCGCTGCAAGGCTACATCGCTAACCACTGAGCCACCATACAGTGCTAACCACTGAGCCACCATGCTTCACATTACCTTAGAGCAGGAGATCAATATCCAACACGTTTCTCAACGCAGTGATTCTGGAGCAATGCCCCCATCCCTTATGGGAAATATGCAAAAACATACAAAACACAAGTCGCAGAGACACCATCACATGTTTCTCAATGCAAGCAATGACTAGCCAGGTCTTTCCCCGGCTAGTCATTGCTTGCATATTTCCCATAAGGGATGGGGGCATGGCTCTAGAATCACTGCGTTGAGAAACATGTGATGGTGTCTCCGCGGCTCTTGATTTACATGTTTTTGCATATTTCCCATAAGGGATGGGGGCATGGCTCTAGAATCACTGCGTTGAGAAACGTGATGGTGTCTCCGCAGTGTTGGATGTTGATCTCCATGAGTTCATTCATCCTCATTTTTCACAGTCTTGTACTAGGCATTGCTCCTACTGGCCAGTTTCCTACTCCACACTGATGAGGGGCAATGCCCCGAAACAGCTGTCTGTGGATGGATACCATGTTTTGGCATAGGTGGTTTCCTTCATTGGAGACTGCCCTTCCCGTGGTTGTTCCTTCCCGGGGAAAGACCTGGCTAGTCATTGCTTGCGTTGAGAAACGTGATGGTGTCTCCGCGGCTTGTGCTTTGCATGTATTACCTTATAGCAGACATACAATGATCTCATGAATAACTGTTACAGTATTAGGCCTGATTTACACATCTGTGTTGCATCCGTTTTTTTCACAGATACAACACATACCCAGTATAATCTATGGTGCTAGTCACATATTCCTTTTTTTTCTAGCAGCACAGATGTAAACTATCAATACAAATGTATGGGTCTGTGAAAAACACATAGCACACAGATTGCATTCTGTCTGTGTTTAACACTGAGAAGTATTGGAGAAGCTCCGTAATTTATTTCTTTATGCAGCCGTGAAAAACACTGATGGTAAAAACAGACGCACGGATCCATAACACTGATGACACCGGTACAATTTTTTCATGTACCCGTGTGAACGAGGTCTTACTAGAAAGAAATAGTTAAAGATTTGTTACTGAAGATGTCACCAGCTAATCTGGAGGCAGCCGCAGGGAAATCAGGCAGATTTTGGAACAGATTTCCCTGTGGCTTTGACAAATTAAAAAACCCTGTACACTCACCTTCCCTATTTCTGTACCCGGCCACTACGCTAGGGAGTCCATGGGCAGAATCGTTGCCTGATGATGCAGGTACCCGGCGGCCTCCAGCAATGACGTCACTTCCCACGCGACCGCTGCAGCCTGTAAGTAGCCATCGCGTGGTGATGTGTGCCCAGGACCGGTCATCACCGGGGGCCAGGGACCCGACTGCTGTCATCAGGGGCGCAGCAGGAGACCGGGGATCGGTGAAGCAGTCACTGCACAGGCATTTTAATTTTTATTCTAGACTGCTTTTATTTTTTTATCATTTTTTCATGTTCGCTCACATTTGCAGGTTTTGTTGCCGATGTTTAATTTCTTAATGAACTTAATGTAACTTGCAATAATAAAAAAAGTGATCAAAATGTTATATGTAATAAAAATATCAGCTCGTCACACAAAAATAAAATATTCCGGGTGTCAAAACAGCAACAGGAAACTAAGGTTATGGATCCTTAGAAGGGAATGAATACCCGGACACCCCCCTGGCAGGTGGTCTCACCCTCACGCTGCTGCCAATCCCCAGGAATGGACCCAGCAGTACCAGGAAGATACCATTATATTGCAGGGGGGATGAGAGGTTTCCTGCACTGGCTGCAGCATTATGGTCACTATATGTTACACAGGAGCCTGCACCTAGTAATAATCACACCAGAACCATCAGGCCCGCAAAAGACTGTATACCCCCCCAAGGCCAAGGAGTGAGCAGCCAGCCCGACCCGTGCACCCCGCATACATACCCGCAGGACGTGGTAACCTTCCGTCCCTCCGCCGGGGATCTCAACGCTCTGCGAACCCCCCATATTGCACCCCCCTTAGGCGGCGGCGCGACCCCCGGACTGGACACTCCCGGTGCCGGTGACACAACGCACTGATGCGGCGACAGCCTGTTACGTGGCACACTGGTGGCGGCGGCCCCAGTGTAAGATGGGAGCGCGGTGTATCGCGCCTAGCAGTTTCGCCACAGCGCCATCTGGTGTGCTCCCCGGAGAATGCAGACCGAGACAATATAGCACTGAGATCAGCGCTGGGGATTGTGTCCCTGTTTATTTATTTTATTACATTATTTATTTATGTATTTATTTAAATTTATATTTATTTGTAATTAATATTTATTTATATTTTTTTTATTTAATATTTAAATATATTTAACTTGTATTATATATATATATATATATAATTTATTGATTTTTTATTGTATTTATTATTTACATATATAGACATATATAAATATATATATTTGAATTATTTATTTAGTAGTTATTTTTTTAATTTGTATTTATTATTTATTTTTATTAATTATTATTTTTATGCAATATATGTTTTAATTTGCATTCATTATATATATATATATATATCATTAAATACATATTAACTATATATCTATATTTATATATAGTTAATATTTATGTAATATTTTAAATTTATTTGATATAAAATGCATCATGTAATTTCCGATAATGAAAAAAGCTGCAGCTGGAACCTCAGTGTCCTGTTTAGCATTCCTAGGCTTTTCTTAAAGATACAAGATGGCACATGGGAGGCTCAGGCAGTGTGGGACTGGGGTGGCAAGGGCCCACCAATAACCATCTCCAGGGCCCCACTTTTCAGCTACATACAAATGTGACATTATCCTCCATCACAAATCTATATAACACTGAACTGGGTAGATGGATAAATGAATAAGATGCCACCTTTGTACATAGTGATACAAGTACACTCACTGGCCACTTTATTAGGTACACCTGTCCAACTGTGTGTTAAGACTTAATTTCTAATCAGCCAATCACATGGCGGCAACTCAGTGCATTTAGGCATGTAGACATGGTCAAGACAATCTCCTGCAGTTCAAACCGAGCATCAGTATGGGGAAGAAAGGTGATTTGAGTGCCTTTGAACGTGGCATGATTGTTGGTGCCAGAAGGGCTGGTCTGAGAATTTCAGAAACTGCTGATCTACTGGGATTTTCACGCACAACCATCTCTAGGGTTTACAGAGAATGGTCCGAAAAAGAAAAAAAATCCAGTGAGCGGCAGTTCTGTGGCCGGAAATGCCTTGTTGATGCCAGAGGTCAGAGGAGAATGGGCAGACTGGTTCGAGCTGATAGAAAGGCAACAGTGACTCAAATTGCCACCCGTTACAACCAAGGTAGGCAGAAGAGCATCTCTGAACGCACAGTGCGTCGAACTTTGAGGCAGATGGGCTACAGCAGCAGAAGACCACACTGGGTACCACTCCTCTCAGCTAAGAACAGGAAACTGAGGCTACAATTTGCACAAGCTCATCGAAATTGGACAGTAGAAGATTGGAAAAACGTTGCCTGGTCTGATGAGTCTCGATTTCTGCTGCGACATTCGGATGGTAGGGTCAGAATTTGGCGTAAACAACATGAAAGCATGGATCCATCCTGCCTTGTATCAACGGTTCAGGCTGGTGGTGGTGGTGTCATGGTGTGGGGAATTTTTTCTTGGCACTCTTTGGGCCCCTTGGTACCAATTGAGCATCGTTGCAACGCCACAGCCTACCTGAGTATTGTTGCTGACCATGTCCATCCCTTTATGACCACAATGTACCCAACATCTGATGGCTACTTTCAGCAGGATAATGCGCCATGTCATAAAGCTCGAATCATCTCAGATTGGTTTCTTGAACATGACAATGAGTTTGTACTCAAATGGCCTCCTCAGTCACCAGATCTCAATCCAATAGAGCATCTTTGTGATGTGGTGGAACGGGAGATTCGCATCAGGGATGTGCAGCCGACAAATCTGCGCCAACTGTGTGATGCCATCATGTCAATATGGTCCAAAATCTCTGAGGAATGCTTCCAGCACCTTGTTGAATCTCTGCCACGAAGAATTGAGGCAGTTCTGAAGGCAAAAGGGGGTCCAACCCCTTACTAGCATGGTGTACCTAATAAAGTGGCCAGTGAGTGTATATTGTGCCAAGTACTGCTCATATAAGAGGGTGGTGACTCACCAATGCACAGGGGCCCATCGGAGGATTCCCCTTTTCTCCTGCCGGCCAGTCCAAGCCTGGGCTCAGAGGTTGTTGTGCTGCCGTTATCTTTCTAGTTATTTATGTACCAGATAGAATGCAGTAAATTCCTCATTATCACATAATGATGAGATAGATGCAGAGATTTTTTTTCATCTCCTTCTTTCAAGAGCCATAACATATTTTTTTCCATCCATATAGCCATAGGGGTGCATTACACTATATGAGGCTGCTTTATACTCTATGGGATTGCATTATAATATATGGGGGGCTGCATTGTGCTATATGAGGCTGCATTATACTGTATGGAGGGCTTCATTATATTATATGGGGCTGCATTATACTTAATGGGGGGCTTCATTATACTATTAGGCTGCATTATACTATATGGGGGCTGCATTATACTATTTGAGGCTGCATTATACTATATGAGGCTGCATTATACTATATGGAGGGCTGCATTATAGTATATGGGGGCAGCATTGTACTATATATGGCTGCACTATACTGTATTGGGCTACATTATACTATATGAGGCTGCATTATACTATATGGGACTGCGTTGCACTATATGGGGCTGCGTTATACTATATGGGCTGTGTTGTACTATATGTGACTGTATTGTACTATATGGGGCTGCGTTGTACTACATGAGGCTGCATTATACTGTATGGGGCTGCATTATACTGTATGAGGCTACATTATACTATATGAGGCTGCATTATACTATATGGGGCTGCATTGTACTATATGGGGCTGTATTATACTAGATTGGGCTGCGTTATACTATATGAGGCTGTGTTATACTCTACTGGGGCTGCGTTAATCTCTATGAGACTGCATTATACTCTATGAAGCTGCATTATACTCTATGTGGCTGCATTATAATCCATGGTGGCAGCATTATATCCTGTGGGGGGCTGCGTTATACTCTAGGAGGGGGCTGCATTATACTCTATGAGACTGCATTTTAATCCCTGTGGCTGCATTATACTGTATGAGGCTGCTATCACGCTGCTGCAAATGCAGGTAGGAGCTAGCTCTGCTAGGGGGCGAAAGAGTTGAGAGAGGTCCAGCACACAGATGAAGCAGACCTGCTGTGCAGCAGCGAAGCTACCGCCAGGTAGCAGCAGAGAAGTCAAACAAGCTGGGTCAAATCCTAGACTGTAGTGCAGTATCAAAGGAATAAGCAAACTCAGAGTCAGAGACAAGCCAGGGGATCAGTAAGGTATGGGGACGGATATGCCAAAGTCGAGACAAAAGCAGGTCAGGGTCTAAGCTGAGTTCAAGTACCAAGAAGTCCAGACACAAAGGGGACACACAGATTCAGGACAGGGAGCACGGAATAACGCAAACACGGGTCGAGTCAGGAATAACAGCTGGACAAGTCAGGGTGTAACAGAGTCAGCTACTCACGCTGTAGGCAGAACTATAACTGACATCGCCTGCAGGAAGCAGCGGTGATAAATAGCAAACCTGTACCCAGAAAGAAGCTGAGAAAGATTAACCCCTGAAATGACCAGACCGGGAACATGGAAAGACAGGACTCAAAACCCGGATCATGACAGCTGCATTATATAATATGTACTATCTGAGGGCTGCATTACACTATATGGTACTGCATTAAACTATATGGGGCTGCATTTTACTATGGGAAATGGTATTGTACTATATGGGTGACTGTGTGGGGTGTATTATAATATATTGAGGACTATGGGGAGGATATTATACTATATGGAGGAATATGGTGAGTGCATTAAAATGTATGAAGGTACATAGGAAGTGCATTATACTGTATGGAGTACTATGCTATGGAGTGCATTATACTATATGGAGAGTGATGGGATGCATTATAAGAATAAAATAAAAAAATAAAGGGAACACTCAAATAACACATCCTAGATATGAATGACTGAAATATTTTCATTGAATACTTTGAATACAAAGTTGAATGTGCTGACAACAAAATCACACAAAAATCATCAGTGGAAATCAAATTTATTAACCAATGAAGGCCTGGATTTGGAGTCACACACAAAATTAAAGTGGAATGTAATGTCCTTAAAACAGGTCAAAATGAGGCTCAGTATTGTGTGTGGCCTCCACGTGCCTGTATGACCACCCTACAACGCCTGGGCATGCTCCTGATGAGATTGCGGATGGTCTGAGGGATCTCCTCCCACACCTGGTCTAAAGCTTCCGCCAACTCCTGGACAGTCTGTGGTGCAACTTGACTTTGGTGGATGGAGCGAGACATGATGTCCCAGATGTGCTCAATCGGATTCAGGTCTGGGGAACGGGCGGGCCAGTCCATAGCTTCAATGCCTTCATCTTGCAGGAACTGCTGACTCACTCCAGCCACATGAGGTCTGGCATTGTCCTGCATTAGGAGGAACCCAGGGCCAACTGCACCAGCATATGGTCTCCCAAGGGGTCTGAGGATCTCATCTCGTTACCTAATGGCAGTCAGGTTACCTCTGGCGAGCACATGGAGGGCTGTGCGGTCCTCCAAAGAAATGCCATCCCACACCATTACTGACCTACTGACAAACCGGTAATGCTGAAGGATGTTGCAGGCAGCAGATCGCTCTCCACGCTCCACGGCATCTCCAGACTCTGTCACGTCTGTCACATGTGCTCAGTGTTAACCTGCTTTTATCTGTGAAGAGCACAGGGCGCCAGTGGCAAATTTGCCAATCCTGGTGTTCTGTGGCAAATGCCAAGCGTCCTGCATTGTGTTGGGCTGTGAGCACAACCCCCATCTGTGGATGTCAGGCCTTCAAACCATCCTCATGGAGTTGGTTTCTAACCATTTGTGCAGACACATGCACATTTGTGGCCTGCTGGAGGTCATTTTGCAGGGCTCTGGCAGTGCTCCTCCTGTTCCTCCTTGCACAAAGGCGGAGGTAGCAGGTCTGCTGCTGGGTTGTTGCCCTCCTACGGCCCCCTCCACATCTGGTGTACTGGCCTGTCTCCTGGTAGCGCTTCCAGCCTCTGGACACTACGCTGACAGACACAGCAAACCTTCTTGCCACAGCTCGTATTGATGTGCCATCCTGGATGAGCTGCACTACCTGAGCCACTTGTGTGGGTTGTAGATTCCGTCTCATGCTACCACGAGTGTGAAAGCACAACCAACATTCAAAAGTGAACAAAACATCAGCCAGAAAGCATTGGTACTGAGATATGGTCTGTGGTCCCCATCTGCAGAACCACTGCTTTATTGAGGGTGTCTTGATAATTGCCAATAATTTCCATCTGTTGTCTATTCCATTTGCACAACAGCATGTGAAATTGATTGTCAATCAGTGTTGCTTCCTAAGTGGACAGTTTGATTTCACAGAAGTTTGATTTACTTGGAGTTATATTCTGTTGTTTAAGTGTTCCCTTTATTTTTTTGAGCAGTGTACTATATTGAGGACTATGGGGTGTGCATTATACTATGTGGAGTACTATAAAGTATAACTCATACATACTCCGGGTATGAAACCGGTAAATCCCTGCAGCACACAATACATGCGCTGGGGAGATCCATAAGCCTGCAGCCACAAAGAATGACTGCAGACTTATTGGTCTTGACCGGACAAGTCCTTTAAGACAACCGCTTTAATTTCAGAGTGCTGTACATGTGAAGAGTGTTTACAGACATATATAAAATACAGCATTGGCTGGATGTATCTTTGCTCATTATCCCCACATCTTGTAAGTAGCTGGCGCACATTTTACACATTATCTCCCCCTTAATATTTGGGTGCACATTAGCATTGTCCTCCCTTGTGAATAGCTGAGCGCACTTTTTCCACATTATCCCCCTCCAGCTATTTACAGAGGTGTGTGGGGGGTTTGGGGAAGGTGACTTGACGGACAGACTTGACTGGAGGAAGAGGGGACAGTTTGTGCACTGTGGACGGATATTGGCAATGACAGAAGGGTAATAGCTGGGAAGACAGAAAAGGGAGTGCAGTACCTAGATTTGACCACAAGATGGCAGGGGGGAGTGTAGTTCAGGACTTGACATCGGCTTAGGGCTTAGGAAACCGCTAAGTCATGGGGGGCGGGGAGATAGGAATCCAGGAGGGAAATTCCCAAGGAAGGGGATAAATAGGACAGGACAGGGTTCCAGGCAGGACTAGTCCCGGGAGGAGCTCAGGAGGAGAAGACTCAGGACAGAAGACTGAGAACAGTGGAGAGCTCGACCAGGGGACTGACAGGAAGATACAGTCAGGGGGGTGGCCCTGACACTACGAACTGCAGGACAGACGAGGCCCCGGGGGTACCGATTGGACGACGACCTCGGGAAAGGTGAAGCGCTGGCGGTAATAGGTCTAAGACAGCCCCAGCGAAAGATCCGCGAGGAACGTCACTATGACTGGAGGAAGGGTCAAGGTACCCGGGCCTGAATACGGTGAGCTGTAAAGGAGTTGCGGTGTATGGCTACGGTCGTCAGGAGGACGACCAATAAACTCGGACCTGTCACAAGCAAAATCTGCCTCCGTCTCGTCTCTGTGTCATCTGATCGCGGTAAGCAGTGGACCACCCCCTAATCCGGGCCATTACTACATTTGGCATAGTAGGCAGGATACGCCGCCGCTAATACCACACCTTCCGCGGCAGGCCTGCGCCAGGAGAACCCCAAAAGGACTTGAGCTGCTCATCGGTGGATTACAAATTTGCTCACCTGTGTATTACAAATTTGCTCGCCTGTGGATTACAAATTTGAGACTTGGTTCCGGATCCTTGGCTGTCATCAGAAGATCCGGGGCAGTACCAGAAGCCGGACAACATGGCTGTGGTACTCCAACGCCAGGAAGAGGCCCAGGTGTTTGCCGCTGCTCGGGACGGACTGGGGCCGTCTCAAATTCACCACGGGGGGAAGCGGTGTATATCTGGAGGCTGCCGCCCCCTCATGTTGGACCCGGGAAGATGGGTGGAGAAGCCGACCACCGCTCCACCCAAGGGCAGAAGTGGCCCAGGTGGGAAGGCCAGCTGCGGCTGTCTGGCACCATTCGACTGCTGTACACCGTACGGGATGCGACGCTGCCGTGGCCTCGAACGCCTGGAATGGCAGTGACATCAAGAGGTCGAATCTTGCTGGGAGACCTGCTTTCGGGAGCCGCTGGCAGCCCCCCAGACATCGGGCGGAGAGGAGGAGCGACTGCGGGCTCTGCTGGAGCAGACGCCGAAGACATCACCGGGGAGCCTCCCCGCGGGACCCACGAGCCTGGAGGCTAGCCCTGCCGGATGGCGGGGTGAAGATCGGAGGCTGTGGGAGGAGTCGCGGGGTGGCCTGTCGGAGGCCGCGGCGCCGGGGAAGGTGAGAGTTCCCCCGGCTCTGCCGGCGGCTCCGCAAGCAGCCCTCACCGCTCGGCTTCCCCGAGCGGCCTCCCGCGTTCCAACAGTCCCAGTTGCGGAGGGCTTTGCGGCCTCCGCTGGGCCGACTAACACTCTCACCCTCCGCCCTGAGCCACCCCGCCCGGCAGCGCATCGGCCCGTGTAGCCGGCGCGGAACCAGCCCGCGGCCGACGCTGCTGCGTCCCATCTGCCAGCAGCGGCCTATCACCCGAAGTCGGCCACCACTCCGGCCCTGTCCGTGACTCCGGTTGCGGCCTGCCCCGCGGCCGCATCTGCATCACCCCCGGAGTCGGCTGCGGCCTGCTTGTCGGACTCTGCGGCCTACCCACCGGGAACCACGACTGCCCCTGCCCGTCGTCCGGCCCCAGCGGCTGCTGTCTGCGGCTGCTCCTGCCCCTCTATCAACCTCGGCCGCGTCCCGCCCACCGGACCCCGCGGCCTACACTGGACCCTCCGTTTGGGTCGCGGAGGTCATACAGAAGAAGAAGGCCAGACAGCGGGAGGTCTAGAACCTGCTCCACGAGAGAGGGGAGGCTGGCATGGCGGCTTCCCGATCCACGGGGCGGCTTGTGTATACCAATCTGGAAAATGGATACGGGTTCATTCGGGACCTCGTAACCGGCCAGAAGGTATATATCAACGTGACTTCCATCCATCACGGCCAGGCTTTGCTGGAAGGGGACTTGGTGTCATACTACAAGGAGTACTGTCCCCGCGGCTACTACACGGTAGCCATGATTGTTGAACCCGAAAGCCACGAGCCCCCGTAAGAGGACCCCTAGAGACACTCCCAGCATCCTGGGGGTTCCACGGCTGTGGAGCCCCTTACTACTGATGAGACATCGGCTATCAGGATTTGGCCCGGACTTCCGGGATTTCGCTGCACCGTTGTGCAGGCCCAAAAGGACAGTTAGGCGTCCAAGTTAAGGGAAATGTTTTTATTGTTTATTGTTTTCTCCTGATATAGCGGGGATGCGTAGGAAGAAGTGTTAATGTTAAAGGAAGGGGGAGTACTTCAATTTTATGTCTGAAACAGTGTGTTTAAAGAAGGAGTAAAAGAAAAAAGAAAAAAAAAGCAAACAAAGAAAAGGGGTTACTCCGGTTGAGTAACTCCTATTGTTATTAAAGTAGAAGTAACGGTATGCTAAAAAGTTGATTTAATGTGTAGTATGTATAAAAATGTGTAACAGGTCCCGGGTACAGGGAAGGATAAAAACGCCGACCATGACTTTTTTAAGTGAAGGACAAAGAGACGAAAGATATTGAACCAGACAGCAGTCCGTCAGCCAGGTCCCCGACACCACGCATACCCAAAAGGATAGGCGGGTGCTAACGATGACCTGGTAGGTGAAAGGCCTCAGTCATGGCGTTCCGGACAGTTGAAGGTAACAGAAGGGGAGAGTAGTGGGAGGTACATGCCGTAGAGTAGTCCGGGTGGACCTCGCCAACCTGAAAGAAGTTGTCAGGTGGCGTGCGCGCCGGCGAGTAGCAGTAGGCTGCTCGGAGAATGGTGCTCCCGGTTTGGTTCGGCCCCCCGCGTGTGGCGGGTTTGGCCCAATGACCGGTCCGACAACAGACTGGACAAGCTTCAGGACGACGTAGGTAGGGAGTACGATTGTCGGGGACAACAATAGACAAAGGAAGGGTGAGTGTGGTTAAGGTGACTTGACGGACAGACTTGACTGGAGGAAGAGGGGATGGTTAGTGCACTGTGGACGGATACTGGCAATGACAGAAGAGTAATAGCTGGGAAGACAGAAAATGGAGTGCAGTACCTAGATTTGACCACAAGATGGCAGGGGGGAGTGTAGTTCAGGATTTGACATCAGCTTAGGGCTTAGGAAACTGCTTAGTCATGGGGGGTGGGGAGATAGGAACCAAGGAGGGAAATTCCCGAGGAAGGGGATAAATAGGACAGAACAGGGTTCCAGGCAGGACTAGTCCCGGGAGGAGCTCAGGAGGAGAAGACTCAGGACAGAAGACAGAACAGTGGAGAGCTCAACCAGGGGACTGACAGGAAGAGACGGGGGGTGACCCTGACACTACGAACCGCAGGACAGACGAGGCCCCGGGGGTACCGATTGGACGACGACCTCGGGAAAGATGAAGCGCTGGCGGTAGATAGGTATAGGGCAGCCCCAGTGAAAGATCCACGAGGAACGTCACTACGACTGGAGGAAAGGTGAAGGTATCCGGGCCTGAATACGGAGAGCTGTAAAGGCGCTGCAGTGTATGGCTACGGTCATCAGGAGGACGACCAATAAACTCGGACCTGTTACAAGCAAAATCTGCCTCCGTCTCGTCTCTGTGTCGTCTGATCGCAGTAAGCAGTGGACCACCCCCCAATCCGGGCCATTACTACAGGGGGATAAATATCTGGATGCACAGTTTGCACATTACAGGGGTGGATACATTTCTGGATGCACAGTTTGCACATTACAGGGGTGGATACATTTCTGGATGCACAGTTTGCACATTGCAAGGTAGGAGGGAGAATAATGTGCACAAATTGCATCCAGATATTTATCCCCCTCCCCCTGTAATGTGCAAACTGTGTATCCAGATATTTATCCCTCTCTCCCAAGTAGCTAGATCAGCATTTCCTTTGTAACAAAAAAAGTAGGGAGGTGGAAAGGAGACATAGTAAAATTTTAGTATCACCGCTGGGCCCGGCTTACCGTCTTGCGCCTCCATATTCATTACATGTGCAAATTGCAAACAATGGCTTCAGCTTCTGGGCCCTGTGAACAGCTCCTCTCTGGTTGAAAAGCTATGTCAGCGAGGAAGTGTAAGGGGTTGACTGTCTTTCCTCTTTAAACCTCCATGTTGTTATGGTGCATGTATATATGCATATATATATTTAATACCGTTGTTGCATAATATCGTGTATATTTTATGTTGCTATATTACCCGTGCATAATATGCTGTTTTGTTGCTGCACCATGTATATGATAGGGACAATGCAGTCTGTGTTATGGCCACTAGATGGGAGCACTGAGGTCACTGCATAGTAGATATAGCTGTAGGACATATAGGAGTTAACTGTAGGAGGGGTTAGCTGGGGAAAAAGCCAGGAAGGTCTTGGGTGGGCTATAAAGTATGCCTGAGCTGCCTAACTACCCCGGGACATTAACCCCTTCCTGCCATCCGACGTACTATCCCGTCCATGTGCCCTGGGCCCCTATGCCCATGGACGGGATAGTACGTCTCAGCGATCAGCGGCGCCCACGTGGTGAGCGCCGCTGATCGCGGCCGGGTGTCAGCTGATTATCACAGCTGACACCCGGCACAATGTGTCAGGGGCGGTCACAGACCGCCCCGACACGTTAACCCCTTGTACACCGCGATCAAACACGATCGCGGTGTACCGGGAGTTAAAGGGAAGCATCGGCAGGGAGGGGGCTCCCTCCGTGCTTCCCTGAGCCCCCCACGGCAGCGCAATGTGCAGCGCTGCTGCCGGGGACTCTTTCCCTACAGGCCCCCGGATCCAAGATGGCGACGGGGGCCTTCGGGGGCCTGTAGGGAGCTGACTTCCTCACTGCCTGCAAAGCGCAGGCATGAGGAAGTCTGCAGAACTGCCTGTGACAGATTGCTGATCTGTCACAGTGATCTGTGATGTGACAGATCAGCGATCTGTCACAGGACAGTGATGTCCCACCTGGGACTATGTAATAAAGTAAAAAAAAAATAAAAAAAAAGTGTAAAAATAATTTTAAAAAAATCGCTAAATAAATTAGTAAAAAAAAAAAAAATATTCCTCAATAAATTCATTTTTTGAAAATAAAAAAAAAAAAAAACAATAAAAGTACACATATTAGGTATCGCCGCGTCCGTAACGACCCGCCCTATAAAACTGTCCCATTAGTTAACCCCTTTAGCGAACCCCTTAAAAAATAAAAATAAAAAACGAAGCAAAAAATAATGATTTATTATCATACCGCCAAACAAAAAGTGCAATAACACGCGATCAAAAAGACGCATATAAATATTCATGGAACCACTGAAAACATCATCTTGTCCCGCAAAAAACGAGCCGCCACACAGCATCATCCGCGAAAAAATAAAAAAGTTGTAGCTCGCAGAATAAAGCGATGCAAAAATAATTATTTTTTATATAAAATAGTTTTCATTGTATAAAATCGCCAAAACATAAAAAAACGACCTAAATGAGGTATCGCTGTAACTGTACTGACCCGAACAATAAAACCGCTTTATCAATTTTACCACACGTGGAACGGTGTAAACGCACCCCCCAAAAGAAATTCATGGAACGCTGGTTTTTGTTCATTCTGCGTCCCAAATATCGGAATAAAAAGCGATCAAAAAATGTCACGTGCCCGAAAATGGTACCGATAAAAGCATCAACTCATCCCACAAAAAATAAGACCTCACATGACTCGGTGGGTCAAAATGCGGAAAAATTATAGCTCTCAATATGTGGTGATGCAAAAACTATTTTTACAATAAAAAGCGTCTTTTAGCGTGCGACAGCTGCCAAACATAAAAACCGCCATAAATAGTAAATCAAACCCCCCCGTTATCACCCCCTTAGTTAGGGAAAAATAATAAAATAAAAAAATGTATTTATTTCCATTTTTCCATTAGGGCTAGGGTTAGGGCTAGGGTTAGGGTTAGGGTTAGGGCTAGGGTTAGGGCTAGGGTTAGGGCTTGGGTTAGGGCTAGGGTTAGGGTTAGGGCTGAGATTAGGGTTAGGGGTGTGTTGGGGTTCGGGTTGGAGTTAGAATTGGGGGTTTCCACTGTTTGGGCACATCAGGGGCTCTCCAAATGCAACATTGCGTCTGATCTCAATTCCAGCCAATTCTGAGTTGAAAAAGTCATATGGTGCTCCTTCCCTTCCAAGCTCTGCCATGCGCCCAAACAGTGTTTTACCCCAACATGCAAAACAATTTTTGGGGTCCAATTTCTCCTGTTACCCTTAGGAAAATAAAAAATTGGGGGCAAAAATATCATTTTTGTGGAAAAAAATGATTTTTTTATAATAATAATTTTATTTTCACGTCCGAGCGTTATAAACTTCTGTGAAGCACTTGGGGGTTCAAAGCGCTCAACACACATCTAGATAAGTTCCGTGGGGGGTCTGGTGTCCAAAATGGGGTCACTTGTGGGGAGTTTCAATAGTTTAGGTACATCAGGGGCCAGAGGCTTATCTAGGCTTTCTGGCACCCGGGGCAAGAATTTGGTTCGGCGCCCCCCCCCCCCCCCAAAAAAAAAGTACATATGTGACTTGCACACTTAGCCATGTACCCACGAGCTGCTCTCCCTAATGCTCTCAATGTTCAGTAAAAAACTGAAAGCAGGAAGAGAAGCTCGTTGTCACAAGACCATATCTATGAAAATCGCATATGAGTGAAGTGTCCATGTGATGACTACGGCAACCTGCAGAGTTGAGTCCTGACATTGGAGCTTCTGAATTCTCACAACGAATGCACTGCACACTTTTAGGATTCTCCCTTGCCGATGTACAGTCATGTCAGCACAAGTATGTGATTTGTATACTTCTGGCCACATTCCGACTAGACGTGCCCGGCCTCGCTCTGTTCATTTTCATTGAGTGAGGCCACACATGTCTAGTCAGCATGTGACCGTATGTATGTAAATTACCGGCACGAGAGAATCCTGACAGTGTTCAGTGAGCACTGTGAGAATTCAGAAGTCTGCAGTCACATAGAATGTCTGCAGACTCAGCACAAACCTGGACAACCCCTGTAATGTTCCTAACAAATAAAAACATAAGAATTAGTCAGTATCACTAATAATATATACATCCAGGTACCTTATAGATGACGTCGTCTCTGCAGTCGTTCTCCTTTTCTTCTTCTTGTCCAGACCCCATGATGAGTTTTCTCATCCACATCTCGTCTCAGCAGACTTCCATCTTCTCCGGTCTTCTGCAGCAAATCTTCACACGATGCCCTTAAAGATAGAAGTGTCATTATAATGCTCCTAAATAAAAATGTCTGCAATATACTGTCACCTCACACTATTCCCCTCCCTCCTCATACTGTCTCCTCTATCATCCTCCTGTTCACCATACTGTCTCCTCATATATTTACCCCCTCACTCTCTATACTGTCTGCTCACACATATCCTCGACTCCCCATACTGTGTCTGCACACATCCCATCACCCTCACTCCCCATACTGTGCCCACATAAATTCATCCGTTCGCACCCCTTACTGTCTGCACCCATCCCCCATACTGCTTCCTCATATATGCCCTCATACATACTCTTCATTTTGTGTCCTCATATCTCCCCACACACGTTAAATACCATCCCCACTCCAAATCCACCACACACATTAAGTACCCCCCATCCCCACTCCAAATCCCCCCACACATTAAGTACCCCCCATCCCCACTCCAAATCCCCCCCCACACATTAAGTATCCCCCATCCCCACTCAATAATCCCTTGTCCCTACTCCCAAATCCCCCCACACATTAAGTATCCCCATCCCCACTCCCAAATCCCCCCACACATTATGTACCCCCACTCATTAACCCCCATCCCCACTAATTAACCCCATCTCCACTCATTAAACCCCATACATTAACCCCCCTACACATTAACCCCCCCACTTATTAACACCCATCCCCACATTAACCCCCATCACCACTCATTAACCCCCACACTCATTAACGCCCCACTCATTAACCCCCATACTTTAACCCCCACACATTAACCCCCCCACTCATTAACCCCATCCCCACATTAACCCCCACACTTTAACCCCCATCTCTACTCATTAACCCCCATCCCCACATTAACCCCATCTCCACTCATTAACCCCCCACTCATTAACCCCCATCTTCACTCATTAACCCCCCACTCATTAACCCCCATCTCCACATTAACCCCCATCCCCACATTAACCCCCATCTCCACTCAATAACCCCCCACTCATTAACCCCCATCCCCACATTAACCCCCATCTCCACTCATTAACCCCCCACTCATTAACCCCCATCTTCACTCATTAACCCCCCCACTCATTAACCCCCATCTCCACATTAACCCCCTCACTTTAACCCCCATCCCCACATTAACCCCCATCTCCACTCAATAACCCCCCACTCATTAACACCCATCCCCACATTAAACCCCATCTCCACTCATTAACCCCCCACACTTTAACCCCCACTCATTAACCCCCCCGACTCATTAACCCCCATCCCCACTCAATAACCCCCCCACTCATTAACACCCCCCCATCTCCCATCTTCGGTGGTTCTTCAGCTCCACAGAGGAGCACACTTACCACCAGCGTTTGCTCTGGGAGCCGGGGAGTGACGTCAGCAGCGTGATCACATGACATGATCACGCTGCTGACGTCGCTCTGACCCGGCGGTCAGAGCTAATTGTACAGGCGTCTGTATAGACGCCAGTACAATTGCTGCCTGGGAGCCGGCGCGGCCTCCTTCTCTGCGTCGGCTGTCAGCTTGACAGCCGTCACAGAGAACAGCCGGCTCACAGGATGGGGGGCGGCAGAGCGCAGCCGCCGGGGGGGAGACACTGCGGACCGCTGCATTAGGCGGCCCGACTGCGCCCCCCTGCTGGCTGCGCCCAGGGCAACTGCCCCGGCTGCCCCCGCCTGGATACGCCACTGTCAGGGGCTCTCACATGACACCCGCAGACCATTCCATCAAAGTCTGCATTCCAAAACGTCCCTGCTTCCCTTCCGAGCCCCAACGTGTGTCCATACAGTAGTTTTCTCCCACATATGGGGTGTCAGCATACTCATGACAAATTGGACAACAACTTTTGGGGTCCAATTTCTCCTGTTACCCTTGGGAAAATGAAAAAATTGGGGACTAATTGATCATGTTTGTGGAAAAAATACGATTTTTTTATTTTCATGCCCTGGCATTATAAACTTCTGTGAAGCCCTTGGGGGTTCAAAGTGCTCACCTCACATCTAGATAAGTTCCTTAGGGGGTCTAGTTTTCAAAATGGGGTCATTTGTGGGGGGTTTCCACTATTTAGGTACATTAGGGGCTCTCTAAAGGCAACATGACACCCGCAGACCATTCCATCAATGTCTGCATTCCAAAACGTCACTACTTCCCTTCTGAGCCCTGACGTGTGTACATACAGTAGTTTTCTCCCACATATGGGGTGTCAGCGTACTCGGGACAAATTGGACAACAACTTTTGGGGTTCAATTTCTCCTGTTACCCTTGGGAAAATAAAAAAATTGGGGACTAATTGATCATGTTTGTGGAAAAAATATGATTTTTTTATTTTCATGCCCTGGCATTATAAACTTCTGTGAAGCCCTTGGGGGTTCAAAGTGCTCACCTCACATCTAGCTAAGTTCCTTAGGGGGTCTAGTTTTCAAAATGGGGTCATTTGTGGGGGGTTTCCACTGTTTAGGTACATTAGGGGCTCTCCAAAGGCAACATGACACCCGCAGACCATTCCATCAATTTTCTGCATTCCAAAACGTCACTACTTCCCTTCCGAGCCCCGACGTGTGCCCATACAGTAGTTTTCTCCCACATATGTGGTATCAGCATACTCAGGACAAATTGGACAACAACTTTTGGGGTCCAATTTCTCATGTTACCCTTGGGAAAATAAAAAAAATGGTGACTAAAAGATCATGTTTGTGGAAAAAATACGAATTTTTTATTTTCACGCCCGGGCGTTATAAACTTCTGTGAAGCACTGGGGGGTTCAAAGTGCTCACCACACATCTAGATAAGTTCCTTGGGGGGTCTAGTTTACAAAATGGTGTCATTTGTGGGGGGTTTCCACTGTTTAGGTACATCAGGGGTTTTCCAATCGCGACATGGTGTCCGATCTCAATTCCAGCCAAAAACGTCAAATGGTGCTGCTTCCCTTCCGAGCTCTGCCATGCGCCCAAATAGTGGTTTACCCCCACATGTGGGGTATCAGCGTACTCAGGACAAATTGCACAATAACTTTTAGGGTGCTGTTACCCTTGGAAAAATAAGAATTGAGGGTGAAAAGATCATTTTTGTGAAAAAAATATGATTTTTTAATTGTACGGCTTTATGTTATAAACTTCTGTGAAGCCCTTGGGGGTTCAAAGTTCTCACCACACATCTAGATAAGTTACTTAGGGGGTCTAGTTTCCAAAATGGTGTCATTTGTGGGGGGTTTCTACTGTTTAGGTACATCAGGGGTTTTCCAATCGCGACATGGTGTCCGATCTCAATTCCAGCCAAAAACGTCAAATGGCGCTGCTTCCCTTCCGAGCTCTGCCATGCGCCCAAATAGTGGTTTACCCCCACATGTGGGGTATCAGCGTACTCAGGACAAATTGCACAATAACTTTTAGGGTGCTGTTACCCTTGGAAAAATAACAATTGAGGGTGAAAAGATCATTTTTGTGGAAAAAATATGATTTTTTAATTGTATGGCTTTATGTTATAAACATCTGTGAAGCCCATGGGGGTTCAAAGTTCTCACCACACATCTAGATAAGTTCCTTAGGGGGTCTAGTTTACAAAATGGTGTCATTTGTGGGGGGTTTCCACTGTTTTGGTACATCAGGGGTTTTCCAATCGCGACATGGTGTCCGATCTCAATTCCAGCCAAAAACGTCAAATGGCGCTGCTTCCCTTCCAAGCTCTGCCATGCGCCCAAATAGTGGTTTACCCCCACATGTGGGGTATCAGCGTACTCAGGACAAATTGCACAATAACTTTTAGGGTCCTGTTACCCTTGGGAAAATAAAAATTGGGGTGAAAAGATCATTTTTGTGGAAAAAATATGATTTTTTAATTGTACCGCTGTACGTTATAAACTTCTGTAAAGCCCTTGTGGGTTCAAAGTTCTCACCACATATCTAGATAAGTTCCTTGGGGGGTCTAGTTTCCAAAATGGGGTCACTTGTAGGGGGTTTCCACTGATTAGGTACATCAGGGACTCTCCAAACGTGACATGGTGTCCAATCTGAATTCCAGCCAATTTTGCATTGAAAAAGTCAAAAGGCGCTCCTTCCATTCTGAGCTCTGCCATGCGCCGAAACAGTCGTTCCCCCCCACATGTCAGGTATCAGCGTACTCAGGACAAATTGCACAATAACTTTTGCAGTCCAATTTCTCCTGTTACCCTTGGTAAAATAAAAAAAATTGAACCTGAAGTATTTTTTTTATGAAAAAAAGTTAGATGTTCATTTTTTTTAAATATTCAAAAAAATTCCTGTGACGCACCTAAAGGGTTAATAAACTTCATGAATGTGGTTTTGAGCACCTTAAGGGGTGCAGTTTTTAGGATGGTGTCACTTTTGGGTATTTTCTATCATATAGACCCCTCAAAGTGGCTTCAAATGTGATGTGGTCCTAAAAATAAAATGGTGTTGTAAAAATGAGAAATCGCTGGTCAACTTTTAACCCTTATAACTTCCTAACAAAAAAAAATTTTGGTTACAAAATTGTGCTGATGTAAAGTAAACATGTGGGAAATGTTAGTTATCAAGTTTTTTGTGTGCCGTATCTCTGTGATTTAAGGGCATAAAAATTCAAAGTTGGAAAATTGCGAAATTTTCAAAATTTTCGCCAAATTTTCGTTTTTCTCACAAATAAACGCAAGTTATTTGAATGAAATTTTACCACTAACATGAAGTACAATATGTCACAAGAAAACAATGTCAGAATCACCGGGATCCATGGAAGCGTTCCAGAGTTATGACCTCATAAAGGTACAGTGGTCAGAATTGTAAAAATTGGCCCGGTCATGAACGTGCAAACCACCCTTGGGGGTGAAGGGGTTAAAGCCTATGCCCAGCCATCCAGGGGGTACATAAAGAAGAACAAGGTACAGCAGAACCAACAGTAGAGAGGAAAAGAAGGAAGTAGAGGAAGATTGAAGGTCACCGTAAAAGTGTACGGGCAGGTCACTCTAGAATGTGGTGGATCGCTACGTGGGCTGAATCTCTGATGTCCGGGGCAAAACGGGCAGGAGAGCGCTTCACCGTGGTGACGCTTTACAGGGAGGATACTGAAGAGCCGTCACGCGTAAACCCTTAGTGATACAAGGAACAGTGAAGGGAAAGATGAAGAAAGAGCTGTCTTTACTGTGATGAAAATGCTGCAAACTATGTGGATGTGCTGTGTCCTTAAGCAAATAATTTCCTTAAGAGTTGCCCTGGACTGTGTCTCTATTCATTGGGATCCAGTAACAGCTGCAAGTCAGCGCAGCAATGAAGACGCTGACGGCACCGTGAGTACTGATAGTACCATGCAAGAGAAGAGGTACCGTTTTCCTGAAGAGGGAGGCCAGGGTATACAATGCCCGAGAAACTCAGCCACGACTACTGCCCTGGCCGACCTTTACAATTGGCGTAGTCGGCAGGATGCCGACACCTTACAGTGCGGGGGAACCGCAAGAAGAGATGCTGAAGAGGAATTGAATGTGACAAAGTTGACCCTAAGAGTGCGAGTAGAAGTAACTGAACATGTGCGTAAAATACCGGATGTGACTGAAGGACTAAATGTGAAAAGGACTGTGATTGAGACTGACAAAGTGAGTGACAAGATGGTGGCCATGAAGATGGAGGAATTTGGCACCAAAAAGGACTGTAATGACACCCTTCGTGGGCGTGATGGCGCTGTAATGGCGCCAACAGATTGCTGTCAACAACGCCTGGCCTGCCCATGGTGGGAATGCCGAAGGGAAGAAGTCTACTCCCTGTACCAGGTCCCTAAGAAATGGGTGGAGAGGCCCGAAACAACCCCACCCTGGAACGGGAGGGGCCCAGCAGGAAGTCCTGGGTGCAGCTGCTTGGCACCAGTACGAGACGAGATGAGGGCGGCAATGCACCACTGCTGCGTTCTCAACTGCTGGGGCATCGGGCAGATGGAATAGTGGTGGCGGAAGGAGATTGAAAAAGTCCAACTCTTGCGGTTGTGGGGTGAACTGACACTGGAGGAGAAGATACCTGCAGTGAAGGATCCTTGGCGGCTGCCTGGACCTGAGCCTCCATGACACCAGAGTGCGGAGCATCGTTCCTCCACGTCGGAGCCAGGGATTGCACCAGCGGACCATCAGCCAAAGGAGCATGCTGTGCCGGAGTCACGGGGGCACAAGGAACGGCTTCTGCAACATCAGAAGCCAGAGCAGGAACCTAGACGAGTGACGGAACCTTTGTCCTCGGAGCTAGTTCCACAACACTGAGGAGCTGAAGCCGGAAGAACAGGCCGCGCCGGATCTACGCCAGCGTAAGATCGGGTGCGCAGCCGGGCCCTAGGAGGAATGTGACATTCCCGTGGTGGAACTGGCCGAGTCCTCAAGTTCCTTGGCAAACAGTGTGCAGCGGTTGCTGATGGAGGTCAGGACCAGCCTGAATGGGTCGAGAGCGGATGGTGCCATGCGACCAAAGGTGTCTACGCAAACGGTGAATGACCTTTGGCCACCTAAATCAGAGGATAGATCTTTATCCCGGGCGGCATCCCCATCAAGCTACACCGACCCTAGGCCCATGTCAGACACCGTTCCAGCAGCATACATGTCTCAGGCCTCCAGGGTGAATCAGGGTCCTAGGGCATCCCTTTGTCCATCCATCTGAATCACAGTGTTAGCGTGGCTGGTCTGGAGCCGGAATCTCCAGGAGTGGACCCTCTGGGCCATGGCACCGAGGGGCCCTGGGCGAGCTGCCAGGTGGAACCGACCCCTATATAGGGACCGTTAGGAGCAGAGCAGGCCCAGGGGTTCGAGTACCACGGTAGCCGGTACCAAGAGGGGTGGCTCAGGATGGACTGGAGTAGGAGTTTGGGACTGAAGTATAGATGACAGGACAGAGCTGGAACACAAGAGTCAGGAGTGGAGTAAGACTGTAGACTGGAACGTGGAGGGATGGTTGAAGAAGGAACACAGGAGACAGGATTGGAACAGGAACACCGGAGGCAGGACTGGAGTAGGACAGAAGGACTGAAGCAGGATGGAGGAAGGACTGGAGCCGGATGGAACAGGAACACCGGAGGCAGGACTGGAGTAGGACGGAAGGACTGGAGCAGGATGGAAGAGGAACACCGGAGGCAGGACTGGAGTAGGACGGAAGGACTGGAGCCGGATGGAACAGGAACACCGGAGGCAGGACTGGAGTAGGACAGAAGGACTGGAGCAGGATGGAAGAGGAACACCGGAGGCAGGACTGGAGTAGGACGGAAGGACTGGAGCCGGATGGAACAGGAACACCGGAGGCAGGACTGGAGTAGGACGGAAGGAGTACAGCAGGGGACACAGATAGCAGGACTGCGAGGCTGCTGCAGGGAGCACACGAGAACGGTACTGTGAGACTGCAGAGAGCACACGAAGAAGCAAGGCCCAGTGTGTTAGGAAACACAACGATCAGGCGCCTCCCTCAGGGGGAAGCGGCCTGATATGCCTCTATTTGGTCCGCCATTGGTCAGGGGGTGCTTCCGGGTCAGGGCATAGCCGGAGCACAAGAAGCAGAAGGGAGGCGCTGCCGCAGCCTATGGCGCATGCGCATTGCATGCAAAGACGCCGTCGGCCGCGCACCTGTCAGAGGTGACCGCCGTGTCCGTCGGGCGGCGAGGGGCTGCGATGTGGGAGCGATGGCCGAGTGAGTATGCAGAGGTGGCATGGGAGCGGAGGCCGGGTGAGTATGTCGGAACGGCGTGACAGTACCCCCTCCCCTAAGCCGCCCTCCCCGGAGATTAGCAAGAAATCTCTTGAGGATACGGGGAGCATTGATATTCTCCCGAGGTTCCCAGGATCTCTCCTCAGGACCAAAGCCCTTCCAGTCAACAAGAAAAAATGTCCTACCTCTAACGTTCTTCATGGCGATAATGTCCTCCACTTCAAAGACATCATCGGCACCCACTGGCTGAGGACTGGAATCAGGCAAAGAATGGAAGCGATTCAGCACCACAGGTTTCAGGAGAGAGACGTGGAAGGTGTTCGGGACCCGGAGCGAAGCAGGCAAGCTCAATTTGTAGGTGACTTCGTTGATACGTCCAAGAATTTCAAACGGACCGATGTAGCGTGGCCCCATCTTGTAGGAGGGCAGTTTCAACCAGATGAATTTGGACGAGAGCCAGACCTTGTCCCCGACATGATAGGGTGGAGGATCCAATCACTTCTTGTCGACATAATTCTTCATCCGATCAGCGGACTTCTTGAGTGACGTGTTGGTCTCGGCCCAAATCTTGGAAAATTCGGAGGACAAAGTGTTGGCCGCGGTTACCTCAGAGGCAGGGGTTATCGGAAGGGGAACACCAGGATGTCTGCCGAACACAATGGAAAACGGAGACTTGGCCGATGACTCGTCAGCATGGTTGTTGTAAACGAACTCTGCCCAGGGAAGTAAGTCAACCCTATCGTTCTGGTGGGCGTTGGAGAAATGACGTAGGTACCCAGTCAACGTCTGGTCAGTACGCTCCACCTGCCCATTGTACTGTGGATGGTAGGCCGAGGAGAAGTCAAGGGAAACATTCATGAGCTTACAAAGTGATCGCCAGCACTTGGAGGTGAACTGAACCCCTCGGTCCGACACAATGCGTTGAGGTAGTCCATGGAGTCTGAAGATTTGGTGGATGAAGACTTTGGCCAGCTCCGGAGCCGAGGGGAGACCTGAGCTGAGGAAAGAGAGCTCCCTCCCAGTGATAGCACATGATCTGGAGCCTGGTCTCCACAGTTGTATGGATACTGAAGGTCCTGCAACAGAAACCAGAGGAATAAGAAGCTGTAAATGCTCTATTCCCGACTAAGACTCGGAGGCACAACAGCGACGGGTGAGCCAAGAGAGATAGAGGGCTACAGCTGTCTGCCATATGGGGTAGTTCTAAGAGATAATAAGAAGGAGGAACTTCAGTGTAATACTGTACTGCATGTACCTCAAGCCAGCGCTAGGAAGGAGACTACACAACCCATCTGATAGAGCCTGCTCCTGTGCCACCTGTAATCAGGACCCTGGACTGCGTTTGCCAAGTAAAGGTAAAGAAACTGCACCCTGTTGTGTCCTTGCCTCCTTCCTGCAACATCCTTAGCACTACTACATCTCTGTGCCAAACACTGCACCTTCTTCCTAATCCTTTATCTACACTGCCCTGAGACAACAGCCCTACCTGTGGAGGGCTACAACATCATTGCTGCACACACCATCTGTCCCAGAGGATCTGCTTGCAGCGTCAGCTTAACACCTCCCTTGCCGAGCACCACAGGTGGCGTCACGAATCACTTATAAACTCTATTCCCAATTCAACACCTTTTACATGGGCGCCCAGGGCCACAGACCGGGTCACCGCTGCTGTGACAACCCCCTCTGAGAGACCGGCCCGGTACCGAGTACCCCATAGCCCTGGGAGGGCGACCCATTTTGGCGTCACGGACAGGATTACGGAGCCCGGTATCCTCGGGTCCTGTGTGCCAGAGACTGTTGTGTGCTATAGACTGTGTGCGAAATTGGCACCATTGCTGCCATTATCCCGCTGATTGGCACGCGCGGGAAGAAAAGGGGCAGGCCTTCGTGGGCGGAGCCTGCCACCGAGCGCGAAGAAGCGAAGTGCCGCACGGGAAGAGAGGACAGCGTGCGAGAAGGGGAGGAGCTGAGACCTACAGCCAGTAAGCCGCTCAACCCCGGGGCCTGGTACCCGTTAACTAGGGGGGAAGGAGAATGTCTGTGGCAAGCGCCGATGCAGCGGCAGACGCCCCCACCAGCCCCTCAGCGCCGCAAGATGCAGTGCCCCACGCGGCTGTGGCTCCGGTAGCACCCACCGCAGCGGTCCCCATAATGCCGCTGTCTATGCCCTACATACCGGGAGCGGCCTGGCTACCTCAGTATTCAGGGGAGTCACATACCCTGAGTGAATTTAAAGAGAGACTGTGCAGTTTGTTTGAGGTGTTTCCTCTATCTGAAAGCCAGAAGGTGAACATCCTGATTGGGCAGCTAACAGGTGCAGCACAGAGAGAAGTAAAAGCCTGGCAGGACACTGATAAAGAGACTGTTAAAAAGATCCTGGCTAAGCTAAGGAGCACCTTTGACACCAGCACTGCCGCTGAAATCAAGATGAGGTTCTTTGGATGTAAACAGAAAGTGCAGGACAGTATAAGGGGACTATGCTCTTAACCTGCAGGAGGCGCTGCGAGCCATCAAGCAAATTGATCCTGACAGTGTGAAAGAGGAAGACAAACTGTTAAAAGAGCAGTTCATTGAAGGACTCCTATCCAGTACCCACAGAGCGCAGCTGCGCATCATAACCCTACAAACCCTGACCTGGACTTTGCCACCTAGGCGCCCAGCGATCACCTACCACCAGGAAGCAACATCTTTCCCTTCCATCCCTGTGGAGGCTGATGCACAGACTCTGGATAAAGATCCAACAGAAGAGCTGCGTCTTCAGGTCCAGGAGTTGACCAAAGGTATGGCTACACTTACTTAAACCGTGCAGTCCCTGCAGGTGTCCTCCAAGGAGAAAATCCAGCTTCCTTCCAGTCCAGAGGATGTCCCGTGGCTCCGGAAGAGGAGAACCCCGCCACTCCGAGGGAGGAACAACGACCGCTATGACCAGGACGGACGTCCCATCTGTCGTCACTGCCACAAGGCAGGTCATCTTGCAAGATTCTGTCCTTTAAACGAGTAACCCCTGGGGCAGAGGGACAACCCCAGGAGTAGGACCACAAGGCCCAAGGAATTGGCGAGCCAAGTATGTTGGAGGGAGACCGATCCTTGACGGCATCCCCATGAACGCTTTGCTGGACACTGGCTCCCAGGTGACCACTATGCCCTATATCCTCTACTAGCGGTATTGGGCTGATTCTGAACTCACCTGTGGCCCAACTGATGAACTAACAGTAGTTGCCAGTAATGGTCAGTCTTTACCACAAGTGGGATGTAAAGAAATTACTGTTAAAGTGGGAAGGGTGGAGCTAAAATCTCAAGGTCTGATAGTTGTGGATATTGATCGACGAGAATGTAATCCCATGATGACTCTTGGTACAAATGTAATTGAAAATTGTCTTTCCGAGGTTATTGTCTTGTTGCAACAGGTGGCTGAGACTGCTGGTTCCAGTGAACAACGAGTCCTGCAGAAGGAGATCAAGGCCCTGATGCAAAGACAGCAGGTAGAACTCTCTGGCGGAGAGATTGGCAGCGTCAGAGTGAGTGATGCTTTCCCCATTGCAATACCCCCAGATGTGAAATGTTGATTTGGTGTCGGGCAGCCATAGGCCTCAGAGGGAAAGATTACCAGGCATTAGTAGAGCCAGTATACTCTGATAGCAGGCCCACTGTCCTGACAGCCAGAGGGGTAGGTGATGTACGTAAAGGGAGAGTACCTGTACGCCTTTTGAATTGTGGGGAGGAGGAGGCCACAATACCTCGGTATGCCACATTTGCTAAGCTGCTCACTGTCAGTAACAATGCAATGCAGGCAGCAGAGCCCTTGGTCTCATCCGATCATGTGGAGGACAATCGCTCTGTAAAGCAGCTGGAGGAGTGGTGCCAGCAACTGCAGGTGGGGACTGACTCTACACCTTCATACCAGAAAAATGGGGTTTACAGGGTGACCCAGGAATATGAGCGGGTATTCAGTAAACACCCTCTAGATTTTGGGAAGGCAAAAGGGGTTCAACATCATATCCCCACTGGAGACCATCCACCCATTAAAGAAAGGTACCGGCCTATACCCCCAACACAATATCAATGTGCCAAAAGTATGTTGAGAGAGATGAAGGAAGCTGGGGT
Organism: Dendrobates tinctorius; assembly: GCF_039654945.1. NCBI lineage: Eukaryota > Metazoa > Chordata > Amphibia > Anura > Dendrobatidae > Dendrobates > Dendrobates tinctorius. The sequence goes on along the minus strand of NW_027361810.1, from coordinate 42,812,519 downwards.
TATCAGAGACAGTTGTATTCCCTGGGCAGCTCCAATAGTCTGTAAAGAAAAAGGATGGTACCATGAGAATGTGTGTTGATTATAGAAAAATTAACAGCATTACACATAAGGATGCCTACCCATTACCCAGAACTGAAGAGCTATTAGCTGCACTTAAAACTGCTAACTACTTTTCCACCTTAGATCTCACTAGTGGGTATTGGCAGGTTCCCGTGGCAGAGGCAGACAAGGAGAAAACAGCATTTACCACCCCAGTGGGTCTCTGTGAGTTCAACTACATGCCATTCAGGCTCTGCACCGCCCCAGGAACATTTCAACGGCTGATGGAGTGCTGCCTGGGACACAAGAACTTCGAGACGGTCCTGTTGTACCTTGATGATGTCATTGTTTTCTCCAACACTTACGAAGACCATCTGAAGCACCTGGCTGAGGTGTTTGAAGCCTTGTCCAACTTTGGCCTGCAGGTGAAACCTTCCAAATACCACCTCCTGAAGCCCAAGGTACAGTACCTTGGTCATGTAGTGAGTGCAGAAGGTGTGGCACCAGATCCTGACAGAGTCACAGTCATCCGGGACTGGCCGAAGCCCAGCAACCTCGATGAAGTACGCCAATTTCTTGGGTTGGTAGGCTACTACCGAAGGTTCATCAAACGCTTCACCGAAATAGCCACTCCTATGCAAAATCTCCTGGTGGGACAGTCCAAGAAAGCCAAACAGAAGAATTCCACATTTGAATGGACTGAGGAGTTGGAGAGGTCCTTCACCCGACTGAAGATGGCTCTCACAGGAGATGAAGTGCTGGCCTACCCAGATTATGACCAGCCCTTTGTGTTGTATACTAATGCCAGCAACGTGGGACTGGGAGCAGTACTGTCACAGGTTCAGAATGGCAAAGAAAGAGTGATCTCCTACGCCAGCAGGAAGCTTTGTCCCACTGAAAGGAACTCTGACAACTACAGTTCCTTCAAGCTGGAGTTCCTCGCCATAGTCTGGGCTGTGACTGAAAGATTCAAGCATTAATAATAATAATACATTTTATTTCTATAGCGCCGACATATTCCGCAGCACTTTACATTTCAGAGGGGATTTGTACAGACAATAGACATTACAGCATAACAATAATCACATACAGTAGATTATAACAAAATACCAAGAGGAATGAGGGCCCTGCTCGCAAGCTTACAGTCTATGAGGGAAAAAGGGAGACACGAAAGGTGGGTGGTAACAGTTGCCCTGATTGTTTGGACCAACCATAATGTTAAGTGTGTAACAGTACAGACACAGAGGGCTGATGGATGCATAAAGCATGTGGGAACATGATGCGGGGAACCTGGTTATGGCAAAACTCTTGGCTGTGCCACACAGGGATAGATTAGGTTAATGTGTTGAGGCGATAGGCCAGTCTAAATAAATGCGTTTTCAGGGCACGCTTAAAATTGTGGGGATTGGGAACTAATCGTATTGACCTGGGAAGTGCATTCCAAAGAATTGGCGCAGCACGTGTAAAGTCTCGGAGACGGGAGTGGGAGGTTCTGACTATTGAGGATGCTAACCTCAGGTCATCAGCAGAACGGAGGGTGCGGGTAGGGTGGTAGACTGAAACAAGGGAGGAGATGTAAGGTGATGCTGAGCTATGGAGGGCTTTGTGGGTGAGGGCAATAAGTTTGTACTGGATTCTGGAGTGGATGGGTAGCCAGTGTAATGACTGGCACAAGGTAGAGGCATCGGTGTAACGATTGGTGAGGAATATGATCCTGGCTGCAGCATTCAAGACAGATTGGAGAGGGGAGAGTTTGGTAAGAGGGAGACCGATTAGAAGAGAGTTACAATAGTCGAGACGAGAGTGAATAAGAGAAACAGTAAGAGTTTTTGCAGAGTCAAAAGTAAGAAAAGGTCGGATTCAGCATTACCTAGCTTCAGCCAAGTTTACCATCTTCACGGACAACAACCCGTTGACTCACTTGGAAACTGCAAAACTAGGTGCACTGGAGCAGCGATGGATGGCTCGGCTGTCTAACTATGAGTTTACCATCAAGTACCGAGCAGGGCACAAGAATGCCAATGCTGATGCGCTTTCCAGAATGCCTAATCTACCAGATGCAGGAGAAGACCCTGAGGGTCTTGAAGAAATAGAGTTACCTCCCTTCCACTGGCCAATTGCGGCCCAGCATGCTCAAGGAGTGAGAAACAGGCGGTCTGGCTTGAGAGAGGCCACCTTAAATCCATTGCCTCATCATGATTGGGCAGAAACGCAGGACAGTGACCCCGCAGTCCGCCTGGTGAAGGAGCTACTGTCACAAGCTAACTCTCGCCCAGAGTCGAATGCTCCTGAGGAAACCCAGCAGTTATGGAAGGAAAGAGGTCGGCTGTTCATTTATGAAGGAAAGCTGTGTCGGAGGAGTATCAATGCTCGCACTCATGAGCTGGTCTGGCAGGTAGTAGTCCCAAAGAGAGAGGCATCAATGGTCTTGGAAGCATACCACAATGGGGCTGGACACTTTGGATGGAAGAAGTTGGAAGCATTGCTCTGGGAGAGATTCTACTGGGCTGGTATGAGGAAAGCCATTGAAAGGTGGTGCCAGGAGTGTGGACAATGTAACCTGCGCAAAAAGGATCAAAACAGTCAGAGAGCTCTTCTACAGCCAATAATAACCAAACAGCCACTTGAGATGGTCGCCCAAGACCATGTGAAGCTGGTCCCAAGCCGCTCAGGCTACATCTATGCTCTTACCATAGTGGACCACTACTCAAGATTCCTGGTAGTTGGGCCTGTCAAAGATCAAACAGCCAGGACAGCAGCCAGGGCATTCCAACAGCACTTCTGTAGATCACATGGATATCCTGAGCGAGTGCTTACAGATCAAGGTCCAGCTTTTGAGGCAGAAGTGTTCCAGGAATTCTGTAACTTGTACGGTTGTAAGAAGATCAGGACAACCCCGTACCATCCACAGACCAATGGCATGTGTGAAAAGATGAACCAGGTGGTGATCGACCTACTGAAGACCTTGCCTTTGGAGGAGAGGAATCTGTGGCCAGAAAAGATGCCAGATCTGGTAGACCTCTACAACCACATTCCTGTGAATTCCACCAACTGTACTCCAGCCTACCTAATGAGAGCGAGGGCTGGTAAACTGCCTATTGATTTGGATATGGGAGTCCTTGCACCTGAGGTGACATCACCAGATGCTGACTGGGATACAGAGAGGCAGCAACAGTACAGAAGAGTACAAGAATGTGTGGAAAAGAGTCTAGCTCAGGCAAGACAAAAACAAGAGAGGAACTACAATCAGCATGCACCTGCAGTTCCCTTGTCACCAGGAGAACAAGTCCTCAAGAGGAAAAGGAGGATGCATAAATTGGATGACCAATGGGAAGCTGAACCCTACACCATTCTACCCTCAAATTTTGACAATACCAAGGTGTGCCTTATTAGTAATGATGGAGGAGAAACCTCAGCAGCAGTATCAAGGGATCATTTGAAATTATGCCCTAACCAGATAAAGAAAAGAATGGAAGAACAAAGTAACGTCCAACCCATAGAAGAAGAAAAGGTCAGCACCATACATGGAGAATTCCCTGCAAATTGGACTAAAGTAAATGATGCTATAGTGGTGCCAGTGTTGACATTTCCCCAGCTGGTAGTACAAGAAGAAGTGACTCAAGAGAATCCTGAAAATCAGGAAAATCTGGCAGCAGATGCCACACCAGCAGTGGAGCCAGAGAACCCTCGCCCTGCCAGTGGTGAATCTGTCATGCCCACAGTGAGTAGAACTGGTCCTAGGAAATCTAGTATCCCTGTGCTACGCAGAACCACCAGTAGTGTACCCAGTACATCACACACTACACCAGTAGTTAGCACCAGACAACCAGTAAGATCCCCAATCACACCAGTGTTACGCAGGTCTACCCGTACTACTCAAGGTATACCACCCATCAGATTCCGCATATAAATAAGTTAAAGTAATGTTAAGCTGTACATGTAAATATGTAACTGTTTTCAAGTTTGTGCCTACAGGTAATCTGTAAAAGTTTCCTTTGAATTTTCTAGTTTTGTTTTATGGACATTCTGGCCACAGGACTATGTGTGGTCACTACCGTTGTAAATAGTTCACCATTTGCCCAGGAATGGACCATGGACATTGATGCTTGGACTTATCATCATAGGACTATTTTTGGAGCTTGTGGTTTTTGTAAATTTTTCATTTTTCAAAATCATGTAACCTCCATAATTGTTTATTTGTCATTTGTTATATGTTTTTATGTTGTTCATCAGCCCAGGAGTGCTGACTTGCACTAGGGGGGAATGTGGTGCCCCCAGGAGTATGGTCGCCACAGTGGCATTACCTTCCTCCAGGGAGGGTGATGTCAGGCTTGGAGGCAATGAAGGGTCTCTCTAACCGTTAACCATGTCATGCAACACAGTTCTCACTCTGGGCCAGCAGAGGAAGCTCTGAACCAGAATTGGGGGAGGAGAGCTCTCTGAGGGCCAAGAAGGGAAATGAGGAGTTAGTGTGAGGAGGGCAACAAGTGTAGATGTGTGGAAAGAAGCTGGAGGTTGAGATGAGGAAAGAGAGCTCCCTCCTGGTGATAGCACATGATCTGGAGCCTGGTCTCCACAGTTGTATGGATACTGAAGGTCCTGCAACAGAAACCAGAGGAATAGGAAGCTGTAAATGCTCTATTCCCAACTAAGACTCGGAGGCACAACAGCGACGGGTGAGTCAAGAGAGATAGAGGGCTACAGCTGTCTGCCATACGCGGTAGTTCTAAGAGACAATAAGAAAGAGGAACTTCAGTGTAACACTGTACTGCATGTACCTCAAGCCAGCGCTAGGAAGGAGACTACACAACCCATCTGATAGAGAGATTCCTGAGTTGCTTCCAGGCTAGCCTGCTCCTGTGCCATCTGTAATCAGGACCCTGGACTGCGTTTGCCAAGTAAAGGTAAAGAAACTGCACCCTGTTGTGTCCTTGCCTCCTTCCTACAACATCCTCAGCACTACTACATATCTGTGCCAAACACTGCACCTTCTTCCTAACCCTTTATCTACACTGCCCTGGGACAACAGCCCTACCTGTGGAGGGCTACAACATCATTGCTGCACTACACCATCTGTCCCAGAGGATCTGCTTGCAGCGTCGGCTTAACACCTACCTTGCCGAGCACCACAGGTGGCGTCACGAATCACTTATAAACTCTATTCCCAATTCAACACCTTTTACATGGGTGCCCAGGGCCATGGACCGGGTCACCGCTGCTGTGACAACCCCCTCTGAGAGACCGGTCCGGTACCGAGCACCCCATAGCCCTGGGAGGGCGACCCACTCCCCTTAAAGGAAGGGGGAATCACCCTAAAGCAGGGGTGGGGAACCTTTTTTGTGCCAAGGGCAATTTGGAATTTTATAATAGAGTTCAGGGGCCATATAAAATTATTCATAATGATGAGCGAGTATACTTGTTGCTCGGGTTTTCCCGAGCATGCTCGGGTGTCCTCTGAGTATTTTGGCGTGCTCGAAAATTTAGTTTCTGTCGACGCATTTGCATGATTTGCGGCTGCTGGACAGGCTGAATACATGTGGGGATTCCTTAATTAACAAACAGGCATTCCTCATATGTATTCAGGCTGTCCAGCAGCCATAAATCATGCAGCTGAGGCAACGAAAACTAAATCTCTGAGCACGCCAAAATACTTGGAGGACACCCGAGCATGCTCATGAAAGCCCGAGCAACGAGTATACTCGCTCATCACTCATTAATAACTGTCTTAAACATTAGTAAGCCTTGCATCCAAGGTAAACAGCAGGTATCTATATATCTTGGATACCAGCTCCCAGCGTCGCTGATCGTTGGTCTCTTGCTGTCACATGCAGCGATGCGCGCTGACCAGCGGGAGACCAACGATCAAAAAATGGCCCAGGACATTCGAGCACGATACCCGGCGGGGGGACTGGTCGCTGATGCATGTCACATACAGCGATGTCGCTGGCGAGATCTCTGTGGCGTCACAAAATCAACGATCTCGCTGTGTGTGACGGGGCCTTTAGAGTTCATTTCCTCCCAGCAGTGGGGTTTTATATGCAGGAGCCAGGCAGGTTCAGAACGCTACTAACCTGCTGATTACGGTAACCCCATTTCTGGGGCCTGAGGTATACAGCACATGGGTGGTACATGGGGCCTGAGGCACACAGCACATGGGGGGTACATGGAGCCTGATGTATACAGCACATGGGGGGTACATGGAGCCTGAGGTATACAGCACATGGGGGTACATGGAGCCTGAGGTATACAGTACATGGGGGTAAATGGAGCCTGTGTTATACAGCACATGGGGGTACATGGAGCCTGAGGCATACAGCACATGGGTGGTACATGGAGCCTGAAGTATACAGCACATGGGGGTACATGGAGCCTGAGGTATACAGCACATGGGGGTACTTGGGGCCTGAGGTATACAGCACATGGGGGGTACATGGAGCCTGAGGTATACAGCACGTGGGTGGTACATTGAGCTTGAGGTATACAGCACATGGGGGGGTACATGGAGCCTGAGGTATACAGCACATGGGAGGTACAGGGAGCCTGAGGTATACAGCGCAATGGGGGTAAATGGAACCTGTGGTATAAAGCACATGGGGGTACATGGAGCCTGAGGTATACAGCACATGGGTGGTACATGGGGCCTGAAGTATACAGCACATGGGGAGTACATGGAGCCTGAGGTATACAGCACATGGGGGGTACATGGGGCCTGAGGTATCGTGATTACCTTGCACACTGCAGCTGCACAGGAGGGCACGACACTTTCAGCTCTGCTATCTCGCTCAGCAGTGGATGGAGCGGGGGAGGGCAGCGACTCCTGTCAGTGTTGGTTCCTGTGCACGGAGTCCGGCATCTCCCTGGTGCAGGCTCGCTGACAATGCAGCCCCCTTGTCTATTGCTGCAGCAGGATTATAACTCCCTCTCCTGGAGCTGGCACCGCCGGAGTCTTCCCACTGACTCAGTCCCTCACCTGGAGCCACACAGCAGGAGTCTCCCCAGTCCCCACTGATGGGAAAAGCGCGGCAAGATACCACGCGCAATTCTTAAAGGGCCCGCGGTCAAAAAATAGGGAAAGTGAGGAAAGCGGCTGCGGGCCGCACAAAATGATATGGCGGGCCGTATACGGCCTGCGGGCCGGACGTTCCCCACCCCTGCCCTAAAGTATCCTAGGCCTAACTAGGAGGGTCGTTTGTGTTTTATAGGACACTGCCTGAGGATTGTCAGTACAGGCACTTCTTAAAAGAATCTATATATAAATAAGAAAATGAAGTGGACATTGACTTCATGTAAATCTAGCTCATATTGAGCTGTTGTATATGTCTGTTCTCCCTGCGTGGATTATCCACTGTAAAATAGTAAAAGTTTATTATAATCGTAGTATTGTCTGGCACGACAATGATTTAAGGAAGGAAGAATGTAAGGGGTTGAGAGTCTTACCCCTTTAAACCACCATGTTGTTATTGTGCATGTATATATATATATATATATAATACCGTTGTTGCATAATATCGTGTATATTTTATGTTTCTGTATTACCCGTTTATTATATGCTGTTTTGCTGCTGCACCATGTATATGATAGGGACAGTGCAGTCTGTGTTATGGCCACTAGATGGGGGAACTGAGCTCACTGTATAGTAGATATAGCTGTAGGACATATAGGAGTTAACTGTAGGAGGGGTTAGCTGGAGAATAAGCCAGGAAGGTCTTTCTGCATCAGTCAGTTAGGGGCCTGACGCCTTTGTGCTTGGGTAGGCTATATGCCCGAGCTGCCTAACTACCCCGTAATGTTAAAGCGTATGCCCAGCCATCCAGGGGGTACATACAGAAGAACAAGGTACAGCATAACCAGCAGTAGAGAGGAAAAGAAGGAAGTAGGGGAAGATTGAAGGTCACCGTAAAAGTGTACGGGCAGGTCACTCCAGAACGTGGTGGATAGCTACATGGGCTGAATCTCTGAGGTCCGGGTTGAAAAGAGCAGGTGAGCGCTTCACCATGGTGATGCTTTACAGGGAGGATACTGAGGAGCCGTTTGAAACGCTCCATCCCGCGGAAACACTTAGTGATGTAAGGAACAGTGAAGGGAAAGATTAAGTAATGTGCCGTCTTTACTGTGATGAAAATGCTGGAAACTACATGGATGTGCAGTGTCCTGAAGCAAATAAATTCATTCAGTTAAGAGTTGCCCTGGACTGTGTCTCTATTCATTGGGATCTAGGATCAGCTTCAAGTCAGCACAGCAGGGAAGACGCTGACAGCACTGTGAGTACTGATAGTACCATGAAAGAGAAGAGGCACCGTTTTCCTGTAGAGGGAGGCCAGGGTATACAATGCCCGAAATATTCAACCATGACTACTGCCCTCGCTAACCTCTACTGAAGCATGGTGTGCTTATGCAAATCCAGGTAGAGAGTGGAGCCTGTGACAGAGCAGGAGGAGTTCAGAGGAGTAGGAGAGAGGAGGTATGTGGCAGCGGCAGTGCTGTCATTTATTCAAAGGCACACACTGTGTGTGCCTTTGATTTAATGTCAGAATGGATGTGTAATTGGACTGGATGTGTAATCTTTCAAAATGAGGAAATTGTTGCACTCAATTGCATTAAGGCATGTCAATGTGAAATACCTTGACGTTGGTGGATGGGCTCACATTTTTTGGCCAAATTTTGTGCTAGGCATCTCATGTGTTTTTCCTAAATTTCAAAAGCCATTATGCTTTTCATGCTTCATGTATTTCACATTGACATACGTTAATGCAACTGAGTGAAACCTTTTCCTCATTTTGATATGTAAGCTGTTGTTTGGTATGCACTTGTTCAGACTAGTTCTAGATGTGCCATCAGTTTTCTGCTATTTGTATGCTGGCTTTCTGACTGAGCACTCCGCCCTTTGCTGTGGTTTTAATTACATCCAATAACATTTGGTTCCGACCTTCCTATAAATGTAGGCTTTACCAAGTTATTAGCCAGAGGTAAGTGTTCACACTAGGCAGTTAGGTCAGGGACCCATCTGATCCATAAGATTACCTTGACATTGGTAGATGGGCTCACATTTTTTGGCCAGATCTTGTGCTAAGCATCTCATGTGTTTTTCCTAAATTTCAAAAGCCATTATGCGATTCACACTTCATGTATTTCACATTGACATGCCTTAATGCAATTGAGTGCAACCATTTCCTTATTTAGAGGTTGTACAGTACATGAAGTAAGCCATAAAAGCTAAAGGTCATAAGATTGCCAAAGCCCTTCAAAGATTCCTCGGCTTTGCCAATTACTACTGGCAGTTCATCAAGAACTGTTCTCAAATAATTTTTCTCTTTACAGCCATTACTCACAAAGGCACAAATTCCCAGAACTGGCAGAATTTTGCTATTCAAGCATTCGGTCACCTCAAGTCTTGACTTTCCTCTACTCTAGTTCTTCTCCATCCAGACATGCCTTAGCCATTTTTTATTGAAGTGATCACTTCATACATAAGTGTTAAGACCAGTTCTCTTGCAAACTTTTATAGAATCAAATAGGATAACAGGCAATTGGACATACTTCAGACATTATATCCAGCAGAGAGAGAAACTTTAGATATGATACTCAAGGAAGATGGAAAAGCTACAGATAGGACGCCGAACAATACAAAGAGACTTGATCTTGAGATAGAGAAATTTGGATATGGTGAAGTGCCGGCATCTCTGCCTCCTGCCCCTCTCCTTCGGCAGAGATACCAGTGTACTCACCGCCGTGGCTCCCATCCTGCTCTGTCCCCTCCTTCTGGGTCTGCAGCTGCCAGGTCCCCGGGCACTGTACTTAGGTCAGGCACATGCACACTTCCTCCTAAAATGTCCCCAGCCAATTGCAGGAGAGCACTTACTATTTAAGGCAGGGGTGGGGAATCTTTTTTCTGCCAAGGGCCATTTGGATATTTATACCATCCTTCGGGGGCCATACAAACTCCGCCCACAAAGTATATCCTGACTCTGGCACTGGTTTCATGACTTAATCTTTCATTGCATGCCCTTCAATGTTCAGTAGTGAACACTGCGTGTGTGTGCTAACAGAGCAAGAAGAAATTAATGAGCTTGTGGCAATCAATATACAGCTCCCTGCCCAAGAATGCAGTCCCTGAGAATCTGCTCGGGGGCCTGATAAAAGGTCATCGAGGACCGTAAATGGCCCTGGGGCCTGAGGTTCCCCACCCCTGATTTAAGGCATCTCCACCAGCATGGAAGTGCTTGTGCAACGTTGTAAGTTTGTTTCCAAAAACACTCTTGATAGTTCTCAGGCCCCAGTGCTCGTATCCCCATATACTTGCCTGTCTATCAGCTGTGCCCACTTGCCATTCTATAAGCCGTGCCAGCTCATCGGTTCATCAGCCGGTCCAGTCCGCACCTGCCAGTGCTCTTTTGTATGTCAGCCGGTCCAGTCTGAATCCATGGTTCCCGTGTTCCTACAGGGCCTGCCTGAATCTACCGTACCTTCCTTTGGACTATCCCAGCTACCCATCTCTTGGGGGTCAGCTGCCATCTTCCCAAGGTCAGTCCTGGAGTAGCACTTGGTCCACCTCCTTAGTCCCTCCTCAGATCAAGGTATCGTCATCCGTCATTTGTGTCCGAGGTCAGATTGGGTGAGGCACCTAGTCACACTCCTCCAGGCTTTCCTTGATCCACGACACAGTGGTTCCACCACCCTCCTTGTTACGTATGGTAGTGTTGGGTTTAGGGTTCTGTAATTGAATTCAAAAGTCTGCAATGCTTGGACAATGTAAACAATAGTGGACAGCGACATTCATCCACTCAATGCCGACTTTTATTCCCCATTGACTTGCATTGGGGTCGGGTTTCGGACGAAACTCCGACGTTTTTGCCCTAGTCGGACCAGTTTCATCTGAAACAAATTTTGTTTCATGAAACCCGATCCGACCAAAGTCGCTCAACTCTACTCGTAATATTTACACAATAGTCTAATGACATTTTAGAAAGAAACAAGGCATATATTGTGATCATTGACACAAAGAATTTTCAGTTGTTCAAGCTGGAGTTAAACTAAACATCCCGACTGCATTTTTCTGGAATAAAGAGAGACCTGAGATTAACAAAGGTAAAGCAATAGGGTGGGAGAAAAAAGGCAAATAGGGAAAGGATACTAATCGTGGATAAAGCCTGCCATATACATTAGACTAATGTGGTCTGAAGCCGCCAATATCTACGAATTTGGCCTACAATCTAATGTGCAATGTGTAATGTGTCGGCTGACTGATGGTTTGGAGAGATGTCAGTCGGGTATGTTGACTTTTGGACTGCCGATTGCATTGTTCTTTCGGAAAGAAAGCATGGTTTTCTCATAGGGAACACAGGAGCACTCTGCCGAACAAGCGCACCTGTGCATGGGACTGATCGTCCGACAGTCATTTAATGTCCAAGCTTATAAATTTAATTATATAGAGTACCATAATCCAGTATAATAAGCAGCATAAGCCTATATAAGATAAAACAAGTATATAGGTTATGTTATTAAAGAGAACCTGTCACCCCCCAGGGCGTTTTTAAGTAAAAGAGCCACCTTCAGCAGCACTAAGGCTGCATTCTGTGAAGGTGGCTCTTCTGTTTCTGACCCCTCATAACGTTGAAATATCGACTTTTATAAATAGCTCCTCATACCTGTAATGTGTCCCATAGGTATGGTGTGTCCGCCTGTATCAGCCATCTGCCAGCCGTCCATCATGCCTGTCCGGTGTCTGAGCGTCGCCTCCTCCTGTGTAGTATGCCTGTGATGTGACAACTCTAGCTGCGCCTTCCCCCATTCCCCTCCTCCTCTTTCTTTTTCCTCTCTCGGCACACAAGCAGGTCACTGGCAGGTCAGTGCTGAGGGAGAAAAATTAAAGAGGAGGAGGGGGATGGGGGAAGGCGCAGCTAGAGTTGTCACAGCACAGGCATACTACACAGGAGGAAGCGGCGCCCAGACACAGGACAGAGGCATGATGGACGGCTGATACAGGGGGACACACCATACCTATGGGACGCATTACAGGTATGAGGACCTATTTATAAAAGTCAATATTTCTACGTTACTAGGGGTCAGAAACAGAAGAGCCACCTTCACAGAATTCAGCATTAGTGCTGCTGAAGGTGGCTCTTTTACTTAAAAACGCCCTGGGGGGTGACAGGTTCCCTTTAATATCGAAGCTTTTCGGCAGTATGCCCTCGTCTGGGGGTCTACAACAGGGGAAAATTAATAAATAAGGTTATTCTTTTGCTTTATTTCTTAATCTACCTTTATTATATTAACGCAAGCATTCTTTTTGAATAACAAACCCTATTGATTCTATATGTATTTATATTAGCTTATATACATTTATGTGGCTCACAGGGCCAGTTTTAGGCAAAGTGGGGCCCTAGGCAAAGTTTAAAATGGGGCCCCAAATGCTAACATATTGCACATCACACAGAAGCATTTCGGTTGTATCTACATGCGCTGAGTTCAGGTCGCTAAACGAGTGTGATCGACAATATTGAAGTCGTTCAATACTTGTTTCCTGGCCTCATTCCACCGTCTGAGAAAGAATGATGGGGACAGAATGATCACTAATGGATCTCTAAGAGATCACCATACAGTATCATGTTATCAGCAGCACATCTACAGTTTAGATAGTCCTCCATATAATATAATCTGCCCCATAGTCCTCCATATAGTATAATACACTCCTCATAGCCCTCCATATATTAAAATACACTGCTCAGTCCTCCATATAGTATAATACACTCCTTATAGTTCTCCATACAGTATAATGCACTGCCATAGTCATCCATGTAGTACAATTCACTTCCCATAGTATAATGCACACCATAGTTCTTCATATAATGTATTACCCATAGTCCTTGATACAGTATAATGCAGCCCACATATAGTATAATGCAGCCACCCCACAGAGTATAATGCAGCCCCGCCATACAATATAATGTAACCTCCCATAGAATATAATGCAGCCACCCCATAGAGAATAATGCAGCTACCCCAGAGTATAATGCAGCCACTCCACAGAATATAGTGTAACCCCCTCATAGAATATAATGCAGCCCCTCCATATAGTATAACGCAGCCCATCCATAGAATATATGGCAACCCCCTCATAGGATATAATGCAGCCCCTTATGTAGTATAATGCAGCCCCTATATCGAATACAATGTAGCCCTCCTCATATAGTATAATGCAGCCCCCATAGAATATAATGTAGCCCCCTCACAGTATAATGAAGCCCCCATACATTATAATCTAGCCCCCCATAGAATAAAATGTAGGCTCCTCATATAGTACAATGTAGCCCCCTCATAAAGTATGATGCAATCACCCCCATAGAATATAATAAATATAATACAGCCCCCATAAAATATAATGTAGCCCCAAATAGAATATAATACAGCCCACCTCCCCATAGAATATAATGTAGCCCCCATATTATACAACACAGCCTCCCCCATAGAACATAATGTATCATGTACCCCCATGGCATATAACACAGCCGTATAGTATATAGCCCAGCACCACATGGTATATAGGCCAGCCCCACATGGTATATAGCACAGCCCAGCATGGTATACAGCCCGCCATGGTAAACAGCCCACCATGGTATACAGCCTACCATGACATACAGCCCAGCATGATATACAGCCCACCAAGGTATACAGCCCACCATGCTATACAGCCCACCATGGTATACAGCCCAGGATGGTATACAGCCCACCATGGTATACAGCCCAGCATGGTATACAGCCCACCATGGTATACAGCCCACCATGATATACAGCCCAGCATGGTATACAGTCCAGCATGGTACATAGCCCCCCCAGAATGGCCCTACAGTCCAGTACTCACACTGATTAAAAAAAAACAAAATCACTCCTCACCTTCTCCTCGTGCCTGCCCTGCTCCAGGCTCCTGTCTCCTGCACTGCCTGGCACACAGTGAGTGAACAATGACATCATCGCGCACCCGCTGTGTCAGAGACAGAGCGGGGAATGATGGGAGAGGGAGCGTCAGCTGATGCTCTCTCCTCCATCATTGCCTCCTTCAATGCGGCGGCGGGGGGAGTCAGCGCTGGGGGCAGGCGGGCCCCCCTGCCTCATAGGGGCCCCATAGCGGCTGCATGATGTACCGCTAGCTGGGGGCCCCTGGGGGAGCGGGGACTCTAGGCAGCTGCCTGATCTGCCTGCCCCTAACGCCGGCCTGGTGGCTCATTAGCCTGGATGACTTTATATGGTTAAATTTATAAGCTCGGGCATGAATAATAGAATCATAGAATGTTAGAGTTGGAAGGGACCTCCAGGGTCATCGTGTCCAACCCCCTGCTCAATGCAGGATTCACTAAACCATCTCAGACAGATGTCTGTCCAGCCTCTGTATGAAGACTTTCATTGAAGGAGAACTCACCACCTCTCGTGGCAGCCTGTCCACTCATTGATCACCCTCACTATCAAAATTTTTTTTTTCCTAATATCCAATCTGTATCTTCTCCCTTTCAGTTTCATTCCATTGCTTCTCATGTTTCCATGTGCTAATGAGAATAATGATGATCCCTCTACACTGTGACAACCCTTCAGATATTTGTCTCCTCTTAACCTTCTTTTATGCAAGCTAAACATTCCCAGATCCTTTAATCGTTCCTCGTAAGGCATATTTTGCAGTCCACTCACCATCCTGATAGCTCTTCTCTGAACTTGATCTAGTTTTTCAATGTCTTTTTATAAAATGTGGTGCCCAGAGCTGGACACAGTATTCCAAATGAGGCCTCACCAAGGCGGAGTATAGAGGAAAAAATACTTCACGTGATCTAGACTCTATGCTTCTCTTAATACATCCTAGAACTGTGTTTGCCTGTTTTGCTGCTGCATCACCCTGTTGACTCATGCGCATTTTGTGATCTATTAGTATACCCACGTCTTTTTCACACGTGCTGTTGCTTAGTTCTATTCCTCCCATTCTCTAGATGTAATTTCTGTTTTTCTTGCTCAGATGTAGAATCTTGCATTTCTCCCTGTTAAATACCATTCTATTAGTCGCTGTCCATTGTTCAATCTTATTTAGGTCCTTCTGAATCCTTTCTCTGTCTTTTCTAGTATTAGCTATCCCTTCTAGCTTTGCATCATATGCAAATTTGATTAGTTTACCTACAGTATCCTTTATTTAGATAATTTATAATCATTTATAAAAATGTTGAACAACAGTGGGGCCAGGACAGAGCCTTGAAACACTTTTCCAATTGTTCGTGCAACCATTTATTACCACTTTTTGAGTACAATCGCTGAGCCAGTTATGAATCCACCTAACTTTAGTCTTGTCAATCCCATACTTGGTCATTTTTTCAATCAGGATAGTATGAAATATGTTATCAAATACTTTACTGAAGTCGAGATATACTATAGCTTCCAAATTTCTTTCATCCTCCCAGTCAGTCAGGCATAGTTTTGCCTAAGAGAGATTCCCAATAAATGTCTGGATAGTTGAAATCTCCCATGATCAGGGCCGCCATCAGGGCATGACAGCCCTTACAGGTGTATGGGGCCTGGTGACTGGGGGGCCCACGGGGGACCGCCCGGCGCCCTCATAGCTCTGTGACTGTGCACTATATGGCAGTACAGGCCCCTCACTGCTGTGTGACTGTGCACTACATGGCGGTACAGGCCCCTCATAGCTCTGTGACTGTGCACTACATGGCGGTACAGGCCCCTCACTGCTGTGTGACTGTGCACTACATGGTGGTACAGGCCCCTCATAGCTCTGTGACTGTGCACTACATGGCGGTACAAGCCCCTCATAGCTCTGTGACTGTGCACTACATGGCGGTACAGGCCCCTCACTGCTGTGTGACTGCACTACTTGGCGATACAGGCCCCTCATAGTTCTGTGACTGTGCACTATATGGCAGTTCAGGCCCCTCATAGCTCTGTGCACTATATGGCGGTACAGACCCCTCATAGCTGTGTGACTGTGCACTATATGGTGGTACAGGTCCCTCATAGCTTTGTGACTGTGCACTATATGGCGGTACAGGCACCTCATAGCTGTGTGAATGTACACTATATTGTGGTACATGCCCCTTATAGCTGTGTGGCTGTGCACTATATGGCAGTACAGGCACCTCATAGCTGTCTGCAGGGCCGCCATAAGGGCATTAACTGCCCTGACTGGTTTGTGGAGCCGGATGAGCAGAGGAGGCCCACATTGGGCCTTGTCTCATCTGCTCACCGGGCCCTAGCAGCAGGATTCTGCTGGTGCAGAAACTGAACCTGCATACGAGACGAAGGTTCAGTTAAACTCTATTGCTGTGCGAGCCCGCACGGCAATAGTTAAAAGCTGCCAGCCAAACGGAGGCTGGCAGCTGATGTCAGTGCGTATGTCACCGGCGTATGATGTCATTGTCATTTGCCGGCGACTCCGCACTTCAAATGCTTGGAGGGAGCATTGCTGCAGGAATGCGGCCAGGCAAGAAGAAACTTTTTTGTTTTTTTTTATTAAAATCTGCAAGCGGCAATATGTTTTGACGGCAGGATGGAGATACATGGACCATGTGTCTCCATCCTGCCTGGAGCAGAATAGAGACACAGGGGACAGGATGGAGACACAGGGGGCAGGAATATGGGGCAAAATGGAGACACCGGGAAGGATGGAGACACAGAGGGGGCGGGATGGAGACACAGAGGGGGCAGGAATATGGGGCAGGATGAAGACAGATAGTGCAGGATCATGGGGCAGGTTGGAGACAGATGGGACAGGATGGAGACAGATGGGGCAGGATGGGACATCACATTGGGGCAGAATGGATACTCATGAAGGCATGATGGGAGAACATGTGGCTGGAGCCAGGAATGAGACACACGGGGGCCAGGATGGGGGATATTATTACTATAGGGACTAATTAAGAGATATTAGCACTGCAGTGATGTATTTATTTTATGAGAATACTGTTTTAAATTGGGGAGGCGGTCCTGTTACTGTGTAGAGTGACACTATATCGCCTTTTTTTCTTCATCTGGTGTAGTTTAGAAGTTGGGAAAAAATTAAGTAATGTGTTTCGCAAGCAATGCTCTAGATAACTGTGTTATTTCCTGCAGAGACGAGCCCTGGCTGGAAGAAGTGATGGCGGTCTATGCTGGATGAAGATGAAAAGTGAAGATGAAGGACTTCACTGGTGAGTCAGTGTGTTACCTGTACACTGACACTATACACTGTATACTATATACAGCGGTCCTGTGTACAATGTCACCAGTGATCAATGTATTACCTATACACTATATACAGAGCTCCTGTGTATAATGTCACTGGTGATCATGTATTACCTGTACACAGACACTACATAGTAAGTACAGATCTCCTGTGTATAATGGCACCTATGGTGATATTATGATTGTGGGTTTTTTTTGTTAATGATCAGTATTGTAGTATTCAGTCACTATGTGGTGGTAATATGTTGTCCGGCTATGGTGTGGCGGTATTTGTTCTTTGTATGTGATATTATTTAGTCACAATGTGGTGGTAATATGGTGTCTGGTCATGGCGCAATGGTATTTGTCCCTTGTATGTGATATTATTGGTCATTTTAAAAACTGAAAAATAGCTGAAAATATACCAAATATAATAGGGTAGAGTAGGGCCTGGCCAAAAGAGGCTACCTTGTCGTGGTGGTGGCTTAAAAAATCTTTTTGCCAAAACAAAAGCTGCTTGCTACATGTGTGATCTGGAGTTGGGAACTGTTAATGTGTGATTGGTGAGAAAAGGAGTTTTCCTAGAGAGGGCGGTGGGGACTGTGGACAGTTTGAGGGGTGGAGCCTGGGCGGAATCTTAATGGGGCCCCGAGAATTTTGCCAGTATGGGGCCCCGAAATTCCTAGTGGCAGCCCTGCCCATGATCAATACGTCATATTTTTTTGAGAACTTGGCCACCTGATGAATAAATAGTTCATCCATGTCTTCAGCTTGCCCAGGTGACCAGCAGTAAACACCTATAATGGAGTCCTTTCCAATGTCCTCGGAAGAACGAGAGCTACTGTGTTTGGAGCAAATAGATGAAGCATTGTTCTACCAACAGCCATCTAATGTGTATGGCCAGCCTAAATGCAGAGGGTTGAGATCTGTCCAACAATGGGATCACTGCAAGCAGTAGGGTGAGAATGCCTTGGTCTATATGTATCCAGGGTTTCCATTTGACGTATGGATGCCAATCAATGACTCTGGTAAGATGATTGGCCAAGGTATAGTATTGTAGCTCTGGTAGTCCCAATACATATCTATTTTCCTGGCTGGTCATCCAGGAGAAGGGTCAGAGATTGTATTGGTTTTCTGGAGATTTGAGACTCCCTTTCTGACATGGAGACCCGATCTACTAGGGAGATGGTGAAATTTAATTACGTAAAACTCTTTGGAGCTGCTCTCAGCTTGTTTCTGAGTATGTTCCAGGTGTTGCGTGGTTGGCGTTAAAGATTTAATGTGATTTTATGTTAATTAATTCACTGAGGAGCTGTATCTCAGTATGCAATGGCAAGATCGACAAAGATGGTAATGGGGAAGATATCTCAGATTCTCAGTACCCTGTAAGGTAGATTCATGAAGGCTTCTGGAAATCGACTCTGTAAAGTTCAAAAGAGTTACATCTGGAGTTATTGAGCCGACTTCAGTCAAGACACCAGGTACTATTGCAGTAGATGATTTGCAGTCACATGTGTCTGAAAGAATGGTGGAGGCATAGCTTCTTCTCTCCATGTCTAAGGAATCTGCAGAACATCTGGCTGGTTTTAAAATGCGTTGTAGGTCTTAACTTGAGTTGGGAGTTGTTGCAGAGGTAAGAGGAGTTAGTACAAAGTGATTACCAGAGATGGACATACCATTGGTTCAACCTGTGAAGTCACACAGGAGTCCAAGAGGTAAGGAGGCTCAGTTCCATTTCCAATGTGGCAAGCATCTTCTGTCATAACATGTTATTGGACTGCAAAGGGCCCATATACTGTTCTTGCACAAGTGTGTGCACGGGGCCACCCCTGGTTCTCATGTCCCTTTTTGTCAGGAGCAATAGCGTTTTATAGACTGTTTAAATTGTGACAGGTAACTTAAAAATTTCAGCAAACATATAATGCGTGATAAAGTGTGAGAAGTATGCACTAATAATGAAGTAAGAAAATACATTTTTGCATCCATAACGTATTTCCAGGATTATGGACCTTAATCAAGATCAATAACAGATCTCTTACATCTTCCACAAAATCTGTGCCATTGATCAGGCAACAACACAGATGGTGAGCAGAAGTGTTGAAGCAGACACATCAGTTTTGTTAATGTCCTTCTAATGAAACGCTGAGGTATTGTATTGATTGAATATCTCTTGAAAAATTCCATTCTGTCTTCATCGCTTCACTTAACCCATGAAAGATTGTCAATAGGCTTTAATTATTTCACAAAAAATACACACAAGAGCCAGGCTGATACCATTTCTTTGACCTGCTACAATTATTGGGTGGTTATCATAGTTCATTATTGATTTTCTTTAAATGGAATGACGGTTTCCAGAAAGATCATTAATAACTAATAAACAAAGATGGAACAACATAAGTATCTGTCACACTTTGTGGGTCTGGGCCTTTTTTTAGTCTACACAAGACTGAATCTCAAGTCATGGGTCAACAACCCTCAATCACCATAGGCAGGTCGATCAACAATGGGTCAGAGTGGTTCCCCAGCCAAGGGTCACTTTCTCCTCAGGACAGAGGAGTACTTGAAAATTGCTAGTGATCTCATGAGCCATTGAGTCCATTTCCCACCACATATTCAAGTTCCCTCTTTATCCTTGGCTGCAAGATACCATTGGCAGAGGCTTATATCCCTTGAAAAGAAAAGGATCGATCATTGAAATTCCAAACATTTGATGCTTCTGTTCCCTGACATAATTTGTTGGGGGAGTGTCAGGAGGCCCCACATAGACAACAGGTGGTTAGCTGCCCCCACCGAATTGGTGGGTTTGGTCAACTTTTGTTTAATCTGTTTAGCACTGTAGCCTTGCAGCGCTGGAGTCCTGGGTTCAAATCCCACCAAGGACAACATCTGCAAGGAGTATGTATGTTCTCCCCGTGTTTGCGTGGGTTTCCTCCGGGTTCTCCGGTTTCCTCCCACACTCCAAAAAACATACTGATAGGGAATCTAGATTGTGAGCCGCATCAGGGACAGTGATGATAATGTGTGCAAAACTGTAAAGCGCTGCGGAATATGTTAGTGTGGCGCCCCCAGGAGTATGGTCGCCACAGTGGCTTTGCTTTCCTCCAGGGGAGGGTAATGCCCGGCTTGGAGGCAATGATGGGTCTCTCTCGCAGTCAATCCATACATGCAACACAGTTCCACTCCAGGCCAGCAGGGTGAGCTCTGAACTGGAATTAAGGGGAGGAGTGCTCTCTGAGGGCCAAGAGGAAGGAGTGGTCAGTTAGTCTGCGGAGGGTGAAGTGTGCAGACGTGGAGAGAGAAGCTGTAGGTTGAGCTAGAAAAGAGAGCTCCCTCAGCTTGAGAGCGCATGAACTGGAGCCTGGTCTCCACGGTTGTACGGATACTAACGGTCCTACAACAGATACCAGAGGAGTAGGAGGCTGTAAATGCCCTACTCCCATCTAAGACTTGAGGCACAACAGCAGCTTGGATAGAGAGCCAGGACTGAGAGACGAGTCCCCGAGAGAGGCTACAGCTGTCTGCCGTGCAAGTAAGGTTCTTGGGAGTAACTTATTACTTGGAGTACTTCATTCAAATAAGCGCTAGGGAAGGAGACTGCACAGCCCGTCTGCCGAGAGAGAATCCCTGAATTGCTTCCTGGCTAGCCTGCCCCGTTACCATCTGTAATCAGGACCCTGGACTGCAGTTATCAAGTAAAGGTACAGAAATTGCACCCCGCTGTGTCTTGTCTGCTTCCTACCCTTACGGCACTGCTACATCACCGTGCCATCCACCTCTACACTGCCCTGGGACTATAGCTTCACCTGTGGGGAGCTTTTACACCCTTGCTGCACCCTACCATCAGTCTCAGTGGATCTGCATGCAGCGTCGGTTTAACACCTCCCTTGCCGAGCACCACAGGTGGCGTCATGAACTATTCCATTCCATTAACTACATTCCCCCATTACTTGGGCGCCCAGGGCCACGGACCGGGTCACCGCTACTGTGACACATTCCCCTGACACCTGTCCGGTACCGAGTACCCCACAGCCCTGGGAGGGCGACCCATTAGCGCTATATATAAATAAAGATTATTATTATTAGATTATTATGGGGGCATTTACACTCACAGACCACCTATTAGGCCACTTCTACTTTAATAGGCAGATAATGACAGCCTATATAAGGCATCTGGCTACCATGATAACCCATCGGCACTCTGCAATTGTATAGTGGGGGGATAAGGATTAGCGTCAGATGCCTTGAAATGCAATACTATTTGAACATTGGTCCTTAAAGAGTACCTATCATCAATCTAAGGCTGCCCCTTTTTTATTAACTATTTAATGCAAGAGTGGGCAGCCCCAGATTGGTGATTATTCTTAACATAATCTGTTAACAAATGCCAGAAGGATCCCTAATGTCCTCTGAAAGAACCTGAATTTCTAGCAAAAATTGGGCCTGAACTTACTGTTGTGGCATCTCGACACACAGAGCGAGATCCCCCAACCAATTGCGCAAGAGCGAGATTTCCCTCTTTGCACTAACAGAGCGGCCATTTACTTTACTAAGCTGTTACTGAATTACAACATCATTAGAGCAGATAACGTTCCTTAACAGTTTAGTAAAGTATATGGAAGCACTGGATTAGTGCAAAAAGCGAGATCTCTCTCTTTCTCTGTGAATGTGGCCATATAGGGTTCATGTAGGCAACGTCCGGATTTCAGGGCTCGGTATGGGTACTATGGAGAGTGCCTTATCCTCTGGCGTACAGGGGACAATGTACGTGGAACTGTGAGAAGGGAAGGAAAAGGATCACGGTGTACTTGGGGACTGGATGAGAAATCTCAGGGGCTGGGGGAGTCAGTGAACGTGGGGATAGTCCAGGAGGAACGGATAGCAATGCTGAGGGCATGCTGCACTAAGGAAACAAAGAATGAGAAGTGTTGTGCCCACTACTGCGCGTTACATCTGATGAACTTGAACTGTTCAGTAAACTTTTACTTCTGTAACGAACTGTGTGTCCCCTAAGTTATGCATGGCGGCTCTGAAAGAAGGAGGCCTGGAGAAAGCGGAGGCCTGCAGCCTACATGTGAGTGTGATCCATCCCACATATAATGGCACATTGGGACTGGGACACGATTTTCCTGTAAAGTGCCGGAGCGATAAGGAGCATCAGCTCGGTCATGATTACCGCCGGTGATCACTTCACAGAATCCAAATCTACATGCTAGGATCCTACAATCTGGAAGTTCAGGAACGACTTTTGCTAGAATTTTGGTCTTTTGGGGGGACATTAGGGACCATTCTGAGCGCTTTTGCTTTGTCAGGGGAGAAGACTGTGTAGCTGTCACACCCGGACCTGGTGTATCAACATCCCTCAAAAGCCAACTTTAAAGAGAGGGTTGAAATTATAAAACTAGATAATAGACGCATCTGACTCTTCTTTTATAATCAAGCTATATAGAGGCCAAAACAGAGTGACACGGGCTGCGGTTTTAAAGTAGATTTTATTGAAAAATTAAAACTGCATTGCATATCATCTTTAATATTTAAACATCTCTTATAAGTCACAGGATAGCAAGTCCATCGATCACACCACACCAGATCGCTCACGTTCACACATACTGTGCCCTGACAAATCCAAAGTTGGCAGTGTGACTATTGCAACAATCCCTGACATTCCTCCTGAGACAACATGGAGTCCTTTCATTTATCAGTCTGGAAACATATAAAGTTTTCATTAATGGATTTACTGACCAATGGGAACGTGTCCAATGTACTTCTGATATTGCCTTATTTAGGTATGGAAATGTCAAAAGTTATGATTCTGGGCCTAAATATCAGTACTAGATGCCTAATTATAATGGAAAATAGCACTACAAGATTTAAATGGGTCTTACCTTAAGGGGTTTTCTTTTAAGAAATAGCGCCACTCTACACCATGGCCTATTAGAGTTGAGTAAAAAAAAAATTCAGGATGCTCATCCATCGGCCATGTCCATTGTCCGGGACTGCCAGACTACAGCCCTGCAAACCTTCTGTTAGCTACCATTACTTCTTCTGACTAGTAGGCCCGGTACAACGTCATGCATGCTCCATGTGTGCAACAGTGACATCGCACCAGACCTACTGATCAGAACAGGTGCCTGGCAGGTAGGAAAGTTGACCCGCTGGACCACGAATGTGGCCACTAGAATAGACTCCTGTGAAACTTCTCTTGCTCAACTTGAATCCCTATTCAAGTGAATGGGGCAGAGCTGTAAAAAAACAAGAGTGATGTGTTTCCTTTAAAAAAATGCACTTTGGAGTAAATTGAAATAACTTCTAAAAGAAACAAAACTTTTTTTGTCGCCCATAGCAACCAATGACATTGCTGTTTCATTTTTCAGCAGCATGAAGCTGCTGTGTGTTTGGTTCCAGCACTGGCTGTTATGCTGCCTGTTTGATTCCAGCACTGGTTGTTATGCTGCGTGTTTGATTCCAGCACTGGCTGTTATGCTGCGTGTTTGGTTCCAGCACTGGATGCTATGCTGCGTGTTTGGTTCCAGCACTGGATGCTATGCTGCGCGTTTGGTTCCAGGACTGGTTGCTATGCTGCGCGTTTGGGTCCAGCACTGGATGCTATGCTGCGTGTTTGGTTCCTGCACTGGTTGCTATGCTGCGTGTTTGGTTACAGCACTGGTTGCTATGCTGCATGTTTGGTTCCAGCACTGGTTGCTATGCTGCGTGTTTGGTTCCAGCACTGGTTGCTATGCAGCAGGCTGCCTGACAACCTGTGTTAGGTTCTGCTTCCCTAGTAACCAGTCTGTCTCACTTCTGTCTGTTTTTCCAATATCTACATGAACTTTATGAAATATTCCAGACTGATAACTCCACTGCAATGAGTCCTGCTGTGTTTTCTGTACATTGGCACTTAATCTTTTACAAGTTTAATGTTTTTTTTTTAATATAATGTTTTACTTATGACATCACTATGTGCGTTCACCTAATAGGATGAAGAAAGCGAACATATTATGAAATTAGGACAAAGTCTTTTGACAGACACTACAGGGTGGAACACAAGATTGTCACAACCAGTTAAACTTTAGGAGACATTTTGGCACACGACATTATGGGAGATGAGTCCGGGTGTAGAAATCTACTATTTTAGACAGTACTTGACCAAGTCATATTGATATAAAATGAAAGTGGATAATTTTCGTAGGTGATTGATGCCCAATAATATATGGTACAGCTACCAATCCTAGGGCGTTGGCAAAATGAGGGCCCATGGAAATAGATGGACAGTATGGCTACTATAAGCTTCTAACACAAGCTGCCTATACCAAAGTGACCCTTGTCTCAGTGGGGTGAAAGTGATCCCTATGTATCTCTACTTCTTTAAGTTTAGCTATTTAAAGACGACCTGTCACCAGGCCAAATACTGCCCGATTTTGCTGTTATTTTATTCCTGCTGTTCCCCTGAATATTCCGTTTTATTCTTTATTAAACTCCACCATACAGTTCCCCCTGATATGGACTCTTTTGTTTAGTGCAATTTTTTTCGCCTTTACTAATCGGATGTCGCTCATAGGGAAATAATGCAGAGCAGCCTGAAGACACGCCCCAGAGGATCCTGCCAGACACGCCCGCTTAGTAAAGACCATAAGAATTAGCATTTCTTTTTCTGGAACAGTAAAAAAATAAAATCTAGGAATACTAAGGGTAGCAACAGAAGTAAAATAAGAACAAACACTGGGCACTTTTGACTTGGTGACATGTTTTCTTTAAGGATAGTGATATTATAGTCCTGTGACAACTGATGGACAGCCGACGGCTTCTAGTCACATGAGATGTTAGGCCTAAGTGATTAACCTAAGATGCTGTACAAAAAGATAGGGCCTTAAAGGTACAATAAGTAAATGGCAAACATAATATACCAAAAGAAAGAAGTTTATTGCCTTGCTTGATTTCATGTCCTATAAATAAAAACTATAGTAAAGGGGATTTCTCTGGTATGCTGAGCGCAGCACTGGATAGAGCAGAATTCATCGTGATCAGAGATATATACCATGCTATGATTTGATTCAATATATTTTTTTTTTATTTTAAAAGCTGTTAAAATGATGCCAGGACTAAGAGACTGTGAGTCCTCATTCTTCCCGCCCACACAGACTGATTGACAGCTTTTCCTGTATATGTTTGTATATACGTAGAGCTATCAATCAATATGTATGGGCGGGGAAAGCAGGACTCTCAGGCTTTCTCCTTAAACAGCTTTTTCATATGAAAATACCGTATGAAACCATAGAAAACCATACATCTCCGAGCTCATCATCCACCGTTCTATCCAATACTGTGATGAGAGAAAAATTTGACTGATCCACTTTAAACTTTGGGTCACTTTTATTATGTAGCCCAGTTGCCACTGCATTTATTAATTAAAGCAATTACATCCTGGTTTAGTTTCTGTCCTTTTGTTTTAGATCTGCGGCTTTTAACAAAGAAGGGTTGACATCGTCGATGGAGTGTTGACCAACAATGGAGAAAAGTTTATGGGTTCAAAAATAAAAAAAAAATGGATATAAATCAACAAAAAGAATGTTGTGTTGGTCCAGCATATTGGAATGAATTCAATTTATAAATTCAATGCTGATGAATTAAAGTGCTAGAATTGTAATTTTTATGAGCCTACATACTAGATTTTTCAAAGGGGGACACCGTTTAACATTACTTATACCCCTTTTCATGCAAATGAGTATTAATAGAAGCTAAATCTTAGTACCCCTTGATAAACCTAGACATATACTTCATACTTCTGAACTACATTTGAGGGCACTATAGTATAGATACAGGTTCCACTCTATATTATTTTTGATTTCTTTGGCTGACAAAGACACTAAATTACAATAAACATTGTTTAGAACTTACCTCAATAATATATACCATGTATATTCATATATATAAATAGAATACAATACAAATGGAAGAAAATACAAGACACCTCTTTAACATGGTAAATCTCTGCATATAAATAAGCAAGTATTTTTATATACTTATATTTTAACAGTTAAACTTCTTTAAAACTATGACATTTAATCCCAGTACACAAAGTTTTTGGACAATAATGTACACAATCTACACAAAATAATCCCTAGAAATACAGCAAGAGTATACCTGTTACAACGACTGTGCTACTATAACCCCCAAGATACGAAGACGGGGATGCACAACTATTTAATGGTTAACGCTTTTCCGACTAGTTATGTCATGGAGAAAAGCAAGATCTATATTGAACGCAGGATTCTACGCCATCGGCCTAAGGATTTCTCGTTGGGCAAATCGAGATCAATGACGTAAGAGAAGGCAAACGCCTGTAACATTTTTCATTCAATTATTTTCCGTGTATTTTTTATGTCTCTACTCATCTCTTTCACATTTTCTCGTGCTTTTATGTTGGACTATGTGGGAAAGCCCTAAACAAGTTTGTGCGTTATGAAGAGGCAGTTTAATGTATAGCAGATGGCACTTCTTGTGATCGCTTTATATTTGGAAGGTAAGTCTGGATGCTTGCACAATACGCAAGGAGGAGGGTTAAACTTGAAGTAGTACACCACCATAAATGCTAAAACACATTTCCGCGAGGTCCTTCATTAGGTGTTTACAAGACTTTTTGGTGGTGGCCATGGTTGACTTTAGCCTATCTCCTAGCAATTGGCAAACTAGATAAGACATCATGAGTTCCATGTTAAGACAATGCAGCCATCGCCTTCATATCTTTAAATCAGTGACTTTTTGTGCATCATTACATTGATCAAAATGGCGTTGCAAAATGTTGTAGTTTTTTTCCTATGTGCACCCAATGTTACACTGGTGAATGAATATATATGCAAGTGCATTGATGTCTCATAAGTTTCAATTTGCCGAACAAGCAAAACCTTGGCTTAGGGAGCCATTTTGTATATATCCCCGGTTATAAGGTCTGGTATGACGCCTTCCTTATTTACTAGAATCCCTACTCTATTAGCATTTACTGCTTTATGCAATGGCCTACACTACATATGTCAAGGGCCGGCCCTGTACATAAATATTCACACAGACTTACATGTGGATACATATTACAACACTCACATTACCTTGGATTTTGGACATATCTGACAACCTTAACAAACACAATTAATGCCAGTTGTCACTGTATGCGTTAGATAATATTTTCGGTTATACACTTCAGCGACCTATGTTTGTTAAGATGCCAGAAAAGAGCTGTATTGAGGGAGGGGTTCCTTAAAAATGTTTCCTTTCTTTCACCAAAAAAACAACAAAATACTATTCAACCATTTGGGACGGTGGAGTAAGTTTCCCCAGCATAGAGAGGGTTCAGTGGATTTGTCACATTTATTACAATTCTTGACCCAATCTCTCAATTTCTTCCACCAAGAAGTCAATGTCTGATTTGGTGGCTGCAGGGTTGGAGATGACCATCCGAAAGAAGTTTGCCTTGTCTCCCTGGGGTTGATATCCCACCATTGTTGTTCCCGATTCCATCATTAGAGCTTTTATCTTTGGAGCAACCTTGAAGAAAACAAGATCCATGTTTAAATAATTGTGACTGGCCATAGGATACGCTGGGGAAATTCAGGTCTTTAATATCAATGAAGTTCCTGGAGTTCATATAGTTGCCCAACAGATCAGTACAGACATTTGCACTCACCAACAAGGTATATACATAAGGTTTTAGTTAAAGAAAATCATCAGCACTTACTTCTCGTATGAAATGTATATTCCAATAATTGGTCAAATGTCATGATTTTAGAAGGAAAAATTGACCATATGATGGAGCAAACATTTTCTGCAAAAAGTTAGTGCCAAGGGTTCAAAGTATTGAATTTTCATATTCCAGAACACTTCCTCCAGACCAGAGCTGGGCAAAGTGTGACCTATGGGTCATATCTGGCCCTCTAGCTATTCCAGTCTAGTCTGGCGACCGAGACAGCAGAAGGGCTGAAAACACTGCCATCTGCCGCCCCCGGCTGCGTCCCAATATCACAGCTATCTGCATCCTCAGGATCCAGATAGTGGTGAATACATTGGTTGAGGGTGGAGCTGCCGGCTCCTTCGTCCACCAATCAGTGAGTCCAACTGAGACTGCAGACGAGATGACGTCACTACATTACCATTACTTCTGCTGTACGGAGAGCCAGTGCTCTAGAAACCGGAACAGAGTGCCAGGGTAACGGAAGTGAGGTGAGTATGTGTTTTTTTTTTAACTATTGTATAGGATGTTTGCCTGTATATAAGGGGACTGTGTGTGGCTAATACTATACATTAGGGCTAGGTGTGGGTTTATACTGTATACAGGGGGCTATATGACTGTTCATACTCTATACAGGGGGCTATGTGAGGGTTCACACTGTACACAGAGGGTTATGTGTGGGCTCATACCGTATACAGGGGGCTATGTGAGGTTTCATACTGTATACAGGGGCTATGTGTGGGCTCATACTGTGTATACAGGGCGACTATGTGATGGTTCATACTGTACACAAGGGCTATGTGTGGGCTCATACTGTATACAGGGGGCTATGTGTGGGCTCATACTGTATACAGGGGGCTATGTGAGGTTTCATACTGTATACAGGGGCTATGTGTGGGCTCATACTGTATACAGGGGGCTATGTGACGGTTTATGTTGTATAAAGGGGCTATGTGTGGGCTCATACTGTATACAGGGGGCTATGTGACGGTTCAGGTTGTATAAAGGGGCTATGTGTGGGCTCATACTATATACAGGGGCTATGTGACAATTCATACTGTATATGGGGGTCAAATTGAGAGTTCATACTGTATACAGGCGCTATGTTTGGACTCATACTCCATACAGGGGGGCTATGTGACAGTTCATACTGTATACATTGGGCTATGTGAGGGTTCATACTGTATACAGCGGGCTATGTGTGGGCTCATACTGTACATATTTGGCTATGTGGGGGCTCATACTGTATATACAGTGGGTATGGAAAGTATTCATACCCCTTTAAATTTTTCACTCTTTGTTTCATTGCAGTCATTTGGTAAATTAAAAAAAGTTCATTCTTTTCCCATTAATGTACACTCTGCCCCCCCATCTTAAATGAAAAAAACCCAGAAATGTAGAAATTTTTGCAAATTCATTAAAAAAGAAAAACTGAAATATCACATGGTCATAAGTATTCAGACCCTTTGCTCAGTATAGAGTAGAAGCACCTTTTGAGCTAGTACAGCCATGAGTCTTCTTGGGAATGATGCAACAAGTTTTTCACACCTGGATTTGGGGATCCTCCGCCATTCTTCCTTGCAGATCCTCTGCAGTTCCTCAGGTTGGATGGTGAGCTTTGGTGGACAGCCATTTTCAGGTCTCTCCAGAGATGCTCAATTGGGTTTAGGTCAGGGCTCTGGCTGGGCCAGTGAAGAATGGTCACAGAGTTGCTCTGAAGCCACTCCTCTGATATATTTTAGCTGTGTGCTTAGGGTCGTTGTCTTTTTGGAAGGTGAACCTTCGGCCAAGTCTGAGGTCCAGAGCACTCTGGAAGAGGTTTTCATCCAGAATATCTCTGTACTTGGCCGCATTCATGTTTCCTTCAATGGCAACCAGTTGTCCTGTCCCTGCAGCTGAAAAACACCCCCATAGCATGATGCTGCCACCACCATGTTTCACTGTTGGAATTGTATTGGGCAGGTGATGAGCAGTGCCTGGTTTTCTCCACACATACCGCTTAGAATTATCACTAAAAAGTTCTATCTTCGTCTCATCAGACCAGAGAATCTTATTTCTCTTATTTTTTAGCAAACTCTATGCGGGCTTTCATATGTCTTACACTGAGGAGAGGTGTCCGTCGGGCCACTCTGCCATAAAGGCCAGACTGGTGGAGGGCTGCAGTGATAGTTGACTTTGTGGAACTTTCTCCCATCTCCCTACTGTATCTGTGGAGCTCAGCCACAGTGATCTTAGGGTTCTTCTTTACCTCTCTCACCAAGGCTTTCTCCCACGATTGCTCAGTTTGGCTGGATGGCCAGGTCTAGGAAGACTTCTGGTGGTCCCAAATTTCTTCCATTTAAGGATTATGGAGGCCACTGTGCTCTTATGAACTTTGAGTACTGCAGAAATTCTTTTGTAATCTTGGCCAGATTTGTGCCTTGCCACAATTCTGTCTCTGAGCTCCTTGGCCAGTTCCTTTGACCTCATGATTCTCATTTGGTCTGACCTGCACTGTGAGCTGTGAGGTCTTATATAGACAGGTGTGTGCCTTTCTAAAGCTGGAGTCACACATTGCGACTCACCAGCGATCCTGACAACGATATCAATGTGTCAGGATCGCTGGTGAATCGCTATGTGATCGATGGTGAGCTGTCAAACAGACAGCTTCACCAGCGATCAGCACAGCGACGCCCAGCGCCCTGCATCAGTGCGCTGGTAACTAACGTACACATCAGGTATCTAAGGGACGCACGTAACCTTGGATACCCGATGTGTACATTAGTTACCAGCAGAATGCTAGTCTCCCGCCTGTCACACGCAGCGATGCGTGGTGGCCAGCGGGAGACCAGCGACCAAAAAAAAGTCCTGGCCTTTCCTGCAGCAATCAGCGATACCGGCAGGGGGCCGGTCGCTGATCGCTGTCACACACTGCGATCTCGCTGGTGAGATTGCTGTTGTGTCACAAAAATTGTGACTCAGCAGCGATCTCGCTAGCCAGATCGATACGTGTGACGGGGCCTTAAACCAAGTCCTATCAGTTTAATTAAACACAGCTGGACTCCAATGAAGGAGTAGAACCATCTCAAGGAGAATCACAAGGAAATGGACAGAATGTGACTTAAATATGAGTGTCTGAGCAAAGGGTCTGAATACTTATGACCATGTGATAGTTCAGTTTTTCCTTTTTAATACATTTGCAAAAATGTCTACATCTCTGTTTTTTTTCAGTCAAGATGGGGTGCAGAGTGTACATTAATGAGAAGAAAAAAATGAACTTTTTTTTAAATTTACTAAATGGTTGCAATGAAACAAAGAGTGAAAAATTTAAAGGGGTCTGAATACTTTCTGTACCCACTGTAAGGGAGTGTCAGCATACTTAATTCTGCTCAATATTAAGTTACAAGATGAATATTAATATGAAATAATTAAAATTATTATGGTAATATAAATATTGAGCAGAATTCATTTCAGCTAATTGGTTCGGCCCCCCCATAGCAGTCATGGTCTCCCATGTGGCCCCACGGGAAAATTAATTGGCCACGCCTGCTCCAGATCGTTGATGCAACCTGTGCAGCCATATAGGGGACAAAGGGGTAAGGGGCCCACTACTACCTCCAAAGAAGGTGGAAAAGTGAATTATGGTAAGCCCTTATCTTTTTCTGTCTGCTCCTGCTGCAGGTACTACACTTGATGGCACTCATAATCTTCACTGAAGACAGGGATGAATATGTGCTAAACATCCTCTATAAAATGCAGCATATGGTAATATGTTGTGCCTGTAATTAGAATTGCATGCATTTTAACTTTAGGATGTACAGAATATACAGTATTCAGTGCATCAATCCAAATGTGTTGTGCCTGCAGCAAGTGGTCAAAACCATGACATTTAATTCAAGTTTTTCCAAAATTGTGGTAAAAATGCTCTGCTGTTTCCACAATTCTGAAAAATTGCAGCAAAAAATATACAGTGGCTGAAACTTGCAGCTCAGCTCCAATACTAGACACAGGCAATAACCAAGAGTGGCGCTGTTTTAGCAGACTCTTGGGGTTGAGCAACATTAGAGACAACACTTGGGTTAGAAAGGTATTTTTTTTATTCCAGAAACATCACCATTCTTGTCCAGAATATTATCTACATATGCACCAAAGCTCAGTATAAAGGAAATATTTCTTAATCTGATTGCTATTAATTAATAAAACCCAGAAACCGGGGCGTGGCATGGCGAGCGAGGAGTGAGGACGCATGTAAGAGAGCTCCCGCTCCAGCACCGGTGACCGACCCGAACAGAGCCCAGAATACTTACCCCACCTTCTGATGTCGGCTAGGAGGACCAGGGGGAATACGTCCGCGGGCCCCTCAGCACCCGACAGCACTCCCAGAGGCATTTCCCGCTACCTTGTAGGAGCGGGAAGAAGGAAGGCCGCGGGCGCCATGACAGGTGTGGAGACCGGAGCGCAGCAGGCCCCGCCGCCACCAGGAAGTAAGGCGCAGGCGGGAGGAGAGAAAACTGGTGAGACGGCAGCCGGAGGGGGACCCCGTGGAGGGAAAGGGGGCACATCCACGGGGGCCCAGCAGGCAGCGAGGCTATCTCCTCCTAATGAATCCTCTGGGGCCCAGGAGATCCGTCAATCACAGGGGCACCACGCGGACGGTCCCGCGCAGATACAGGCCGGCGGATCAGATAAGAACCCCGGGGGGATGAGTGCAGAACCCCCCCGTGTCACAGAGAGGCGGCAGTGTCCCCCCAGACGTCGACATGGCCACTACAGCTGTCCCTGCAGACCCTATGATGATGGACACCGCAGCATCAGATATACAAAATAATGTAACCCGCCGACCAGACGCACTCCTGACACCGCAACACGGGAGATCATTCTCCTCCACGACAGGGTGCTCCGTGACACCCATGGGAGCTGATTTCAGCCTATTATACAATAAGATAAAAGATATCCCGACGAAGCAGGATATGGAGCAGTACATTGCTCGTCTGGAATACTCCTATAAGGCTGAACTTTCCGTATTAAGAGATGATATCCAGCAATGTGGTGAGAAAGTGGAATCTCATGACCAGCTTATAGCCTCCCTAACCGAAAGAATGGAGGCTCAGGAAACTGCCACAGCCGCACAAGCAAGACAGTTGCAAACTCTAGCTGAAATGCTGGACGATTCCGAGAATAGGGGACGCAGAAACAATATAAGAATAAGGGGATTGCCTGAGACTATATCCCCCCAAGAGTTGAACACCACTTTGAGAGATATCTTTAACTCGGTACTAGATAGGCCTCAGGATGCCCAACTGGAACTGGATCGTGCCCACAGGTCCCTGGGCCCGCGTCCCGGCGAGCAAGATCCACCAAGAGATGTGATATGCCGGGTTCACAAGTACCAACTTAAAGATGCGATCATGGGAGCAGCCAGGAAAGCAAAATCTATGAACCACTTGGGATCTCGTATACAGCTCTTCGCAGATTTGTCCAGATGGACACTACAGAGACGCAGAGCTCTTCGCCCCCTCTTAGACGAACTACAACGACGAGGCCTTCCCTATACTTGGGGATTTCCATTCTGCCTTCGGGTTCGGAAGGGAGGTAGAGTGCATTGTTTGAGTCATCCTGGCGGAGTTCCGGCGTTCTCAGCTGCCTTGGATCTAACAGAGGTGGATATACCTGACTGGCCACCCCTGCCATCATACTATAGACTTGAAGGTCTCCAAAGAGGCCAGAACCCTCAGCAGCAACGTCGTCGCAGGGGTCGGCCCAACGGTCCAGGGCACATGCATCTTGTAGACGACGAGGCTGGATAGTATGCCTTGTCCTAAATTGCAGGTGGCCCTGTGGTGTTATGTTTTGAGAGTTAACTTACAGTCTAGTAGGTTATACTGGTTTGTTGTTTAAAAGCGAAGTATTTATAATACTATCAGTGCTGTCGATACTGAAAATAGTTGAGAATTGGGGCATGTTTCACTAGCCTTTAATTAGCTGTTACACGTATATTCTCTATCTGTTCAGTTCCCGTTATAAAGGGAATACGATGGTTAAATCATTGCAGGGTCGGGAACCGGGGGAGTAGGTGTCTCCAACTCCTCTTTTTGCTATACACTTAACCCCCGGAGGCGCTGGGTTGGCATCGAGGCACGCAGCTGTTATATTTTACCTCCAACAGGTATTCCTAGAGTGTGCTTACTTACACTCGTATAGTTAAAAATCCTATTTCTTTGTCTCCTTTCTCTTTTTCCTTTTTCTAACCTCTCGTCTACTTTCTTTGTTAATACCCACTCCCTTCACTAGCTCTCCCTCCCTCATCAACAACGGGCGTGGGACTCCGGAGCTGATCCATCTTGTTGGCCGTAGCCTGCATCCTTGGCCTCACGCTGCAGATACAATGTTGGGTAAGAACACTGTACAAAAGATAACACTGGGCTCTTTGAATACTAGAGGCTTTAATACTCCGCAGAAGCGGTCACATATTTTATATGGCATGCATAAGAAAAGAGTAAATATAGTAATCCTACAAGAGACACATTTTAAAGTCGGACACATCCCTAATATTCACGACAGACATTACCCGACCTGGTTTCATAGTGCTAACCCGGATTCACGCTCCCGCGGGGTCTCCATAGCGCTCCATAAATCCCTCCAGCATACCATATTGGACACATTGGTTGATGCGGAGGGCAGATACGTGCTTTTGAAAATTCAAATTTTTTCAACCACATATACTATAGCGGGTTGGTACGCTCCCGGCCGGGACCAAATACGAGCTGCTAGATCTTTCCTGAAGATCGTGGCTGAGTTTGCCGAGGGGGTGGTCATACTGGGAGGTGACTTTAACATGACTCTTAACCCGACTCTAGACTCCACGGCAGCGAGGTCATATCTTTCATATCGCCAGCTATCCTCACTGAAAAGGGATCTCCAGGATTTGCGACTCACTGATGTCTGGAGACTTTGTAATCCCACTGAAAGAGACTACACGTTCTTTTCCACACCGCACAACTCTTATGGGAGGATTGATTTCTTTCTCCTTAGCCACTGTGCATTGGCCTGGAACCCGAGACCTTCTATCGGGAGTTTTCTATGGTCGGATCATGCTCCAGTGTTTCTGGACATTAGCCCTCCTGACTCGGGGCAGCGGCAGTGGACATGGAGATTGAATGATAATCTTTTAAAAGATAATACTTGTGCGGCCGACATCAAGTCTACCATAGCGGACTTCTTACAAGACCATGCACACGACACTACTGCCATCCCTGTTAAATGGGAGGCCCTTAAATGTGTTCTCAGAGGGGTCCTCATTAAGCATGGATCTCGCTTGAAACGAATAAAAAGTAAAGAGATTACAGACTTGACAGAAAAGATATTGACGTTAGAGACGAAGCATAAAACGGACAAGGACACGGAAACACTGATTGACTTGATCAAATACAGAGACGATCTGAAGTCCCTACTGAATGAGAAATACCGACACCACAGAAATCGATTTAAAAGTATATTATACGGTCAAGCTAACAAATGTGGACGTCTACTGGCCAGGTTCTTACATCCGCGTAACCAGACTACATATATCTCTTCTCTCCAGCAAAAGGGGGGTCGAGCGACGTCGAACCCGACAGAAATTTTGGACATAATGAGGCATTACTATCATACATTATATAATATTGGTGGAGATTGTTCCCCTCAGTCACCTTTGGATCCTCAACCAAGCATAGAATCGTATATTCACGACACCGCTCTTCCCACACTGGCCACGGATTTAACCATCCCGTTGGATTCGGACTTTACGACAGAGGAGATTGTTGAAGTCATCCAAAACACTACGGCTGGTAAAAGCCCGGGACCGGATGGGTTTTCCCCTCATTTCTATAAGATGTTTCAGGAACAACTTAGCCCTATTATGATGGGGGTATTTAACTCCATCACAGCTGAGTCCCCGTTTGTCCCACAGTCTTTAGAGGCTTTTATTACGGTGTTGCCAAAGCCGGGCAGGGACCCTAAATTAGTAACAAATTATCGCCCAATATCTCTCATCAATGTTGATGTAAAATTATACGTCAAAATACTGGCTAATCGTCTGGCTCCCCTCTTGCCCTCGGTAATACATTCAGATCAGGTGGGGTTTGTGCGAGGAAGGGAGGCGAGGGACGGCATAAGTAAGACTCTCAACTTGACTGCCTATGCTAAATCGAAATGTAAACCGTTGGCTGTACTGTCGATGGATGCGGAGAAAGCCTTCGACCGTGTGCACTGGGGCTTCATGTTTTCGGCCCTGCGACAGCTGGGCCTAGGGAACCGTTTTCTGCATAGGGTCGCAGCCCTATACTCTGGCCCGTCGGCCAGGGTCAAGGTAAATGGAGCAATGTCGGGCTCTATGACCATTGGGAACGGGACCAGGCAGGGATGCCCTTTGTCGCCCCTTCTCTATGCGATAGTTATGGAGCATTTAGCAGTGGCGATCAGGAAGAATCCTAGTGTACACGGTCTATGGGTGGACGATATTCAGTATAAAGTCTCTCTTTATGCGGATGACCTCTTAGTGTATATATCCCAGCCACACATAACCCTTCCATCATTGATGGAGGAGTTTCAAAAATACGGAGAGGTCAGTAACTTCAAGATTAACTTTCAGAAAACTGAAGCCCTAAATATATCCCTAGGACAGGCTGAACTTATAAGACTTATGGGAAATTTCCCCTTCCGGTGGAAGACTGGGGCCATTCAATATTTAGGCATTCAAATCCCTACTGACACGACCGACTTATATAAGTTAAATTATGTGCCTTTGTTGGAGTCGACTCTGAAACGGTTGAGGGAATACGGACGGAAGACCATCTCATGGTTTGGTAGGATGAATTCATTTAAAATGGACATTCTTCCAAGGTTCTTATATCTATTCCAGGCGGTCCCGATAGTGCCGCCGAAGACATTCTTTCAGACCATTAGATCTGCGTTAATACGCTTTGTCTGGCAGACATCTAAACCTTGTCTTAAATATTCTATTCTAACCGCCCCAAAACCCAGAGGTGGAGCGGGCCTCCCTGACCTGGAACTCTATCACAGAGCTTCCCTACTTGCACGTCTGTTTGACTGGCAGTTCGGTCATCATTCTAAACAATGGGTACAATTGGAACAGGTATCTTTCGGCGTCCCATTGCGTCATCTCCCGTGGATCAGACAAACTGAACAGGTTGCAAATGACTATAAGGGACCAACAGGTTTCTTGACTCGAGAAGTTCTACGGGTCTGGAATCGGATTAAACAGAAACAGAAACTGATCAGTAATTTGAACCCACTGTCACCGATATTTGGTAATCCGGGCTTTCCCCCAGGGTGTCACAGAGACCAATTTTTGGGTTGGCACAGGAGTTCTGACTTACGATTGGGACAGACACTAATGGACGGAAAATTTCCGACATGGGACGCCTTACGGGAAAAGTTCCCGGGTAGGACACTCTCTTGGTTGGAGTATAACCAGTTGCGATCGTTTATACGGGGACGTTTGGCCGACTGTACTTCTCGCCCTCCCATGACGCGGTTGGAAGCTCTCTTACAAATGCAAGACCCTCCCTCACATTTGATTTCCTTTTTATATAAGGAACTTCACTCAGGGGATTCGGAAGGGGTTCCAAGTTACATCCGCGCATGGGAGGAAGAGATGGGATGCAAGTTCTCGAAGGAGGACCTTGATAAAGCTTTTCTTTATACACATAAAATGTCTCCGGCCGGGGGCGCTCAAGAGAAAAATTACAAGATACTGACTAGGTGGTATCTGTCCCCCGTTAGATTGAAGTCCATCTTCCCGACATTGGATGATACATGCTGGCGATGTGCAATGGAGAGAGGCACGCTATACCACATATGGTGGCAATGCCCTGCTATACGACCCTTTTGGGAGGGGGTTTTTCGGGCATACCAGGAGATCTCTGGGAAATGTGTCCTTCCCTCCCCACAAATTGCCATTTTATCAATTCTTCCGGGTTCCATATCAACACAAAAGAAGAGCCTTCTCCGGTTTTGTATTACTGCAGCAAGGATGGTGATCCCGCGCTACTGGCGTACAATGACAAAGCCAACTATAGCAGAGTGGTTATCAGAGTTTATAGACATTTTTCGTATGGAGGAGTTGATGGCTGAATTGGAGGGAGATAATTCTCGCTTGATTCGAACATGGCAGCCCTGGATAGTGTTCAGGGAGACGCCTGGACTACTTCGGTTAACTGAAAATATTTCTTAGAGACCGGCTTGGAGATCCGTAACCCATCCCTCAGTCCCCCCCTCCCCTCCCTGTGAGTTATCCTTTTCTTTCTGTTTCCTTACCCTATCTCTTTGATACTTGTAATACACCCTCACAGGTTATGGGTAAAATGTTGGCGAATCCGGTATGGCTTGGTGTATGACCATGTATAATACTGTATCTTGTACCTTATGTCTTGTTTGTTATATGTTAAAATCTTTTAACTTCTTCAATAAAAAAGATTCAACATAAAACCCAGAAACCTTACCTTATGAAGTTTTTCTTGTCTTTCCTCACTTGGAGGTACATCTCTGAGACTTGGGGGGATGTACCAGAAACAGACATTTGTATGTTCAGGCTGGAAAAATATATATGTGCAATTCAGTAATCTAGTAGTTGACAACATAGCTCATTTTCTTATGTTACCAGATACTGTCATGATTAACAAGTCTTTTTTTTTAGTGCTAACTTTTATTATCTTTATCAAATGGGCGTGGCATACATGATCCTCTGGGGCGTGTCTTTAGGCTGCTCTGCTTTATTACTCTGAGCAATGCCTCCTTGGTTAACAATATATAAAAATTAACATTAAATAAATTCAAATAAAAAAAAGGCAAAACAATATCCCAAACTACAAAATACTCAGGGGACCAGCGAGAAAGTAATAAGAGCAAAAAATGGTCAATTTTGATCCTGTGACAAGTGCTCTTTAAGTCAGGCCCACAATGCTGCCCTTTTGATATCCCGTTATTCTGCATTCTTCCATGGTTGTCTGCAATAGTCGTAATATTCACTTCTAATGCGTGACGACTTACCTCTCCTTTGAAGACCATCTCAAAATCTTCCCGATTGCAGATCTTCGAATATAAATATTCTGATAGCTCCAAGCATTTGTTGATCTGCTGTTCGAATCCTACAGTACCCTGTTGGGAAGGAAACAAATGAGAATTGACTTAGACATATGGTATTGCAGCTTCTGATATTACTTTTGTATACTTTATTTGGTTTTCTTTTTTTAATATTTATTAAATAAAGATCAGAAACAATTTGATATGGTACTTATACTCTTTTTTTCTATTGAGAGTTTTCAAATTATAAAGTTCTAGAGTTATGTATGTGTTTTTGCATATTAGACTATTTATTGTTCTTACCATTGTCAACATACCGTATTTTTTGGACTATAAGACGCACTGGACAATAAGACGCACCCCAAATTTTGGGCTGGAAAATAGCAAAAAAATATTTCTGTAAGATGGGGGTCCGTCTTATTGTCCAAATTTAAGGTATCTTTCCTGAGGGCTGGCGGTGGTAGAGCAGGGGTCACATGAGGCATGGTCCCTTCCTCAGAAAGCCAGAGGCGGCAGAACTGGGCAATGCTGCAGTCCTGCGGTATCCAAGCGGTGCGATGCTGCGTGTCCGGTGTCAGCATGAGGCAGAGCAGAGTGCATTGCATGGAGCAGGGTCCCTTCCTCAGGATGCCGGCGGAGGAAATTATGCGGCCCGGTATCCACGGTGAACAGAGCCAAGTGCATCATTGGTTTCTCAGCGTCCATTTTCCTGAGGCCACACGTGCGCAGATTGAGATCTTGGAGGCCCCCAGCTTCAGGAAAATGGCCGCCGAGATCTCAAACTGCGCACGTGCGGCCTCTGGCGGCCATTTTCCTGAAGCCCACAGCTTCAGGAAAATGGAGAGCGACAGGTCAGTCGAGGTCTCAATCCGCGCCCGCATCACCTCTAGCAACCCACGGCTTCAGGAAGATTGCCGCAGGGAAACCAATGATGCACTCCGCGCTGCTCACCGCCAATACCGAGCTTCAGCATCGCCCTTCTGCCGCCGCCGGTTCCCTTAGGAAGGGACACTGCTACACCACTCTTGGAAACCCCTGGTAAGCCTGCGTTCGAACTATAAGACGCACCCCCCATTTGTGAGATTGTTTCTCTACTCTTCCATACCAAAAAAAGTTGCTTAATTCATGCAGTAGATATTCTTAATAATTATAGGAAAACTAAAAAATAGAGAAAATTTAAAATAATTCTATTTAATGTGAAAACCATAATACAATCTTAATTAGAGACTAATTTTATATGATGAGGGGAAACGGAACCCCTGAAGGTCCATAACATTTTTTATAAAGGATCTTCAATCCCCTGTGACCCCAATCAGCCGCAAATGCGTTCAACACATATAGTATGGCTATTTTGATCTCCTTTCTGTGCCCTGGTATCTTATTCTCCTTTATTGATCTCTGTTAAGTCAATTTTTTTGCACTGTCTTTTTTTTAGCCAAGCCGCACCCTCCCAAAAAAAAAACAAAACATGAAGGTTACAGCCAAATCATTGGCCACTGATTGGTTGCATCGCTGACTTGATGCCACCAACAGAGGTTGAGTCTGGCAGCGATGTATCACTGATTGCGGAAGAGCAGCACCGATTCGGGTGGTGAGTATTGATTTTTTTTCCTCTTCCTAGGCCCATTAAAAAGGGGTCGTCCAATACTGAATAGCCCCTTAAATTAGAGTTCGTCACTCTAGCTTGAGGGCATAGAAGCAGCAACGTTTGCTGCTTTGTAAGTTACCCCCACATGATGATTTATTATAATTTATTGTTCCTTTTATGAATAAAATTTTGCTAATGTAATTAGAAGTTTTAACCTTTGCTTTCCACATCAACCAGAATTTAAATATATCCACATGGCGGCCACATTGTATTGCTTTGTCTCCAGTGTCGTATGATATGTCATATTGCTTATCTTGCTGGAAAAGGTATCCTGCGCACATTTGATTGCATCCTTGTAGTATACCCTGGAAAAAAAAATTATATTGTACAAAATAATACAAACTACTGAAAAAGTCCTATCTATAATATTTCTATGCACAAACAAGCATTAAAAATAATAAAACTAGAGTTAACGCGTTCCACAATCACCTTCTATAAATTCCTACCTTTTCCCTTAAGAGAATGGCAGAACATTGGAGTAAAGCTCCCATCATCTTATGGGGATTCCAAGTTACTGAGTCAGCTCTGTAAAATAAATATAACAGCAATTCTAATCTCAGACCACACCGTCATACAGATCCAATACAGTGCTAATTGTTATGGGCTTTTACCAAGGTGGCACGACTCAGAGAATTCTCTGATGTTGTGTCTTTAAGTTGCTCTGCATAATTAACTTGTGAGCACCACCCCATTAATAAAGACTATAAACATTTGCATATTTGGTCCACAATTTAAAATGCCCCATATCTCTGGAACAGTGGCGGATTAAGTGGACTATGGGCCCGGAGCTGTTCATAAAACCTGGGCCCCTGTACCCCCCTTCCCACCTGAGCGCTGCGGTCCCCGTGCGGGAATTGACAGCCGTACGGACCGCAGCACTTGGTTTGCTGCGGGTCCATACGGAAAACCCGCCACCATTCCACCACGTGTGGACATGGCCTAAAAAGACGTTGCACATAAGCTGTAGGCCTATGGCCAATACGCACAAAATCACGCTCCATCACCCCATCATTGCCTGCTCCATCACCCCATCACTGCCTGCTCCATCACCCCCATCATTGTCTGCTCCATCACCCCATAATTGCCTGCTCCATCACCCCCATCACTCCCATCATTGCCTGCTCCATCACCCCATCACTGCCTGCTCCATCACCCCCATCATTGCCTGCTCCATCACCCCATCATTGTCTGCTCCATCACCCCCATCATTGCCTGCTCCATCACCCCATCATTGTCTGCTCCATCACCCCCATCATTGCCTGCTCCTTCACCCCATCACTCCCATCATTGTCTGCTCCATCACCCCATCATTGCCTGCTCCATCACCCCCATCATTGCCTGCTCCATCACCCCCATCACTCCCCTCATTGCCTGCTCCATCACCGCCTGCTCCATCACCCCATCACTCCCATCATTGTCTGCTCCATCACCCCATCATTG
Organism: Dendrobates tinctorius; assembly: GCF_039654945.1. Taxonomy (NCBI): domain Eukaryota; kingdom Metazoa; phylum Chordata; class Amphibia; order Anura; family Dendrobatidae; genus Dendrobates; species Dendrobates tinctorius. The sequence goes on along the minus strand of NW_027361810.1, from coordinate 42,770,433 downwards.
CCTGCTCCATCACCCCATCACTCCCATCATTGTCTGCTCCATCACCCCATCATTGCCTGCTCCATCACCCCATCACTCCCATCATTGTCTGCTCCATCACCCCATCACTGCCTTCTAGACCATTACTCCCATCATTGCCTGCTCCATCACCCCATCACTCCCATCATTGTCTGCTCCATCACCCCATCATTGCCTGCTCCATCACCCCATCACTCCCATCATTGTCTGCTCCATCACCCCATCATTGTCTGCTCCATCACCCCATCATTGCCTGCTCCATCACCCCATCACTGCCATCATTGTCTGCTCCATCACCCCCATCATTGCCTGCTCCTTCACCCCATCATTGTCTGCTCCTTCACCCCATCACTGCCTTCTAGACCATTACTCCCATCATTGCCTGCTCCATCACCCCATCACTGCCATCATTGTCTGCTCCATCACCCCATCATTGTCTGCTCCATCACCCCATCATTGCCTGCTCCATCACCCCATCACTGCCATCATTGTCTGCTCCATCACCCCATCATTGTCTGCTCCATCACCCCATCATTGTCTGCTCCATCACCCCATCATTGCCTGCTCCATCACCCCATCACTCCCATCATTGTCTGCTCCATCACCCCCATCATTGCCTGCTCCTTCACCCCATCATTGTCTGCTCCTTCACCCCATCACTGCCTTCTAGACCATTACTCCCATCATTGCCTGCTCCATCATACACACAGACATACACACACACACACACACACACACAGACATACATACATACACACAAGACACCACCTCTCTCCTCTCACCTGTCCGCAGCATCGCCCGAGCTTCCTCCCTCACACAGCAGCGGCCGCTGAATGATGACGTCATTCAGCGGCGCTCCTCTGTGTGAAACAGGAAGCGCGGCCTCCGGGCAGGAAGCAGGACGGACCCTTGCCGCTCCGCTCCTGCTATTCACTCTTGCAGGCAGCGGAGCTGCCGTGATCGCATCGCTCCCTGCCCGCCGCTGCACTGCACTGCAGGGTGGAATTGCTGCTGCCGCGCAGCGCCGCCCCCACACACATGCCGCCTGGGGCGGACCGCCCCCCCACCACGCTACGCCAGTGCCCTGGGCCCCCAAAAAACCTTGGGCCCAGGGCGACCGCCCCATCCGCCCCTATTAAGATCCGCCATTGCTCTGGAAACATATGGTGGATTTAAAATTAAATTAATTAACTACAGATTACTCAGGTGAGCAGCGGTAATAAAATAAGAGCAAAAACTGACCACTTAAAAACTGATGGCAGGTCCTCTTTAATGGATGATCAAAGAAACTGTGTGATACACATAAATTTAAAGATGACCTTTCACCAATTTATTTATGTTGAACTGAACACACGATGTAATAGTGGCTGCAGAGAGGAATAAAACTTTTTTTTTTTAACATCTTCCCTCTCCGTTGCAGAGATATTAGCAATCAAAGTATTTGGCACTTAAAAAGTTAAATTTTTATATGTCCATGTGGGTGTCATCAGACAGTTTTCACTGGGGGCGTGTACTTCTTCCCCTGTATGATGCTAACCAATGATAAGCAGGTAGTAACACTCAAAAGAAACAAGGACACACCCCCACTTTAGCTCATAGCAAATTTCTCAGTGTGTGAAATGTATAATAACAGTCAGTGGTAGTTGGAGTAGCATTTCTGGTGTGGAGCATGGAGGCACACACTGCTGGTCTGGTAAGATGCGCTGAATTCATTAAATGGCCTCTTAATTAATTTGGCACATCGTACTCCAGCAAGTCCTTCACTAAAACTGGAGTGCAGAAGGTCAGATTCTATTGCTAACCTATCGCTATCTTCTGACACCTTCCCCTCTGCCTTCAAACACGCCACCATCACACCCATCCTCAAAAAAACAAACCTTGACCCAACTGCTATGGCCAGCTATCGCCCCATATCACTGCTCCCGTTTGCTTTCAAACTCCTTGAACAGCATGTCCATGCTCAACTTTCTTTCTACCTCTCATCTAACTCCCTCCTTGACATCCTCCAATCTGGTTTCCGCCCCCACCACTCCACTGAAACTGCCCTGACCAAAATTACTAATGACTTACCCACAGCCAAAGCTAACAGACAGTTCTCCATCCTCCTCCTTCTCGACCTGTCCTTTACCTTCAACACAGTCAACCACTGCCTACTGCTACAGATTCTTTCTTCCCTTGATATCAATGGCATCAAAGACCTTGCCCTGTCCTGGATTGCCTCATACCTCTCTGACCACACATTCTGTGTTTCCCATTCCCACACAACCTCCTCATCCCGCCCTCTCTCTGTTGGAGTCCCCCAAGGCTCTGTCCTGGGGCCCTACTTTTTTCCATCTATACCCTTGGCCTAGGACAACTCATAACGTCCCACGGCTTCCAGTACCACCTGTATGCGGATGACACTCAGATCTACCTCTCTGGCCCAGGTGTCACCTCTCTGCTGTCCCAAATCCCGGAGTGTCTATCAGCCGTATCCTCCTTTTTCACCTCTTGCTTCCTAAAACTCAATGTAGACTAAACTGAACTCATCATCTTTCCTCCATCTCACATATCTTACCTACCCGATCTATCTATTATGGTAAACGGCATCATGCTCTCTCTCACACCTGAAATCCACTGCATCGGAGTAACTCTTGACTCTGCCCTGTCCTTCAAACCACACGTACAAACTCTTGCAACCTCCTGTCGCCTCCAACTCAAAAATATTTCCAGAATCCGTCCCTTCCTCAGCCCTCAATCTACTAAAACTCTTGTACATTCCTTTATCATCTCCCGCCTTGACTACTGCAACACTCTCCTCTGTGGACTCCCTGCTAACTCTCTTGCACCACTCCAGTCTGTCCTCAACTCTGCTGCCCGACTAATTCACCTCTCTCCTCGCTACTCCCCTGTCTCTCCCCTCTGCAAATCCCTCCACCACTGGCTCCCAGTTTCCCAATGAATCCAGTTCAAACTACTAACACTGACCTACAAAGCCATCCACAACCTGTCCCCTCCCTATATCTCTGAACTAATCTCCCAGTATCTTCCCTCACGTAATCTGCGATCCTCCCAAGACCTCCTACTCTCCTCCACACTTATTCGTTCCTCACACAACCGCCTCCAAGACTTCTCCCGAATATCCCCCATCCTCTGGAATTCCATGCCTCAACACGTCCGATTGTCCACCACCCTCGGATCCTTCAAGCGAACCTGAAAACCCATCTTTTCAGGAAAGCTTACGGCCTGCAATAACCATTCTGCCGCCTCACCGCCGCCCGAGCCGCCACCTCATCACCACCAGAGCTGCTGCACCCCCGACCTTCCGTCTCTTCCTCACTATCCCGTAGAATGTAAGTCCGCAAGGACAGGGTCCTCTCCCCTCTGCACCAGTCTGTCATTGTAAATTTTATAACTTTGTATGTAACCCCCCCTTCTCATGTACAGCATCATGGAATTAATGGTGCTATATAAATAAATAATAATAATAATAATGAATCGGCCCCTATAAGTCTAATATTAGGCCTAGTGGTCCATGTGAAAATTGCAAGATTTCTGATTTTTTGAAATTTAGTGATGAGGAAAATAAACTAAAAAAATATAATTTGTTATAAATACATGTAACATAAAAACCTGATTAAAAAATAACTAATTTTCAGATTTGTATTGCTTACACCACCTCTTGGTCAGGTTACCTTACACCAGAATTTTGTGTCATCAATGAATCTGATGCATTTTAAGACTTTGCTTAGCTCTTCAACTCTTTTTGAAACTATCGAGGAGGATGCAAAAAGTGTTTAAAACACATCATTAATTTCTGCTAAATTTGTTGGAAAATTTTGGTGTGACTTGCTTAGTAAAAATCTCCTACTTCGCATAGTATAAGTGTAATCTCCTTGTGCTTATGACTTGGAATGGGTAGCATATAGCAGTACAAGCTCTAAAATGGGACCCTTTGCTGGGATAACTGAATGATGCCATGCTTATCCCTATAGACATTTTTATTCTATGCAATATATGGGTTACTGTCTTTCTTAAGGCTAGTGAAGAAAAGTAAATTGTGATTTTTTTTTCTATGTAATGCATGTGTGCTGGTTCACTAAGCTTTCCTACATATTCACTGACTTTTCTTTTTATAGCTTGAGGCTTCTATAACTGAAAAACATGATTCATAAATGAATATACAATGTGCATCCCTTATATAACACACAGCAGCAACGTGTTCGGATTGTCCCTTGCCGGCAGCGCTTCCACTCTCACAGAACAGACCGCTTGATGTTTATAGCAATAGATTGTGTCTCCGCTATTATCTCAGCAACCTTATTCTTACTGACATTTTTTGTCAAGTTTTAGTGGGGCAAATAAAGAGGTCACGTCGCGGTTGATTTTCCCCAGGCAATGGAAAAAAAAAAGGCGAGGGAGTAAGTTTGGTATGTCAGCTGCTGTCCGATCAATACATGATAATGAGAAGAGTGATAGCAAGCATGTCACTTTGTATCTCCTGATAATAAAGATACAGTATGGCAATGTTTGCACTCCGCGCTTGTTATCTCTACCGAAGATGCAAAATTTGACTTTTTCTCACTTTTCAAAATAAATTCTATTCAAAGGTCATTGATGATGGACAGTGCAAAGGCCGACGATAAATGTGTCTGTTTATGCATCTGATTGCAACTGCTTTCCTCTTTGTGCATATACTGGATGCACTCGCTGCAAGTGTCAACAGATAAAAGAACCTTTATTAAATAGTTAAATACTTTTACCCTGCTGATCAATATTTTTGTAGAACCATTTAGGTAATTTTCACCAATAAACGGCCTTAAATAAAGATATTTTACTTTGACAAACAAAAGCTGTATGGTTAAGGGGAATCTGCCAGCAAGTTTTTCCTCATTCCACAGATGTATCACTTAGTTTACTGGGTGCGGCAGTTGTGATAGAATCCCTTTTTTCTCTTCTGCAGATTTAACGCAGCTCAGAATGCTGAGCTCTGTATAACCCCGCCCTCACCACTGATTGGCAACTCTTTCTGTGAACACTGTGCATGGGCAGAAAGCTGCTAATTAGTGTTGAGGGTGGGGTTGGACTAGGAAGCACGAGACACCGAGTCCTGTAGTGATAATCTGCTGATAAAAAACTGATTTTATTGAAACAACAAACAACCTAGTAAGTAACACATCACTGGGACCAGGCTCTCTGCCCCTACATCATGCTGCTATCTGATTACAAGTTAAAAAAAAAAACAAAATACATGCTGACAGATCCCTTTAAGTTGATGACATGGCAAAGAGCAGGCAGGAGAGACAGTCATCCCTCCCAAGGGAGGCACAATTGGGTATCTTAAAGCTCCTGGGCCTCAGTGCCAAATCCATTATAATGTAAGGAGGTGGTAGGGAACCTCACGTGCCTCCTCTCCCTTGGACGCTGTTTGCACGATTAAATGCGGCACTTAGCGGGGTTAGAATAGAGGGGGGCACATTAGAGAATAGGATAGATAATAGTGTTAATATAGGTACAGGCAGCAAGGGGTTATTCAGTGGGGAGGAGTCAGAGCAGAGCAGCACAGAGCAGGGAAGTATAGTGAAAGGCACTTCCTGATTAGAGGGAGAAGTCCAGGCAGCCTGCTCAGGGCAGGTTATATGAGAAGCAGTGCAGCAGACAGTGAGTGGCTGTGGGGATAAGTCTGATACGGCAGTAAGGGGCCCCAAGTGGAGAATAGTGCAGTCGGGCAAAAGCTCAACAGGACCATCCTCAGGAAGGAGCTGAGGTTTAAGACCGGGTCGGGAGCAGCTGAGATGGCATTCCTGACACCTTTCCCAATTGGAACCGGGGCTGAAAGGGAGCTGGGGACGTGGAAGACACAGATGGGACACAGACTGTCGAAAGAGACTGCCCGGATAGCAGGGAAAAGGAAGACACGAACAGAACAGAGTTTGACTAGAGGTACGGCAGCGAATGCCAGGAGGAAAGAGAGAGATTACGGAGAGAATAGAGTCTGCCCGGAAGTGCAGAATATGTGGCTCTCGTGTCATGAATATGCTGCTGTCCAGTAAAGTTAAGCTGTTTGAAAAAGACCCGGTCTCTGAAGTGATTTGTGAAGCTCATGGATGCGGAGCCAACATGACAGCAGCTGAGGGGAATCTGACAGAGCCTGTAGGTGTGCTGTGGCACATGCTGCAGAAAGGACCTTGCATTTCATCTGTGAGGCGCCAGGGTGTGGTAACACTATAGCTCGTTGCCACGACTACCACCCTGGACGCCTTACAACAATACCCATGACTATTCCATGTTATTTACAATATTGGTCTACTCATAAAGGATAAAAAAAAGTCTAGGGCCCAAATGTGACCATAACCTCTGCACCCTCTTTAGTTAGAACTCTCATAACTCTCTTTTTTCTAAGCGCAATCAGGAGGAAGGTATAACGCTGGCCATACCCTTTAGCTGTCAGCTTAAAAATTGTTTGGTACACTCAATGGCTATCGCTCTGAACTGTTCATACAGGAGTTCTAGCGCTCGCTCGCGTCCTCTATGAGTGGGACGTTGTCAGAGGAGTCTCTGCCGAACAAATGGTTCGGAATCTTCTCTCCATCTGGCGGAGGAAAGTCTACATTAAATAGTGGACCGATCCAGCTAATATTGGCAAGTGTAGTTCATTTTATCGAATGGGCATGGGGGCCTTGATTCTGGACTCTTGGAATTCATACAGATAGATGTATTTGTTAAAGAATAAATAAAATCAGCTAGCCCATTCCTGGAGTCCTACCTTGATTGTAGAAATCAGTGCAGGAATGGGAATTACATGTCAGAAGTAGTGATGAATGAACGTGCTCAGGTAACGTCTTATCTGACCATGCTCGGGTGTTATCCAAACATCTGGGAGTGCTCACATATTATGTTCCAGTCCCCGTAGCTGCATGATTTGCTGCTGTTACACAGCCTCAACACATGTGGGATTCCCTAACTAATAAGCAACCCCCGTATGTGTTCATGCTGTCTAACAGCCGCAAATCATGCAGCTGCGGGGACTCGAACATAATAAATGAGCACGCCCAAGATACTTGGATAACACCCAAGCATGCTCGGATAAGACGTCATCACTAGTCAGAAGTCTTTGGTTGCTCAGTGGTAACTATCTTCTGGCTAGCAGAAGAGAGCAGCTTGTGACTATGATAGGTGTATGCGGTAAAACCACTTTAGTTGACCTCTTACACAGACATTGGGATTATCACTTTTGCAAGTGCTGTGGGGGTTAATATATTTTGTAAAGTATTAACTTTTGTCACTGCTTTCTTACTTTCCATTGGCATTGTAGGTACCATTCCTAACGGGGAATGCTGTGGCTTCACTATACAATATTTCTAAGGCTAGTTTCACATTAGCATTTACAGCCGCAGGGTCGGGCTGCGCACGGCCGCCGCTAAGCCCGCCCCCTGCCGCGCCTCCGCCGGTAGCTCCGCCTACGGGCGCATGACGCTGCATGCGTCCTGCGTCCCCTATCTTTAGCACTGGGGACGCAGGCCGTGCGCAGGAATGCGTTTGGCGGCGCATGCGTCCTTTTGACGCTGCGCCGAGCACACCAAATTGCAACCTGTTGCATTTGGCGCTGGTCGGCGCAGCGTCAAAAGGACGCATGGGCCGCCAAATGCCTACCTGCGGCCGTAAACGCTAATGTGAAACTAGCCTTAGCTATCATGGTTGCGCATGTCGAGATATAGCAGTGTCATATGAACTAGTTCAGATCAGATCCTTTGTCACATGCTTAGTAAATTTCCAATTTTCTATTTACTTGCCTTTCTATCCCGTTCATCTTATGACGATGCTTCCTGGACATGAGCAGTCCTCCTCCCCATGCAGCCTGCGCCAAGAAAATACGATCAGTCCCATTACACGGACTCTCAGACTGGCTTTATATCTGAAAAATGACGATTACTCACATCTACATGGAGCCATAAGTTGTACTTTTCACATATATCTGCTATTTCATCAATGGGATCAAATGCTCCATATACAGTGGTCCCTGCGGTAGCATTCACATAAAGGGGAACATGGCCCTGCAAGGAACAGAAGAATATTGTAAGTATGTGCAGAACTCGGATTGAATCCAGAAAGTCGTCTACTTAATTTAAAAATCAAACAACCACACTTTTCGGAACTCGCTCAATATTGGTTTCAAGGGTTTGTAATGTATAATCATCGTGGATTGAAAAATGATGCATTTTTATATAGAGTAATTGTATGAAATAATAAATAAGTATCTGCCTCTTTTCCAGGAAAGCGCCCCCCTGGCCCTTACATTGTGACTGGTATTGCAGCTTAGCTTTATTTAAATGAATGGAGCGTAGCAGCAATACCACACACAGCCCATGGACTACACTAGACAGTACTGTTTGTGCAAAAAAACCAACAGATCATTGTCTTCATATATAAAAATGCTTTCTATAGTCATACAGAGACAAATAGCGACATACAAAGATTACACAAGATACATACCTTTTGTTTAGATTCTATGATTTTGGCCTCCAGGTCTTCAGGAATGATCTTCCCTCTGTAATTAACAAAGTAATTGATGAGCATGTAATAAAACAGACTTATCATGAGACTTTTAGAGCTATCTTATTGGGCAATATACTTTAGAAAAAAAAACTTTGCATAAATCAATAGTAGAAGCTGATATAAGAAACTTGTATTATGTCTTTATCAGAGCAATATACTGCTTTCTCCACTTATGAGCCACTTCTCCCTCCTGCCTCTTGAACTCATTCACTCTAATAAACAGTTCAACTCTAAACTTGCTCTAGATAAGACAGGCTGACAGCTCACAGAGGTATCAAGGTACAGATAATGAAGTCTATGGAAAAAGGAGGGAGGAGATGAGAAGAGAAAACAAGCAGAGGCAGAGGGACAGAGATGGTTTTGCTGTCTCATTTAGCTTATTCCAGTGCAGGGTTCACATCTACACAGCTCAGTACTCGTGTATGATGTATTCCATGCTGCTTCTGGCTGTGTGTTACATAAGGGAAGAAGAGCAAATGTCCTTCTGACAGTGTGCGCAGTGTATGGGAGACATCAAAGCAGCTAATCTCCTAACACCAGCCCATGCCCGTTAAAAATTAAAGATAAAACCCGCTGAGGGGAAAACCGATGAATAAGCTGTAATTGCTCTGTTTATTCTGAAAAGTTCTATGAATATTATGTGCTGAAGCTGCCGAGCCGGTACACGTACACATTTAAAGGTACAGTGTCGGTCCTCAGCCTCCAAAGCAGCAGATGGCCGGGCGGCCCTAATCAACTGCTTGTTGATCGTCCCAGGGGGGCATGTACCCCTTTGTCCCCCGGCCCAGTCTGCCCCGACACATACTGTAGGCAACCATTAAACACTTATGGCTAGCAATGTAACTACATTATATGATAAATTTTCAATATAAAGTAATTATTTACCTCTCATTGGATTTTACCAGGATCACGTTCTCAGTCCCAAATCCTAACGCCGCTCCAGCCTTCTTCATTGAATAATGACTCTGAAAAAATATAATTAATATATAGTGCATTAAAGTATGGAGTCGGAACTTAAGGCCCCGTCACACACAGCGAGATCGCCAGCGAGATCGCTGATTTTGTGACGCCACAGCGATCTCGCCAGCGACATCGCGGTATGTGACATGTATCAGCGACCGACCCCCCTGCCGGGTATATCTGATCGCGCTCGAACGTCCTGGGCCATTTTTTGATCGTTGGTCTCCCGCTGGTATCCAATGTAAACAGCGGGTATCTAAGAGCTGCACGGCTCTTAGATACCCGCTGTTTACCTTGGATACCAGCTTGCTCGCTGATCCTGATCGCTGGTGGGTCTGTCTATGTGATAGCTCACCAGCGATCAGCTATGTCCCAGCGATCCCATCCGCGTCGGATCGTTGGTGAGATCGCTGGGACATTGATGCGTGTAACGGGGCCTTAAATAAAAGGACAGTTTTGCATAACTTAAAGTATTTGTTTTTATTTACAGAAGGTTACAGTTCTCTCTCTCCCTCTCTCGCTCTCTTTCTTTCTCTCTCAAAAGATTACATACCCCGGCAGAATTTTTTCTATCTTGGCCTTTTTTCAGAGAATATGAATGATAACATTGTAGGGAAGAGGACTGACCTATGGTCCTGTCTGCAGTAGGAAGGGGGATGTACAATGTGCCATAAAAGTGCTTGACGTGGGCTGCTGTATATGTATGTGGGGAGACAGCTGGAGACAGTAGAGGATGGTAAGATACTGGGTTTTCGCCACTAGGGAGAAACCAAGAACAGCAGGAAAAGAAGACGGTGTAGTACTGAAGTTTGGCCACAAGATGGAAGCAGGGAGCAGTGAGGAATGGGCTTAACATCAGCTTAAGGCTACGAAACCGCTGTCATGGGAGGCGGAGTTACAGGGGCTCTAGAGGGGAATTCCCGGGGAGGGGAATAAATAGCCAGAGAGAGATCCAGAAGCAGGCCAGTCCAGGAGGAGCTCAGGAGAAGAAGAGATGGAAGGGAGAGACGGACAGAAGAGGAAGCTCTGGAAGGGACTGAGGAGAAAGACGGTCAGGGGAGGGTGGCCCTGACAGGAGAGCCGCTGACAGAGAAAGCCTGGGGGTACCAGACGGATGGACCCGGGCAGGGGAAGTGCTGTGGTGGTAGGCCTAGGGCAGCCACAGTGAAAGAGCCGCGAGTGAGGTCACTGTAGGAGAAAAAGAAGAAAAGTGAAAGGTACCCAGGCCTGTGCGTGGAAGGTGTCGTGCAGCTGCTGTGTGGTGCTGCGGTCATCGAGAGGACGGCCAATAAAGAGGACCTATTGAACGCACATCAGTCTCTGTCTCAAGTCTGTTCACGGCGGCGAAAAAGGAACCACCCCCCCGGTCGGCACACGTACCTACAACATCAAAACTTTTTCTCCACTTATGGCTAGTGGTTGGGTGAAGTCATTTATTGTCAAACCACTGTGTTTTCTCTTTTTAAATTACAATGACATCCCAAAACATCCAAATGACCCTGATCAAAAGTTTACATACCCTGGTGATTTTGGCCTGATAACATGCACAGAAGTTGACACAAATAGGTTTGAATGGCTACTAAAGGTAACATCCTCACCTGTGATCTGTAACAAATGCCAGGAAAATTGTTTGGGATGCAAAGAAAAACCCACAAATAACATCAGCTGAAATACTGGACTCTCTGAAAACTAGGGGTGTGGCTGTTTCAAGATGCACAATAAAGAGGCACTTGAAGAAAAATGGGTTGCATGGTCGAGTCTCCAGAAGAAAGCCATTACTGTGCAAATGCCACAAAGTATCTCGCCTACAATACGCAAAACAGCACAGAGACAAGCCTCAAAACTTCTGGAACAAGGTAATTTGGAGTGACCAAAATTGAACTTTTTGGCCACACCATAAATGTTACATTTGGAAAGAGGTCAACAAGGCCTATGATGAAAGGAACGCCATTCCTACTGTAAAGCACGGAGGTGGATCGCTGATGTTTTGAGGATGTGTGAGCTACAAAGGCACAAGAAACTTGGTCAAAGTTGAAGGAAAGATGAATGCAGCACGTTATCAGTGCATCACTCTGTCATTCTGTCACTTTTCCTTTCTCTGCTCAGGATCTTGCTATCCACAGTATCGGTCTCCTCTCACATCAGGGATACCCAGCTTATGTGGTTCTTTGCTCTAGCTGCAGGCTAGGCTCTGACTGACTCACTACCAGGAAGTCCTCTCCGATCTTGCTACATAGCCCCTCCCTCTCTGGGCTAATCCCAACTCTTAACTCTATCCATACGTACTCTCACTACCTTTTGCTAGGCAGATTACAACACCAATACTAATAACACATACTACAATACACATTGTACATCATAACAGTACTCGTGTCTTCAAGGGGAACATGGGCAGTATGTCCATCTCCTTACACATGAGCAGTGTCCAGATGAAGCCGAGGTAGTTATACTTTAACTAGATGGTGGCCGGATTCTAAAGCATCGGGTATTCTAGAATCAACTTTTTACTATTGATGCAGCATCAATAGTAAAACATAGAATGTAAAAAATAATAATAATAAAAAAAAGGTAATTCTCACCTTCTGACGGCCCCCGATCCCCTCTCCATGCGCCCGGCATCTTCCAGTCCCAGTAATGCTTTGCGCGAAGGATCGGGGATGACGTCACTCTCGCGAGAGCGCAACGTCATCAGCGGTATTTCGCGCAAAGCATTACTGGGACCGGAAGATGCCGGGCGCGTGGTGGGAGGAGGGAAAGAGTCTGGGGGCTGTCGGAAGGTGAGTATATCACTATTTTTTATTTTAATTCTATTTTTTACAGGTTTATGGTACCCAGGATCCGGAGGAGTCTCCTCTCCTCTCCTCCGGACCCTGGGTACCGGCTAGCGCCTGTCATCTCCCAGCTGCGTCGCCGCTGACGTCAGTGCGGCTGGAGATGACCCGCGGCAACCGTCGGGAGATTAGCGGCTAGCGCCGCTAATCTCCTGACGGTAGCGGTGGCGTACGTCCTTCAAATTCCGGACTGCGCCTGCGCACTGCGCCTGTCGCTGATTGATTGGTCGCGGCTGGCCTCAACCAATCAGCGACGTGGGATTTCCGTTACAGACAGACTGACAGAACTAGACAATTATATAGTAGATGCGCTTAAACTCCCCCAGACATTATTGGACTTGGCATATAATGCCCAGGCTGCAAGACATCAGAGGAGACTGGCCATCCCTTTTTACAAGGATTGCACACTATTTTACAACTTTATTTGTTTCCTTCATACACGAAGACATAATTAAAGTGAGTCTGTCAGCACAAAATGGCTATTAAAGTAAAGCACAGATGCTCGGTGCACCCTTTTTGTGTCCAATCAATCAGTACCGCCTTACCACCAACTTCTTTTCCATCTATATCCGCACTTTTCTTTCTTGATTGACAGTTCAGGCTTTACAGGAGCCAGAGGACGGTGGAGATAGGTGAAAAAAAAATAGATGGGAAGGTGCAGTGAACTATTTGGCCATGCCAAGGGTGCTCCGAGCATCTGTGCTTGGTTTGAACAGTTAATTTGTGTTGACAGATTCCTTTTAACCGGGTGGTCCGACACCTAAAATGTATTTTCTAAATATCTATCCTTACATCCTAACCACTTTTGTAATGAGATTTATTACACAATACCCTACATCTCTTCCTATCTGTCTAATCCCTAAATTGCGGTAATTTTTTTTTACTGTACATCCTGTGACATTTTGCTTGAGAGGAGTCTCAAATTTGACTTCACAGGAAGCAGGGGCTGCACTAATTTCCTGCAGGGTCCATTGCGCCTCATGGAATAGGATGTCACTGGGCAGTGCTGCAGTTTCTCAGTAGTTTCTACCATTGCTGCCCCCTTTTAACACGTCTTGGATCCTGGGTGATGGACGCTGTGGTAGATGTGAGTGCAGCGCTGGCTTTCTGCAACCATTTACACCACCGAAGTAGCTTCTAACTGAAAGAAGATGTCAGAGGGCAGTGATAAAAGCAGAGATCCGGCGCTGCACTCACATCTGCCACAGCGTCCATCACCCAGGATCCAAGACGTCTTCAGAGAAGGCAGAGGTGCAAGAAACTAGAGAGTAACAGTCAGTGATGCCCCAAGACGTCCTGTTCCAGGAGGGGCGATGACGTCCTGTTCCAGGAGGGGCGATGACGTCCTGTTCCAGGAGGGGCAATTGACGCTGTGGAGAGTGAGAGCAGCCTCAGCCTCCTGTGACGTCAAGTGTCGGGTGTAGTGTAATAAAGGAAATGACAAAAGTCGTTAAGGTCTAAAGATAGATATTATTGTTCATGCAAGAGGAGCAGCATTTTTGTAAAATTCTCTCAAATTTGTTATTTCCTTGGACCACTCTTAGGCTGTGTGCCCAAGTAAGCGGTTTTGTTTTTGCGTTTTTAAAGCGTTTTTCCCGGCAAAAACACTTCAAAAACGCATACAAGAAGCATCCCATTCTTTTAATGAATTCCGCAATTTTTGTGCACATGATGCGTTTTTTTCCACAAAAAAAACATATCGCGGAAAAAACGCAGCATGTTCATTAATTTTGTGGGGAATAAAAACGCATTTCCAGCTATATTCTATGAGCATGTGGATGCTCCTGTAAAAAACGCTTAAAAAACGCGCGTTTTTCCTGGAAAGGAGTCCGTTTTTTTCTGCATACGTGGGTACATAGCCTTAAAAGGAATGCATGCATATTACAATGAATGAACTTACATGTTCCGAGGTAAAGATGATTAGTTTGGGGACAGCAGCCATGCCTTTGGTTTTCACATCAGGGAAGTACTTGTATCTGGCAGCCATGATACTGTACATGTTGGATATTGCTCCTCCTAATAATGGAACATAGTAATGGAAGCCATCAGAAATGGAATTAATTTGCTTGATTATTATTTTCAATTTCATGGCTTGTCTAATGATTTTACGGTCAAGGGGGAAGGCACTGACAAATACTTAGGATACATAGTAAGGTGTACTAGAATGCCAGCTACTGCAGATATTACAAGGATCATATAGAGAAAGGAAGCAGGTAAGTTTCTCAGACACTTTTATCAGGCCACACCTTTCAAACAAATACTGCAAAATTACTAAAGAAAGTTCAGACTTCCTGGCCAAATGGTCAAGCAGCACTGCAGTCAGGCAAATGATTGGAAAGAGGGAGAATGTGCTAGACACTGGGGTGTAGCTGCCATAGAGATAGGACATATAATTACTATGGGGCCCGTTCCGCTGAGATACTGAATTGCTTCCCACAGCTACCTGCAGCCACCACTAGGAGGCGCTCACTGCATACAGAATTATACATAGGTGCAATACTAGATATATGAATCTGTATGCAGCGATACATCTAGAATTCCATACTGTATTAAAGGGTTATTCCCAAGATTGTAAGTTATGCCCTATCCACGATCAATGAGACCTCCAGTGATCCCAAGAATGATTTTCTCTGGTAGTCCCATAGACAATGAGTAAAGAGGAGGTTCAATGGATAGGGGATAACTTACTATCTTTGGAATAACCCTTTAAATCAATAAAAGAGCTAATGATTTTGATTCCTGTGTACCCCCTGATGGGACCATCTTGCCCTGGGACAGTAGCTGTGGTGGTGAACCGGTATCATTTTCAATTCATAGTATTCTTAAAAATACACTTTTTGGTAGTTAGCAACACTATAAATTATCACCTATCCACAGGGCAAGTGATAAGTAGCTGATCGCTGTGGGTCTGATGGCAGGGATCCCCACTGAACCAAAGGCTCTGAAATGCCATTAGAAAATATATGTCCACTGCCCCATACCTTGTCTATGGGACTGCTGGATATAGCCATGCGCAACATGGTCACTGCCCCATTCCTTGTCTATGGGACTGCTGGAGATAGCCATGTACAGCATGGTCATTGCCCCATTCCTTGTCTATGGGACTGCTGGAGATAGCCATGTACAGCATGGGCACTGCCCCATTCCTTTTCTATGGGACTGCTGGAGATAGCCATGCACAGTATGGTCAAAGCGCCATTCATTGTCTATAGGACTGCTGGAGAGAGCCATGTACAGCATGGTCACTGCTCCATTTCTTGTCTATAGAACTGCTGGATATAGCCATGTACAGCATGGTCACTGCACCATTTATTGTCTATAGGACTGCTGGAGATAGCCATGTACAGCATGGTCACTGCGCCATTCATTCTCTATAGGACTGCTGGAGATAGCTATGTACAGCATGGTCAATGCTCCAATCCTTGTCTACAGGACTGCTGGAGATAGCTATGTACAGCATGGTCACTGCACCATTCCTTGTCTATAGGTCAGCTGGAGATAGCCATGTACAGCATGGTCACTGCGCCATTCATTCTCTATAGGACTGCTGGAGATAGCTATGTACAGCATGGTCAATGCTCCAATCCTTGTCTACAGGACTGCTGGAGATAGCTATGTACAGCATGGTCACTGCACCATTCCTTGTCTATAGGTCAGCTGGAGATAGCCATGTACAGCATGGTCACTGCGCCATTCATTCTCTATAGGACTGCTGGAGATAGCTTTATACAGCATGGTCAATGCTCCAATCCTTGTCTACAGGACTGCTGGAGATAGCTATGTACAGCATGGTCACTGCACCATTCCTTGTCTATAGGTCAGCTGGAGATAGCCATGTACAGCATGGTCACTGCGCCATTCATTCTCTATAGGACTGCTGGAGATAGCTATGTACAGCATGGTCACTGCACCATTCCTTGTCTATAGGTCAGCTGGAGATAGCCATGTACAGCATGGTCAATGCTCCAATCCTTGTCTACAGGACTGCTGGAGATAGCTATGTACAGCATGATCACTGCGCCATTCCTTGTCTGTAGGACAGCTGGAGATAGCCATGTACAGCATAGTCACTGCTTCATTCTAATAGTGCAAATCAGAGCCCAATTTTCATGAGCAATGGGGATCTTTGTGACCAAAGCCTCAGCAAGTAATAACTTATTATTTTGATAGGTGATAACTTGCTAAATTGGGAATAAAGCAGATCTATTTCCAGATTTTACAATGCAAACTGCATATTTTATTTCATAGATCTTTTGGAACTGATTGACACCTCCTCAGTGTCCCTCCTCCCTGTTGCTGCTAAGCTCTGCTCAGTACAAGCTGCAGCTGTCAGACAGACTGAGTGGGTGGAGACTGAATAGACTGACTAGCAGCTTGCTGGCAATACACAATGTACACAGAAATCTGCTAATCAGGGGTGTGGGTGTCATTACACACAGCTCAGCATTACGAGCTCTGCTAGATTTGTGAATCTAATCACAACTGCTGCACCCAGTAAACTAACATTGCTGGAATCAAGGTCTCTGACCCTTCGCAATGCTGCTCTCAGATTACATAGCAAAAACCTGCTGATATATTCCTTTAATATCAGGAATATTGAGTAATTCTAACATGGATTTTCAAAGTAAGTGCACCAGCCTCATCAGGTCTTAGAGATCTATTTAATCATGTATGAAATTTGCATTGTGAAATCTAGTGATGGCACTGGGTTAAATAACAGGGAAGTGGACGTTACCAGTGCTGAGCTCTACGTCCCTGTCACTAATCCCTTTGAACTCTCAATGATCCGTGTGATCGTGTCCGCGGGTCCGGCTGCTTCATCTCGCCGTTATTTATTTTGCAGTCTTTGCATTAGGTTGATACCATGCCTTTTAGCCTCTGTTTTATTACTAGTACATTCTCTGCTTCAGAGCTTTCTGGTTTGCAGTACAGATTGGAAATAAACTCCCCATTACTTTGCAAGCAGTAAAGTCGCTCGGGAAACCTACCAGGTGAAAAAATGCCATCTCCATCCTTTCCATTCCAACCAATTATTTCTCTCATTTTCCGGAGTGTTATTTGTTCCATCAGGACAAAAACTGGAGCAATTTCATATGTAAACCTTCATAAAGCAAATATAGATGTATCAGGCGAGTCGAGATCTATATCATTTAATGGAAACGGTTTGTACAAGCGAACGAAATTGGAATATTTAGTGCCGAATCCGAAAACAAAGGAACGTGACTCCTGCAATGCTGACCCTAAACACAACTCATAAATAATACTAATAGATACAAAGGGTTGTCGCCCACAAGTGTTAGTCTTTACGGAACACACAAGCAACACAAACCTAATTAAAATTATTGAATGCAGTTTTAAAAATCCAAATGTAATTATTTATGTCGTACCCACCGCCCCGCCGCCCCCAAGGACAACTCCGTCTCTACAACACAGTGAAGTCAATATCTGTCTGGAGTAATTATAGTCAACAACTTTTTTTTTTAATTACCCATGACAAAAACAAAAAGATGTTCCGTCAGCTGGAATGTCCATGTAATAGACGAGGGGCCGCGTGTCATGTACCATGTTCCCGTGATGGAGGGGTCTCATGGATCTAATGTGATCGAACTGTACAGAGCATTCACAGCCCTTCATTAATACTAAGGTGAAGGATCGATACAAGGGAGTAATACCTTAATGTAGATTTATAAGAAAGATTATCCAGGGACTGGGAAAGTGTAAGTCACAAAATGGCACTGAATGATGTATAGTGTATAGAAATATGCTAGAAGGATAGATAGATAGATAGATAGATAGATAGATAGATAAAAAGATAGATAAATAGATAGATAGATAGATAGATGATAGATAGATAGATAAATACTGTAGGTAGATAAATAGATGATAGATAGATAGATACAGTTGTGGCCAAAAGTATTGACACCCCTGCAATTCTGTCAGATAATACTCAGTTTCTTCCTGAAAATGATTGCAAACACAAATTCTTTGGTATTATTATCTTCATTTAATTTGTCTTAAATGAAAAAATCCAAAAAGAATTGTCCTAAAGCCAAATTGGATATAATTCCACACAAAACATAAAAAAGAGGGTGGACAAAAGTATTGGCACTGTTCGAAAAATCATGTGATGCTTCTCTAATTTGTGTAATTAACAGCACCTGTAATTACCTGTGGCACCTAACAGGTGTTGGCAATAACTAAGTCACACTTGCAGCCAGTTGACATGGATTAAAGTTGACTCAACCTCTGTCCTGTGTCCTTGTGTGTACCACATTGAGCATGGAGAAAAGAAAGAAGACAAAAGAACTGTCTGAGGACTTGAGAAAGCAAATTGTGAGGAAGCATGAGCAATCTCATGGCTACAAGTCCATCTCCAAAGACCTGAATGTTCCTGTGTCTACCATGCGCAGTGTCATCAAGAAGTTTAAAGCCCATGGCACTGTGGCTAACCTCCCTAGATGTGGACGGAAAAGAAAAATTGACAAGAGATTTTAATGCAAGATTGTGCGGATGTTGGATAAAGAACCTCGACTAACATCCAAACAAGTTCAAGCTGCCCTGCAGTCCGAGGGTACAACAGTGTCAACCAGTACTATACGTCGGCGTCTGAATGAAAAGGGACTGTATGGTAGGAGACCCAGGAAGACCCCACTTCTTATCCCGAGACATAAAAAAGCCAGGCTGGAGTTTGCCAAAACTTACCTGAAAAAGCCTAAAACGTTTTGGAAGAATGTTCTCTAGTCAGATGAGACAAAAGTAGAGCTTTTTGGGCGAAGGCATCAACATAGAGTTTACAGGAGAAAAAAAGAGGCATTCAAAGAAAAAAACACGGCCCCTACAGTCAAACATGGCGGAGGATCCCTGTTTTGGGGTTGCTTTGCTGCCTCTGGCACTGGACTGCTTGACCGTGTGCATGGCATTATCAAGTCTGAAGACTACCAACAAATTTTGCAGCATAATGTAGGGCCCAGTGTGAGAAAGCTGGGACTCCCTCAGAGGTCATGGGTCTTCCAGCAGGACAATGACCCAAAACACACTTCAAAAAGCACTAGAAAATGGTTTGAGAGAAAGCACTGGAGACTTCTAAGGTGGCCAGCAATGAGTCCAGACCTGAAACCCAAAGAACACCTGTGGAGAGATCTAAAAATGGCAGTTTGGAGAAGGCACCCTTCAAATATCAGGGACCTGGAGCAGTTTGCCAAAGAAGAATGGTCTAAAATTCCAGCAGAGCATTGTAAGAAACTCATTGATGGTTACCGGAAGCGGTTGGTCGCAGTTATTTTGGTTAAAGGTTGTGCAACCAAGTATTAGGCTGAGGGTGCCAATACTTTTGTCTGGCCCATTTTTGGAGTTTTGTGTGAAATGATCAATGTTTTGCTTTTTGCTTCATTCTTTTTGTGTTTTTTCATTTAAGACAAATTAAATGAAGATAATAATACCAAAGAATTTGTGTTTGCAATCATTTTCAGGAAGAAACTGAGTATTATCTGGCAGAATTGCAGGGGTGTCAATACTTTTGGCCACAACTGTAGATAGATTGATAGATAGATACTGTAGATAGATGATAGATAGATAGATAGATAGATAGATAGATAGATATGGGATAGATAGATAGATAGATATGGGATAGATAGATAGATAGATAGATAGATAGATAGATATGGGATAGATAGATAGATATGGGATAGATAGATAGATAGATAGATAGATAGATAGATAGATATAAAAAAATCCAAAAAGCAGGAACAGCACACCAGTTTTTCATGGTTAAATGAGAGCTGTTTATTTAGCCCATAAGTGTGCTGTTCCTGCTTTTTGGATTTTTTGCATCATAAAGGTTTGGCACATGCCTTTGGGAGCTTTGCACCTGGACTCTCTTTTGTATTTTTGTGCTGCTCTATTTCTTGTCTTAGATAGATAGATAGATAGATAGATAGATAGATAGATAGATAGATAGATAGATATGGGATATAGAAAAAAAAACCTGACAGCACCTCCCAAATGTGACTAGATGCAAGCTGTAGTGACTGCAAAATATGTATAAAGAAGCACAGCAGCACCCTGTGAATGCCAAGACATATAGTGTCAATGGAAAGAACAACTTCCAACCGCATTGTCCCTCAGCAAGATGTACGTATAAAAAAAAATGACGGTTCTTAGCGCATAAATTGGCCAATTCATGTGTGCCCATCAACCATGGCAAGGTGATGCTTCTCTGATGGGTCCTATCATAACACTTTCCTATCCTACTGTACATGCCACTTTCGGGCTAATACACCTATAATAATGGACAAACACGTCTTCTCTCCTGGGCTGCAAGCCTACAATTTGAATGGGCAAGTAGAATTGGTTGAGAACACCCGCAGGTCAATGGGAGGAGTGTAGTGATTTTGTAAGTACATCTTGCTGAGGAACAATGCAGTTGGAAGTTGTTATTTCCATTGACACTATATGTCTTGGCATTCACAGGGTGCTGCTGTGCTTTTTTATTTTGCAGTCACTACAGCTTGCACCTATTCACATTTGGGAGGTGCTGGTCAGGTTTTTTTGTATAGCAGATCTGGAGGGTGTGACTCCCTCTGCTCTGACACTGCACTCCTCCCATTGACCTGCAGGTGTTCTCAACCAGTTCTACTTGCCCATTCAAACTGTAGGCTTGCAGCCCAGGAGAGAAGACATGTTTGTCCATTATTATAGGCTTTTTAGCCTGAAAATGGCATGTACAGTGGGATAGAGAAGGGTCACCCTGCCGTGGTTGATGGGCTCACATGAATTGGCCAATATACGCGCTAAGAACCTTCGCTTTTTTATAAGTACAGTACATCTTGCAGAGGATAGAGAAGGGTTATGATATGACCCATCAGAGAAGTGTCACCTTGCCGTGGTTGATGGGCACACATGAATTGGCCTATTTATGCGCTAAGAACCTTCGCTTTTTTATAAGTACATCTTACTGAGGATAGAGAAGGGCTATGATATGACTCATCAGAGAAGTGTCACCTTGCTGTGGTTGATGGGCACACATGAATTGGCCTATTTATGCGCTAAGAACCTTCGCTTTTTTATAAGTACATCTTACTGAGGATAGAGAAGGGCTATGATATGACTCATCAGAGAAGTGTCACCTTGCTGTGGTTGATGGGCACACATGAATTGGCCAATATACGTGCTAAGAACCTTCGCTTTTTTATAAGTACAGTACATCTTGCTGAGGATAGAGAAGAGCTATGATATGACCCATCAGAGAAGTGTCACCTTGCCGTGGTTGATGGGCACACATGAATTGGCCTATTTATGCGCTAAGAACCGTCGCTTTTTTTATAAGTACATCTTGCTGAGGGACAATGCGGTTGGAAGCTGCTATTTCCATTGCCACTATATGTCTTGGCATTCACAGATTGCTGCTGTGCTTTTTTTATACATAGATATGAGGTACATAGATAGATAGATATTGAATAGATAGATAATTACACAGATGTACAGACCACTAATGGACAGATATTCTGGATACATAGATGTAAGGCTGCTCTACCATCATTCAGTAGCTAAATGCATTCATAAAGTATATTGGAGATTATTCATTACTGGGTAGACATCACTTATTTTATGTGCTGGTCCCTCTAAATGTTAAACACATTACTGCTGGTAACATTTACTTGGTTGTGCATTTTTTTTGTTTTGTATAAAACTATGTCAGAGACAAAGATCTAGTGGTAACTGGGAGCCTTACTGTATATTTCTATCAGATCCACTTTATTTGCAGACTGTACAGAAATCAATATACAATTTAAAAATGCCGACAGCTGAATTGTGCGAGTGACTGCGCTGACTCTCGACTTACGGGCAAATTCCTACACACTTCTATGTCTACATCTAGAAGGCACAGCAGACGCATATTTACAATTGTCCATAAAACGATGCAGCGCTCGTGGCTACCTGATTTGTAATTTCTTGAGTTCTAAATGATCGATATACCGTGGCATTGTTACATCCCATTCTTCACTACGGATTCATATTTAATGTGTCTATCACTATAAATACTGAGCTTCAACTGTCCTGCATTGCAAGATATTGATAACCTAAAAATTTGTGTAGATCATCAATACGAGAAGAGCGGGGGTCCTACTCCTGTCACCCCCACTGATCAGTGGAGCTGATCTGCAGCACTCGGCCGAGCTGCTACACAATGAATGGAGCTGTGCAGTACCGCTCTAATCAAGGTGTACAATGCTGCCGGAGCTCCTATTGGATCCCCACCTGATAACGATTCATTGGGTCAATATTAGCAAATAAAAGCAAAAAATGAAATGCAAAATGCCTTAAAGCGTAATTAATCACCAAAAACCAATGTACATGTAATTCGGGTAACTTACATGTTTGTATTTGCTGTTGAAGTTAACCATTCCCCAGCCAAACCGATCATATCCAATCCGGTAGACAGCTGGTTGAAAAAACGGGGATGACCTATGAAATGAATAATAATATATTATGAATGCAATTATTTATAATTACAGCCACTTAAAGGGAACCTGTCATGTTGAAATGAAGTCTGAAATGTTATAGAGCAGGAAGAGATGAGCAGATTAAGATACGTTTTAGTTGGAAAGATTCAGTATAAATTGTAATTTACTCATTGAAATCACTGATGTTTATATGTGTATGAGTCCAGTGGGCGGTCCTATTTAGTGATTGACGCCCACTGGACTCTACAAATCATACTGAATATTTTCCAGCAAACCTATATATTCGCTTTCTTATGCTGTCCACAGATAGGATTTATGGCATATACGCTCAAATGAAGCCATAAATGTGATATGAGCACTGCCTTTTGGGCATCGATAGTGGGCCGTTAACCCCACGTTAACTTTCACAAAGCCACAGTTGGTAGTCGCCTGTATGGGCCGATGAGACGAAATCTAACATTATTTTGATCATGGTGCCAGGTTTCACCAGCCAGACCAGGACTTTGGCTGTTCTCACCTACCAATCCCATGACCTCTAGGCCATTTTACTCACCCCCTTGTTGAGGAATTCCTACATAGGTTGTCATTTCACAATAGCAAAGGGATTGGGATCAACCTGGGTCAGAACCTTTTTCCATACAGGTTTGATAGCAGCCACATCAATTAGGATACTATATGCCTATATGGTATTTTTACTATTAAAGGGGTTGTCCACCTTTAGGAAACACCATTTTTTTTCCTTGTATACATGTATTTGGGTCTAATTGAAAATATGTCGCCGTTTGCTTTCTATAGCCGCTGTGTTGCACTTTTTATTGCTGCAGGCAGAATGAGCTAAAGGGGTATTCCCATCTCCACGATCCTAACCTATCCCAATATGTAGTAGGTGCAATTATAATAATATCAAATATCTCCAATTAGAAATGTAGTATAGTTCTTCTCATTAGCTATGTCGCTTATCCCACGTGCAGGGTATTGCAGTAGCTTAGGTATCCATGGTTACAAGCACTAGCAACTGTCAATATATGAGTGTTCGTAACCATGGATACCTTAGCTACTGCAATGCCCTGCACATGGGGTAAGCAACATAGTGAATCAGAAGAACTATACTACATTTCTAATTGAGGTTATTTGTTAATATTATTATTATTACACCTGCTACATATTGGGATAGGATCTTGGAGATGGAAATACCCCTTTTAGCTGTGGACCTGTCAGTGAGATCATTCTGATGGTCCAAAGGGAAAGTTTCTTACTTTTTTTTATTATTTATGACCACTTGCGACATCAAACTAGATTCTGTAAAAGACAAACGATACAAAATTAATGAAACTATCAAGCAAAAATGATTTTTAGACCCAATGACATGTATTCAAGTAAAGCAAAAAAATTGTCCCCTTTATAAACGATGATAATGAATGTATAGCGACAACCTATACTGTAGTACGGCATGTAACAATAGGGGCGGTGAAACAGAAGGGGAGCGATGTTCTTTTCTGCTCGGCCATGCTCCACAGGTCTGAAAAGCTTCATATTTATTGGGGGAGAGTGAGCGCCAATGTTACGGAAGGACCTGACATCTGGGCCTATAAAATATATTTGGCAAAAGAAAAAAAAAAAGAAAAAAATAATCCATTAACTGCAAAACGTTAAAAGAAAAAACCATTCAGGCCATATACTGCTCCATAAATCAGAGGGCCGGGTCAGGAACAGCTTGTGCAATATTATCAGCAACCTAATCTGCCTCCACTGACATGGCAGCCGCTAAAAACCTCACGCAGAATCCGGCTCTCAAAGGCTTGGGGGTTATTAATGCTAATGACGGGAAAGATTACTTATGAGTGAGCACTAGAAGGGCTGCCATTAGCCGAGACTGAACTGCTTTCATTAGCTGCACATTTTGATTACACTTAATGATGTGAAGAGAGAAAATGGAGCAGCTCCGTGGTTGTCACATCCGTATAGACAGCGACAGACATCGCCCAGCTACGGTTCGCAGTCACATTGTGTTCCTGGGCATCGGTAAATACACCTGGATGAGGAAGATCAGGGTAATAATGGGCACATCTGCCAGGAGCCCTGTGTTTACCTGCAGCAGGTGCACTCCGACTATTGTGTACTGTGCAGCCGCGCCCAGACTTTGTATGGCAAGTCATAAAGGCCTGGTATACGGAGAA
The DNA here is from genome assembly GCF_039654945.1 of Dendrobates tinctorius. Classification (NCBI taxonomy): domain Eukaryota; kingdom Metazoa; phylum Chordata; class Amphibia; order Anura; family Dendrobatidae; genus Dendrobates; species Dendrobates tinctorius. The sequence continues at coordinate 42,745,449 of NW_027361810.1, read as the reverse complement.
CAATGAGGCGGGATGTCTGGCCTATTATGCTTTACTAATAAAAGGTCTGATATGTACATGACGGAGCTGTGACACCTGCTACTGGCTACAGAGACCAGGGAACATCCACACTGTGCAGACAAAAGTATCGGGGCACACATCTTAATCACTGAATTTTGTTTTTTTTCATGCATCCTCATTGCCCACAGTGTATATAATCTGGCCCCACGCCCCCAGCGTATATCATCCAGTCCTTCGCCCCCGATGTATAACCTCAGACCCCTCATCCCCAGAGTATATCATCTGGCTCCTCGCCCCTAGTGTACATCATCCGCACAAAGCGTATATTACCTGTCCCCACACCCCCGATGTATAACATCAGGTCCCTAATCCCCGGTCGATGTCTGGCCCCTCGTCCCTGTTGTATATCATTCAGTCCCTCGCCCCTGATGTATATCATCCGACCCCTCACCCCCGGTGTATATAATCCAGCCCCTCATCACTGGTGTATTACATCCGACCCCTCACCTCCATTATATTACATCTAACCCATCACCTCCGGTGTATATCACTCAGCCCCTCCTCAGTGGTGTATAACCTCTGGTCCCTCACCCCTGGTGTATAACATCCAGCCCCTCGCACCTGGTGTATAACATTTAGCCCCTCACCAGCTGTATATAGCCTCTAGCCCCTCACTCCTGGTGTATATCATCCAGTCTCTCACTCCCGGTGTAAAACATACAGCCCCCCACCAGCGGTATATAGCTTCTGGCCCCTCAAGCCTGTTGTATGACCTCTAGCTCCTCACCCCCCGGTGTATAACGTCCTGCCCCTCGCCCCCTGTATATGACATCTGGCCCCTCACCAACGGTGTATAACATCTGACCCCTCACCCCTGTTGTATAACATCCGGCCTCATTGCCCCCCAGTGTATAACATCCGGCCCCATTGCCCCCAGGGTATAATATGCAGCCCATCATCATGTCAGCTGCATTTACTGATATGTGACAGAGTGGCTGGTGGTAAGGAGTTCACTGATATCAGCATGGTCTTGTAATAGGAGCCACCGGGATAACAACGTTCATGACATTTCTTCCCTCCTAAATCTTCCCCAACATTTGTGAGCCCCATTGCCCACATGACGTTACAGAGTGAGGTCACCGAGACGAGTGTTCAGGAGCAGAGAGCAGAAAAGTCACCATTGCTCTGCTTCCTACATAACTGCAGAGTTCAAACCTCCTCTTTTATTTACATCAGCACAAATACTGCGCCCCTACCAGAAACTTCATGGTCAAGCAGCTGCATGCAGCCGTACATCACCAAGCACAACGCGGAACGTCAGATGGAGTGGTGCAAAGCTGCTACCACTGGACTCTGGAGAAAACGTGTTCTCTGTAGTGGCGGCTCACACTTTTCTCTCTGGCATCTGATGGATGAATCTGAGTTTAGTAAATGCCAGGAGAACATTACCTGCCTGACTGCATAGTGTCCGCTGTACAATTTGGTGGAGGAAGGATAGTGCTATGGGCTGTTTTTCATGGGTCTGACTCTCAGTTTCAGTGAAGAGAAATCTTGATGATTCAGCATGAAATACATTTTGGACAATTGTAGCTTCCGACTTTGTGGGAACGGTTTGGGGGTAGCCCTTTTGTGTTCCCCATCACTGCGCCCCAGCGGACAAGGTCCATTAAGACATGGATGGGGGAGTTTGGTGTGCATGAACATGACCGGCCGCACAGACCCTGAACCTAAACTCCATCCAACACCTTCGGCAAGAACTAGAACACAGAAAGTGATCCCGGCCCTCTCCTTCAACATCATTGCCTGACCTCACAAATGCTCTTCTGGATGAAGGTCAAAAAATTCCTACCGACACTGACAAAATCTTGTAGAAAATCTTTCGAGAAGAATGGAAGCTGCAAAGGGACCAAATATATATTTATGTATATAGGTTTAGAATGGGAGGTCATAAAAGCTCCTGTAAGTGTAATGTGTAGGTGTTCCCATATAGTCTACATTACACAGATTCATTAAGTGATTGTTTTAATAATCTTTTCAGCCTGAGAACCTTGCACCCTGGAGAACCCTGGCAAAATGTGATCAGCTGCTCATTTTCCCCACTGCGGCCATTATACCCCAAGGTCGGACAGAGCAAAATTTGAACAGGTCATTCTGGATGTGGACTTTGTATGTTCTCTTTGTGCTAGTGAGAGTTTCCTCCTGTATTCTAACCTATAGATACATTGACCCTCATAATTTGGGTACACCTTAAAACTATGGGATTTAGATTGTGACCCCATCGGCAATATAGGGATGTGCTACAGAATATGCCAGAGCTATATAAATAACTTGAACTAAATAAGTAAATTCAATAGGGCCTTGTCTGTCATTTCCAGCCTCCTTTGGGCAATCTTGCAGAAAATTGAAATGTGCCATGAAATCCCCTCCGCTGTACAAATATGGACATTTTTCATTTTTTTTCTGTAATAAATTCATACTTATCGCCATAGTTAAGCAGCTTTAGACCAAGAAAAGCCTAGTGCAGATATAATTACTTTATATTCGATCTGTCAAAAGCAAACAAAAAAAAACATCAGGAAATGCATCAACTCCGGGTTTAAGGAGCATTTTGATTCCTTTAAGGAACGTTAACCATGCAATGATTTGTCATTTTGAACTTGATGTATTAAAAGTATTCTCGTTAAATAGTTAGACAGCACATTACCTGAATAGCTTCATCTGATTCTCTATAAAGAGGATAATCAACGCGAAGCTGTCTCTTCACAATGAGAGTATATGCTTCACGTCCCACCGAGGGTCTATATATCCAGTCCCCCAGTGTACAGGATAGCGCCATCCATTCTCACGCGATGCCATTTAGCTTAATGAGATGTTTCCCTTGGTGTATCTTAAGTTTGCTTTTGATGAGGATTACACTGTTCTTAGTAAAGTGTTACCAAAGGAGAGACCTACAGCTCCAGAAGAACATAAATTGCTTATAGAGCAAATTTTAGAAAGACTCAGCAGATGTTCCAGGGTATTGATTCGAAGAGCCAAACCAAACCCGTAATGGCCAAGTAAGTCGCGCTGCCACAACTACAGGTAGCATAACCATGGGATAGGCTTTGCCATTGCAGACATTTAGTTTAAAAAGGAGTTGGGAGTGGGAAGAAGAGTCCACTGGGTGGGTCCCTGCTGGCTTCTCCCTGCCTGACTCTGCTTGATTGACAGGTCTGTAAATATATACTAAAAGAAGAGTCACCCTTCCACGACCAATGGGAAGAAGCTGACAGTGGCCAGTCCAGATGACTGTTCTCAACACTCCTGGCTCCTTTTTAAATCACAGTGTTTTCGAGTGAAACCTAGATGCTTGTAATGAGTGAACCTGACTCCATTTAATGCAACCTATGGTACGAGCAATATGAATCAGCTGGCAGCACATCGGGAACAGCAGCCCATGTGTTATCATGTTGTCTTCCCATCTGACTCTAGGGCAACTTCATTCTTTAATCAGTTGCTATTGCCTTAGGATAGTCCTTCAATTTAACTGTTTCTAACAGGCAGGACAGGGATTTATGAGTATAGCTCCCGTGTAATTCCACGTCTTTTTAGGCACAAAATTTATTTATTGCAAAAAAAAAAGGACTTTTTTTTAACAATTAAATACTTAAATTAAACTGCTGTTTAATTTGAATTTTTGGAGGCTTTTAGTCTTCTTTTGTGGCTTTGCTAATAGTTTAGTGTTAGGACTCGCCTCGCAAGTGTGAGGACCCATGACGTGGGTTGCGAGCTTGCGTATTTTGGCTAAAATATCGACCAATGCCTCACTATGTTTGTGTATTTTGTGCACTATATTTCTCGGGGTGCAGCCAAGCCCAAACATGTCTGGTCTAGTATAAGGGGTGTTCACACTGGGATGCAGTTAGAGAGTGCTGGCCAGCCAGCCTAATCGAAAAGTAGCGGCGTGACTAATAGGTTGAGAACCAGACACTATGCAGTACCCTTATGTGAACAGCACCCAATGCGGGCCTTTATTGTGCAAGTGTATACTGGGCAGTCACCCCCTCCAGGAATGGGTAGCTGGAGAGTGGCTGTTGATCTAGTATTTTGTACCTGTGTTGCTAACATCTTGCTATATGGGCTGGCTGCACCCTGTAGTGCATTTGTTCCAAGATCTAGGCAGGTAAGCGGTGCTACCTTTTTTCTGCTGTTTAATTAGAATTTTTGGAAGCTTTTAGTCTTCTTTTGTGGCTTTGCTAGTAGAGTTTTTTATTTAATTTAGTCAAATTTTTTTAAAAGTCACTTTTTTTTTGCAGAAAATAGATTGTGCCCTAAGCACAAAACCATAATCATAAAGGTGAGAATAATTTAGTTTACAACTGTAACAGTACTGTATTTATTTTACTTCCTTATATAGCGCCCTCACATTCCACAGCATTTTATAGACATTATTTTATTGTTTCTCTCTTTTATGTCCATTGTATTTCCCAGATGCCACTTCTCCTATTCTCCTATACTACAGTTTATTAATTACTCATTTCTCATCAAGCAGACCAATCTTACAGATGATAAAATTGGTTTGCTTTGACCAGGTACCACTCACAGTTATTCTGTTATGATAGAACTAATTCTCATTTTCCACTTCTGTTAAGAATGTCTAAAGTAAAACCTTTCTATTTCCTATAATGGATATTTCAATCAGATCCACTGACCATTTTCTCTGTGATCTAGATTAATAAAGATCTGACTGGACTGAAATTGGTCTGATATCTCAATGTATAAAGGGACTTTATAACCTGACCTAAAAATTAGATAGCCATTAGCAGAATGATCTTTTGGCGGACAGCCATCTCAGCCGACATCCCCGAACAGAGAAGTGCTCGCTTGGCTGAGATCTCATGTGTTCCCTACAAGAAAGCCATCTTCTGACCCGTCGGCTGGCTGATCATCTCATGGAGAATAACGTGATCGGCAGTCCACAATCGGATATTCTGAATCGACATCTCTCCCGACCATACACATAAGACTATTAGCCAAACCCAACGATATTGGTGGGTTTGGCTGACATAAGTCTAATCTGTATGGCCTGCTTTAGTGACTCCATATGCATGAAACTAACGTCGCCTGAACCTGTTAATACTGGTAGGCAGTCTAATGTTTATAGGGTAGTCCCGACAGATGATGTTGGAGGAGATAAGGATCCGGCATGTCCGATTTCGTACTGTAGATCCTTTTGTTCTCGTTGGGATAAGTCACCACCAGAAGAGTTTAGAGGAGGCTCTCTCGTAGAGGACACAAGAGCGCTTGGCAGAGTGAGCACTCCTGTGTATGGAGGAATCAGGAGATATAGCTGAAGGCCCCTTACAGTGCTTGTGTTCATTTGGTCATTGGTGAATACATGAAAATTACCATGAACCTGATGCTGAAATCAATGTTACAGAATACAATACATATATAATAATGTATAACAGTCCAGAAAATAATGTACCTGTCCTAACTCCATACTTCAACGTATCTCTGCAGTCCACCAGGATCTGCTCAAGTGACTCAGGGTTGTCCGAAAGCTCCAGGTTGAAACCCTCTATTCCTTCCAGAAGCTGGTGTGGATGGTGAAAGTCTAAGACTTTGGTGGATCTATCAAAGGTTTTCCTTACATAGTTCATGAGAATATCAACCACCTCCAGAAGAAACTGCATGGTGGGTTCTTCTCCATTCTTGGCAGGCAGTAAATCTGCAGAATAAACAAGCTATTAGCGGTCTAGCCTTTAAATCTGCAGAAGCAGAAGATGGATCACCAAGTGGCGGGTGTCAGCTTGGTGCCGGGATCTTTATATATGACTTAGACTAGGGGAATACAAATTGTCTGCACAAAATACTAAGTGCGCAGTCACCCATCACCCTGACAGTTGTAGCCCTTTCTCATTTGGAATTAGCCATATTTCTCAGTCTAATCTCATCTCAATACTAATCATCTCCCGTGTTAGCGTCATTAAGTATTGAAGTCTTATGCAGACATTTTGAGTTTACAGATATAGGATATATTTTTTTCATAGACAGGAATGCAATTTGATATAGAATTTCTTCAAGGCAAAAGATGCAAAAAGGGACATAATATTTCACAATAGAAACTTACAAGAATATATTCACAAATAGCATTGGCTCCAGTATTGTGAGGCTAAGAGGAGTCATATCAACCTATGGTACCTGAAAGGTAATGTACGGGTAGTAAAAAGCTGCCGGGACTATGGTTAGTTTTCAGAATAGCGCATAAGTAAATTTGAGGACATTGTTACCCCTACACAAATAGAAGACTTCAAATAAATGTATTATTAAGCAACACACATACATATTACAATGATAAATTACAATGATTAAGGTGAAATAGATACTCAAATATTATAATACATATATAACATACATAAAAAAACAGGATAATATGGAGGGAACATCCAACCAGAGGCATGAGCTGCTAACTACATAGATAAAATTACAATACAGTTGTGAATATGTGGTTAATTTAGTTATTTCTTTATTTTAGTTATTTATAAAGCACCATCATCAATGTTCCTATTTGGAGTAATAATCTAAATTCCCTATTATGTCATTAGAGTAGGGGAAGAAACCAGATCACCCTGAGGAAGACTAAGCAAACACATGGAGAACATACAAACTCCTTGCAGATGTGGTCCTTGGTGGGATCTACACAGACACGGGTAGAAGGGCAATGTGAAGAAAAACCTAGCAAAAAGCAAGAAGTGTATACATTGAATAGCCAGTAAGCACAAAAAGCAGTGCACAAAGGTAGATAAAAACAATGTGATGCATCACAATCCCAATGGATGTTTCGCCAATAGCTTCTTCATGAGGGAGCATCCATCTAAACTTTTTTATGGGGGAAGTTCCCCCGCGAGGAAGCTATAGGGAACATACATCAGGGCTGTACTGCATTACTGATTTGTATATACATTTGTGCACTTTTGCATCCTGACGTACATTTTGCCTATAAGCATCCTCATGGTGGAGTAAGCTATAAGCAAAACATACTTCAAAGTTGTTCTGCATCTCATGGTTTTTATTAACTTTCATGCACATTTGCATTCAGACTAACATTTTGCCTATAGTATAATCATGGGAGGAGTTTCCCCTATGAGTAAACTATAAGCGAAACATATATCAAAGTTGTGCAGCATCTCATGGTTTGTATTAACTTTTGTGCACTTTTGCATCTTGACTTACATTTTTCCTATAGTATAATAATGGGAGGAGTTTCTCCTATGAGTAAGCTATAAGCGAAACGTAAGTCGAAGTTGTGCTGCATCTCATGATTTGTATTTACCTTTTTGCACCACTTTTTTTTAGCGTACTGGCTATTGAATGTATGATTTGGTTGCTTCTATACTCCTTGTAGTTTTCTGGAATTTACTTCATGCTGCCCTAACTATATTACAATATACTACAATTCTATATTAAATGATAGATTAACCACATTATTCACAACAGTGTATTACTGGTTAACCATGTAGTTTGTAGCTCATTTTTCAGTGCGGGTTTCCCCTCCATATTATTCTTTTTTATGTATGCTTTTATATGTATTATGATAATAAAGTATTTTACATTTAATATTGCATATTGTGGAATATTTGCAGAATATTTGCAGAAGTTTAACATGACGCATTAATAGATTTTTGCTGGTTCAGCAGATAATGGTTCATTTTTTAGTATAGTGAATAAGTTGTACAATTTTTCAACATAGTTTTTTAATTAATTACAATTTTCAAAACCTCTGCTTGTTAGAACATAATTGTTTAATTATAGTAGATAAAAAGAATGATGTAAAAGCAGCACGGTGGCTCAGTGGTTAGCATTGCAGCGCTGGGGTCCTGGGCTCGAATCCCACCAAGGACAACATCTGCAAGGAGTTTGTATGTTCTCCCCGTGTTTGCGTGGGTTTCCTCCCACATTCCAAAGACATACTGATAGGGAATTTAGATTGTGAGCCCCATTGGGAACAGTGATGATAATGTGTGCAAACTGTAAAGCGCTGCGGAACATGTTAGCGCTATATAAAAATAAAGATTATTATTATTAGTTATATCCGTAATAGCCTTTTAAATGATCACGACAGTAAGATACTCTTAGGCTACATTCTCACGATGAGCTTTTGGTGAGTTTTGGATGTTGACCATTTCTGCACCCATTAATCGAAATAGGTTACTTAAAAAAAAAAAAACTCACCAAAAACACATTGTGAGAACTTAGCCTTATAAGAAAATTACTGACATTTTAAAATAATGATGTATAAACAGTCCATCATTTATAAAACCACCCTTGTATGAGTAACCAGCACAAAAACAATCAAAAAGTTTACTAATTGAGTGCAAAAAAAACACATTTGGAATTTGATTTTTTCATTTTGATAAAACTGAGCGAAAATAGTTATAATGCTGGACAAATCATACAAAATATGGAAAACTAATATAATTGTTTTAATAGTCACTCAATATAGACACTGAATCAAAAATACACCATATTTTGAAAGGGAACGCACTAGTTTAAAAAAATTGTCCATCAATATTGAGAAGCTTTGGCACCCAATGAGTAGAAGAAGAGTTGAGCCTTACCTCTGGCGTACAGGTTGGAGAAATCGGTTTCGGTATGTTTGAACCTAGATTCTGTCTCAATATTCTCGCAGACCAAGAGATTTTTGGATGACTGTCTCTCCTTGAAGGAGCTGACGATTCTGCTCCTGTCCTCCAAGCTGTTATTCCTCTGCAGGAAGCCTACATTATTACAAACAGAACAAGTCACGGGCAGGCTCTTGTCATCCCTCAGCATGGTGATACAGGGATGGACACAAATTCTGGCTTTGGAACAGGAGATCAAATGTGAGGTTACCCCCGTGAACTCCTAACCAGGCCTATAGAAAGGGCTATTTATGGGTTTATCGGAAAATAGGAGGTTGATCTACAAGTGACATCAGCCAACATTGAAAAAAAAAAAATCCAGTCATGCAAAGGACAAATGAATTCTCCATCATTTGGTGCAGAGGTAAATTCTTATTAAGTTGATCAGACAGATTCCACTTCACTAATCAGCCACTGGGAAGCGGTTCAGGATGAGTCAATGCTATTACAGCCTCCAGGCAAAGTTTATGGACTGAGCAGACAGATAGACGGGGTAGCGATGTGTGATTAATAGCCGGACCACTTCCACTCACCCTCCTGTTGCTGGTTCCTAAAGAAAGGATAATAAAATCCTTATCTTCTCCCATAACACTCACTCATTTGTTATACATCTTTAGACTCCAGAAGGGTAAATTAATATTTGTGACAAGGCCGATTAGGGACATAGTGGGAATTGGAATCCAAGCAGAGGTTGCTGGTCACGTTTTCCGGTCGATTCTAGTTTTAAAGGACACGACCCCGGTAATTAATTGCCATGCCTTGTATTATCCGGTTGACGGAGGGGAAATGCCAGTATTTCATTTTGGAAGTATGGATGGCAAGAAGAACAAACAAATCAATTTTGGAACATATGAAGCCAGACTTGTCACTCGAAGCAAGGATCACCAAGATACGACATGCCTACTTTGGACACATCATACAAAGAGAGCAATCACCGGAGAAGGACATCATGGTCGGAAGAATAGAAGAAATGATTCAAAGAGGAAGACCAGCAACCTGATGGTTTTATAATATCAAGATAATAGCGCAGAAGACTCCGGTGGACCTATCTAGACTTGCACAAGATCGATCCTCCTACAGATCTTTCATCCATCAAGTCACCATGACTCAAGAGCAAGCCGATGGTCGTTAAACAATATAATAAATTGGAGCTGCAATTTTAGAGAATGAATTATAACATTGGGGAACTGTGAACAAAATATAGAGCACCTTGTCCCATTTGGAACTTCACAAAGCATTTATTTTCGGTAGTTGGGTAGGTTTTGGGGCAGATTTATTAACATGGTCTAAAATAAAGGTGCGATTTATCCCATAACTACAGTAAATCTAACCCAGATTTGGGAAAAGTCATCAAATAACATATTAGTGCTACACTATATCCAGGAAAAAAGATTGAGACAACTACAAGATTGTCACAATAGCATGTAATATATTTGCCCCCATGGCAGAGATGGTAACCACAGTGTCCATGTTCACTATCACATAATGTCAAAGTACTTCCACCAACCGAAATATTTATTTAAAGGACTTATATAAAACAATGGCCACCTGGCAGGGATCAAATCTGGTAATAGTGATTGTCTTCGTTCTTGATCCCCTTTCCATTACCCTTGTGTCCATTTACCCTCCCCTGTTTCCTTACACTGTATTGCCTATGGGGAAGGGAATACTTTATAAGTTTGAGCCTCCTAGCAGATTATGGTATGGATCATCTATTCGACACTGTTTTTGCCCTTTTCTTTTGTTTTGTAAAATAAAAGATTCTGGATCTCAAGATATATTTGGTACTAAAGTGGGGAAATATTTTAAATAAAATGTTAATTTTAATATGGTGCAGTGGATATCCAGGCGGCCAAAACCACCTCTGTTTTAACCGATTTATGTACCGAATTCTGCAAACCCTGTCTAATGAGGAAAGGTTGCAGGATTTGGGAATGTTTAGTTTGCAAAAGAGAAGACTGAGAGGAGACTTAATAGCTGTCTACAAATATCTAAAGGGCTGTCACATTGTAGAAGGATCAACTTTATTCTCATTTGCACAAGGAAAGACTAGAAGCAATGGGATGAAACTGAATGGGAGGAGATACAGATTAGATATTAGAAAAAACTTTTTGACAGTTAGAGTGATCAATGAGTGGAACAGGCTGCCACGAGAGGTGGTGAGTTCTCCTTCAATGGAAGTCTCCAGAGGCTGGACAGACATCTGACTGGGATGATTTAGCGAATCCTGCTTTGAGCAGGGGGTTGGACCAGATGGCCCAGGAGGTCCCTTCCAACTCTTCGATTCTATGATTCTATGATTCTTAACACGTGCAACTTCAATTAACTTTGATTTTTTAACCACAACTCAAATTGATTTTTTGTTTTACTTTAGTGACAGTATAGTGTTTCAAATTAGACATTTATGTAAAATACTTTCCAATTTATGTCTGGTGCAACCGTTTCCACAAGATTAGTTTATATCTTAAAATGGTTTTCAGGCAACTTGATCTCATTTGATAGATAATGATTATGCGATCAACTGAACAATCTGCAAATCACTTTATTTAAAAATAAAAGCAATGACTTTCTTTCCACTGCCTGTTGTAAAGTCTAATCCCTCTCTATCAGCAGAGATGCCAAGAAGGATTACAGGAATAGGAGAGGGGTTTAGTATCTCTGCTCTTGTTCTCCTGTCTATCAGACTGTGCTCAAGAATGACAAAGATTTTAGTTCAGGGCAGGCAAGCTATTGGACAATGGCAGAAGCAAAGCATATTGGGAAGTCAAGGAAAAGTTCCAGCAACAGTAGTGCTGATGGAATGTCGATGAAGAACTCAAATCCTGAGAATGATGTCAGTTCCTGGACATATGAGACTGGTATGTGCAACAAAAACAATTCTATCTTGTTATGGGGGATGAGGGCAATTTTCTAAAGGTCCACTTTAAAGATAGCCAACCGTTGATGTGATTTTGTAGCAGGGTCCCCTACCACAATATTTTTTATTTTTAAAGAGGTGCAATGTTTAGACTTCATGTTTTAGGATAGGGACTGTGGTGGCAATATAAATGGCAGATGGGACCATTTTGCCTATTCATCTATTTGTACACCTATATGTGCCTTTTTCCTGAATCTTGTAAGCAGAGTACACCATATCCAAAACTGACATTGTAACGAGCTGAAACATCGCAGTGTGGGGTACAGCACGCAAGCATCCCATAAGCAAAGCATCACAGAAGATAAGCATCCAGCAAAACGGCAGTTATACATGGCATGGAATTAACATTCATCTTCTCTCTTCACACAGGTAATCAACTGAGCCACCCTGCATGTATTTACTCCATTCACTGCCAGCAAGCAGCCTGAATGATACAACTTCCCACCTCTGCTGCCTCTATTTCTCTGATGTAATATATCCAAATGGTAATCAACTGAGCCACCCTGCATGTATTTACTCCATTCACTGCCAGCAAGCAGCCTGAATGATACAACTTCCCACCTCTGCTGCCTCTATTTCTCTGCTGTAATATATCCAAATGGTAATCAACTGAGCCACCCTGCATGTATTTACTCCATTCACTGCCAGCAAGCAGCCTGAATGATACAACTTCCCACCTCTGCTGCCTCTATTTCTCTGATGTAATATATCCAAATGGTAATCAACTGAGCCACCCTGCATGTATTTACTCCATTCACTGCCAGCAAGCAGCCTGAATGATACAACTTCCCACCTCTGCTGCCTCTATTTCTCTGCTGTAATATATCCAAATGGTAATCAACTGAGCCACCCTGCATGTATTTACTCCATTCACTGCCAGCAAGCAGCCTGAATGATACAACTTCCCACCTCTGCTGCCTCTATTTCTCTGCTGTAATATATCCAAATGGTAATCAACTGAGCCACCCTGCATGTATTTACTCCATTCACTGCCAGCAAGCAGCCTGAATGATACAACTTCCCACCTCTGCTGCCTCTATTTCTCTGCTGTAATATATCCAAATGGTAATCAACTGAGCCACCCTGCATGTATTTACTCCATTCACTGCCAGCAAGCAGCCTGAATGAGACAACTTCCCACCTCTGCTGCCTCTATTTCTCTGCTGTAATATATCCAAATGGTACAACTCCATACTTCTGCTGCTTGACCATTTTGCTGCATATTTAAATGTGCTTGCTAAAGCTTTGGTATAATTCATTTGTTGCACTGTATGTAATACTTACTGCTTTAGATCTGTGACTGGGGCCTTTCTAGATCTTATCAGGTGGAAGGTGCTATAGCATTTTGCCACATCTTGGTCTAGTGCCTTTGATCATCTAACCATCCCCTGGTGTGCTGGCCCCAGCTGCCAAATTATACCCAACCATCTCCCACAATCCCTCTCTCCTGACCCTGTAGTGTGGCCTATATATGTAGTAGTTGCTAAGGGGAAGCACGCAGTGTGGGGTACAGCACGCAAGCATCCCATAAGCAAAGCATCACAGAAGATAAGCATCCAGCAAAACGGCAGTTATACATGGCAGTTAGTCAGGGCAGGAGTCAGGTAACCCACACCTTGCCTTCCCCTTTAACCATGTGCTTTATTTTTATCCTCCTGTGTTCCCTTGCCATCCACATTCATCACCCTATCCCCCCTCCATCACGACTCATACACATCAGCCCCTCTATACTTCCCTCTCCCATGTACAGCTCCCACACACTCCTCACCTTCCTGAGAAACCTCAGCCCATCTTGCCCAAACACATCGCAGAAAAAAACTACTTACAATTCCAACAACTATTGGCTCTTTATCTTCCTTCTCCTACTGATTTCAGGGGACATCTCCCCCAACCCTGGTCCACCATCCCCCAACCTCGACCCCTACCCTACCTCATATCGAAACCACAATAATCTGATTAACATTACTTGCACTCCCTCATCTCAATCTTTTAATTGTGCCCTCTGGAATCCACGGTCTGCTTGTAACAAGCTTCCTTTCCTACACAACTACTTTCTGAACAACTCTCTTAATCTGTTGGCCCTCACTGAAACCTGGATTCAGGATTCTGACACTGTCTCTCCTGCTGCCATTTCCTACGGTGGCTTACAATTCTCTCACTCCCCGAGACCCACAAACAGACCTGGTGGTGGAGTTGGCATACTCCTGTCCCCACAATGCACTTTCCAGGTCATCCCCTCAGTCCCATCACTCTTATTCCCTTCTTTTGAGGTCCACACCATCAGGCTCTTCCGTCCCCTCTCCCTCAGGGTAGCGGTCATATACCGGCCCCCAGGCTCACCCACCCTCTTCCTTGACCACTTTTCAGCCTGGCTGCCACACTTCATGTCCTCAGAACTACCAACCCTCATCCTGGGAGACTTCAACATCCCCATTAACAGCCCTAATTCCACATCTGCATCCCAGCTTCTATCACTAACCACCTCTCTAGGCCTCTCACAGCTTTCAACCTCTGAGACACATAAGGACGGTAACACCCTTGATCTGGTCTTCTGCCGGCTCTGTTCAATCTCCCACCTAAACAACTCACCGCTTCCACTCTCTGACCACAACATTCTCTCCTTCACGCTCACAAATCCTCGCCCACCCCAGCTCATTCCTACCTACCACACAGTCAGAAATCTACAAGCTATTAACCCTTAGACACTTTCAGGTTCCCTACACTCATCTCTGTCCCCAATCTCCTCTCTTTCCTGTCCTAATCTGGCTGTTCATCACTACAATGACACCCTTAGAAGCACCCTTGACCAAGTAGCTCCCCTCACCCTCAGAACCTCCAAACACAGAGTAAAAGAGCCCTGGCTCACATCGCAAACTCAACTTCTCCAGCGATGCTCCAGGAGTGCTGAACGCCTATGGAGAAAAACCCGCACACCAGAAGACTTCATCCACTTCAAATTTATGTTAAGAACCTATAACGCTGCCCTTCACCTTGCCAAACAGACCTACTTCACCACCCTGATCTCCTCACTAGCCAACAACCCCAAGAAACTTTTTGACACTTTTCACTCCCTCCTCAGGCCAAAAGCACAAGCCCCTATCACAGACATTTGTGCTGATGACCTGGCCTCCCACTTTACAGAAAAAATAGATAATATCCGTCAAGAAATCTGCTCCCAACCACCAAGTGCTGTGACTCCCATCCCTTCCTACATCTCCCCTGGCTCACTCTCCACATTTGATCCCATAACAGAAGAAGAAGTCTCCAGACTCCTCTCTTCTTCTCGTCCGACTACATGCACTACCGACCCCATTCCCTCACATCTCCTCCAGTCTCTCTCTCCAGTCGTCACAACCCACCTAACTACAATCTTTAATCTCTCCCTCTCCTCGGGCATTTTCCCATCCTCCTTCAAACACGCCATCGTTACTCCACTACCAAAGAAACCTGCTCTCGACCCATCCTGCACAAACAACTACAGACCAGTCTCCAATCTCCCCTTCATCTCTAAACTTTTGGAACGCCTAGTTTACTCCCGCCTTACCCGTTACCTCTCCATTCACTCCCTTCTAGACCCTTCACAGTCCGGCTTCCGCCCCCTACATTCGACTGAAACTGCACTCATCAAAGTGACCAATGATCTTCTGACAGCAAAACGTAACGGTGACCACTCTCTGCTCATTCTTCTTGACCTATCTGCAGCTTTCGATACTGTTGACCACCATCTCCTACTCTCTAGGCTCCAGTCACTAGGCATTAAGGACACTGCACTCTCCTGGTTCTCTTCCTATCTCTCTGACCGCTCCTTCAGTGTTTTGTTCTCTGGCTCCACGTCATCTCCTCTTCCTCTTGCTGTCGGGGTACCTCAGGGCTCAGTCCTTGGCCCCCTTCTTTTCTCTCTCTACACGGCCCCAATTGGTCAGACCATCAGCAGATTTGGCTTTCAGTACCATCTTTATGCTGATGACACACAACTATACACGTCTTCCCCCGACCTTACCCCCGCTGTACTACAGAACGCCAGTGACTGTCTGTCCGCAGTCTCCAATATCATGTCCGCTCTCTATCTGAAACTCAACCTCTCCAAAACTGAACTTCTTCTGCTCCCGCCGTCTACTAACCTCCCTAAATCTGACATTTCCTTCTCCGTGGGTGGTACCACAATAACACCCCGGCAGCAGGTGCGCTGTCTGGGTGTTATGTTTGACACCAATCTCTCCTTTACATCCCATATACAATCCCTTGCCCGCTCCTGCCGCTTACACCTAAAGAACATCTCTAGAATCCGCCCTTTTCTCACTATGGAAACAACAAAAACCCTCACTGTTGCATTGATCCACTCTCGCCTGGATTACTGCAACGCTCTACTAATTGGCCTCCCCGTCACTCGACTATCCCCTCTCCAGTCCATACTCAATGCAGCAGCCAGGATCGTCCATCTGGGTAATCGGTACTCGGACGCGTCCGCTCTTCGCCAGTCCTTACATTGGCTGCCCATTCATTATAGGATCCAATTCAAAGTACTTGTTCTCACCCACAAAGCTCTCCACAGTGCGGCACCCCCTTACATCTCTTCTCTCATTTCTGTCTATCGGCCTAGCCGATCGCTGCGCTCTGCAAACGACTTTCGACTAACCTCTGCACTAATCCGAACCTCCCACTCCCGACTCCAAGACTTCTCCCGTGCTGCTCCTATCCTCTGGAATGCTCTACCCCAAGAAATCAGGACTATCCATAATTTGCATAGTTTTAGGCGCTCCCTCAAAACACACCTGTTCAGAGCGGCCTATCACATTCACTAATCAAAGTCATTCTCTGTGTAAGTGTGCGTGCGTAGCCCATTCACTATCTCCATCCATCCTTCACTCCTGCAAGATGGCTGGACCTTCATTGTAAATACACCATTGTAAATACACACCTGTACTCTGTATCTCCCTCACCTCATTGTAGATTGTAAGCTCTCACGAGCAGGGTCGTCTCATTTCATCTTATTTTGCTTCAATTATTGTATTGTTAACGTTGTTACTTATGACTTGTGTTTTGAAACTGTTAAACTGTAAAGCGCTGCGGAATATGTTGGCGCTATATAAATAAAGATTATTATTATTATTATTAAAGATCAATAGCCAATTAGAATGATTGTCCCAATTTTCCAGAAATTTCCTAAACTGCTGAATCTACACATAATTTGGGCAATGAGTATCACCAACTGACTGCTGTTCGGATGCCATCGGAGACAGAATGCTCTGCCAATTAATTTTACTGTCAACATCCATTTTCTCAGCGTTGTACACAGAGGCTACCAAGAACCGAGGGGCCATTAGGGCAACAATTGCTGACAGGGTATAATATTTTAATTGTTGCCAGTGATTCTTAGCCTGCGCCAATTTACTTGCTTTTTTTTCTGGAAAAGACTGGCTTAAGTGTATTTGTACACAGCATCTTTAAGACACCGGCGGAAATGCAGAGGTTTCCAAATTGAAAATGCTGCAAGTATCAGTGCTCGCTCCCCTAAAGCGTCTTCACCGGCTTATTTTCAGTCATTTTTGTGGTGATTTTGGAGCTTCTTCAAAGTTTTTGAACTCAGAAGTGGTCAAAAGAAGTGACCTAAGACAGAACATGTGCACAGCAATGTCATTTTGAAATTGCCGTGCATTATGTTCAATTTTTGCGGCACTTTTTATGCGGACTCCAGATGGAATCTACCTGAAACTTGAAAAAGTTGTCATCACAAAATTTTGAAGATGTACAGTATGGTCAAAAGTGTTAGCACCCTTGAAAATGATCCAAAAAATTAAGCATTGCTCCCAGAAAATTATTGCAATTACACAATGTCTTGTTATACATATATTTATTTCATTTGTGTGTATTGTAACAATGCAAACAAAAACTGAAAAAAAGGCAAATTAAACAAAATTTCACACAAAACTCCAAAAATGGGTTGGACAAAATTGTTGGCTCCCTCAACTTAATATTTGGTAACACATCCTTTTGAATAAATAACTGCAATCTGTCACTTCCTATAACCATCAACTTCTTACACTTCTCATCTGGAATTTTAGACCACTCTTCTTTTGCAAACTTCACAAGGTCTCTCATATTTGAAGATGCCTTGTTCCAGCAGCAATTTTAACATCACTCCACAGGTGATCAATGGGATTTAGATCTGCACTCATTGCAGGCCACTTCAGAACTCTCCTGCACTTTGTTTCCATCCATTTCTGGGTGCTTATTGAAGTATGTGTGGGGTTTGTGTCCTGCTGGAAGAGCCATGACCTAGGACAGAAACCCAGCTTTCTGACACTGGGCACTACATTGCGGCCCAAAATTCTTTGCTAATCTTCAGATTTCATGATTCCTTGCACACAGTCAAGTCACCCAGTGCCAGAGGTAGCAAAACAACTCCAAACCATGTTTGAATTTCCAC
Organism: Dendrobates tinctorius; assembly: GCF_039654945.1. NCBI lineage: Eukaryota > Metazoa > Chordata > Amphibia > Anura > Dendrobatidae > Dendrobates > Dendrobates tinctorius. Next base: position 42,727,442 of record NW_027361810.1, on the reverse strand, counting down.
CATATTTGACTGCAGGTACAGTGTTTTTTTTTCTTTCTAGGCCTCATTCCGTTTTTGGTAAACAGAATGATTATTCTTTGCCAAAAAGCTCTGTCCTTGTCTCTTTTGTCCACAAGATGCTTTCCCAGAAAGATTTTGGCTTTCTCACATACCTTTTGGCAACTGCAGTCTAGCTTTTTTATCTCTCTGTGTCAGCAGTGGGGTCCTCCTGGGTCTCCTGAAATAGCATTTCATTTCATTCAAATGTTGATGGATAGTTTGCTGTGACACTGATGCACCCTGTGCCTCAGGACAGCTTGAATTTCTTTAGAACTTGATTGGGTCTGCTTATCCACTATCCGGACTATCTTGTGTTGCAACCTTTCATCAATTTTTCAGATTTTCTCTGCTGTCCACATCCTTGGGTTTAGCTACAATCCCATGGGTTGTAAACTTCTTGATTATGTTGTGCACCATGGACAAAGGAACATCAAGATCTCTGGAGATGGACTTGCAACCTTGAGAGTGTTGATATTTTTGAACAATTTCAGTTCTAATGTCCTCAGACAGTTCTCTTCTCCTCTTTCTGTTCTCCATGCTTAGTGTGACACACACAGGCACACAATGCAAACAGCGAGTCAACTTCTCCCCTCTTTATCTGGTCTCAGGTGTGATTTTCATATTGCCCACACTTGTTACTTGTCACAGGTGAGTTTGAACGAGCACCCCATGCTTGAAACAAAGTTGTTTACCCACAATTTTGGAAAGTTGCCAAAAATTTTGTCAGACCTATATTTTGGGTTTTATGTGAAATTATGGCCAATTTGACCTTCTTTCTTTTATTTTTGTGTTGTCTCAATATCCGAAAAAGGAAATAAACATGTGTATAACAAAACATGTGTAATTGCAATAATTTTCTGGGAGAAATACTTCATATGGAACAATTTCAAGGGTGCCAACACTTTAGGGCATGATTGTATATTCATGGTGTGTAGAACTAAGGAAAATGTAGGATAACAAGCTGACCTTTACATTTCCAAAATTTCTCCTCTCCTTAATTTGCTGCCATTATAGCAGACCACGAGAAGTCATTCTTTTTCATCCCTACTGTACTTTGGCTTTGTTGGTTTTCCGCCCATTCGGACAAGTAATTGCATCCTTGCACTGCCTCAGACTTAGTCACATCTCCAGCAAGGGCATTCATTTATTACCGCCTATTGCTCTTCAACACCATCCAGATAGCGGGACTGGATCTGTTGCCAGGCAACAGGATTTTTTCTTTTTGCATGTTAAAGCTACACACAGCGACAGGGTAATTTGCATTAACAAAATTAGCTCAACCGCACATTAAAAACCATAAGTTCATTCACTATGCATCGTGCCAGCGGTTAAGCGGCAGCTACTGTTTTTTTTTATTAATTTGGTTCTCGTGCTTTTGGTATTTATGAGACTATGGGATACAAGCTACATTGCATCGGGTGTATTACATGAATGTTCGCAGCTGTTATTGCATCTCAAAGCTACGTGTCCAAAAATTATCCCCTTCCCACTGCAGACAATCTTCATTTTTCTGCTTTTTTAATTTTTTCCCTTCCCTTCTTGCAAGTAAGCTATGGGAATTATTTCACATGAGAACTTTTTTTTTTGCAGGGCAAGTTGTAGTTTTTAGACACCAATAATCTACTGAAAAATAGAAAAACATTCCAAAGGCTGTGAAAAAAAAATGGAATTCTGCCATTGTTTTTTGGGGGTTTTGCTTTTACTGCTTAAAAATTACCCAGTAACATGATTCTGGCACCAGTTTTAGAGGTTTGCTTTTTTGAGGAAAGCTGTAGCTCTCATTGGTATAATCATGGGGTACATATGATTTTCTATAGCATTTTTTGGCTGACGTGCAGCAAATGAAAATAGAAACAGCAATTCTAGCATTTAGATTTTTTTTTTGCTTTCCAAAGTTTACATCAGGGGATAAACGGTAATTTTATACAGTGGGTACGGAAAGTATTCAGGCCCCTTTAAGTTTTTCCCTCTTTGTTTCATTGCAGCCATTTGGTACATTCAAAAAAGTTCATTTTTTTTCTCATTAATGTACACTCTGCACCCCATCTTCACTGAAAAAAAAACAGAAATGTAAAAATTTTTGCAAATTTATTAAAAAAGAAAAACTGAAATATCACATGGTCTTTTTTTGGAAGTGGCAAGACCAAATATGTTTATTTTTTTCTGTATTTGGAAATCAAGCTTTTTTGGCCAAAAAAGACAACAAAAACGCTGCAAAACCTGCTTATGTTAGCAGCCTCTTTACTGCCAACAGAGCAGGTTTTGCCGGAAAAAAAAAAACGCAACGTGTGAACATAGCCAAAGTCAATGAAACTCAAATGCAAAAAATATTTTTAAAATCCATGCAAGTTTTGATGGACATCAGTCAAGCTGGTCTGGAAGGGATTAGGGATGACAAAGAAGTAAAAAATATTGCAAGTGTTATGCACAATATCCTTAGCAATCAGATTATTAGACATGACGCATTGGTTCAATTCAAAGTTGAATGGCTCAATAGAGAAAGCACAACGGGGAAGCTGAAGAGTCAACCTGGCAGCAGTCATGTCATGCCATTACCAATGCAAATTGTCTCTGCAGAGAAAAAGAAGACTTGAACTCAAGTGCCACCTATTGGAAGTAGCAATCCGAAATCTCAGTATCGACCCTTTAACGAGCCTTGCCACATGAGTTAGGATAAAAGCCAAACCAGAATCTCAATTTGCACACCTGTGTTTCGGGTTGTTGCTCCTCCTCAGTGCAAAGCAAGAGATCTGATTTTGAAATATGAGAGGCATCAGACTTGGGTCAAAGGGCTAACCAAAAATAACCTCTTGGGGTACATGACAACCTGCAAGGATAGGTCCAATATATCAAAATGGCATGGAACTGGTTGATGTGTTCTACCCCAATAATGCCACTCAAAGTGTTACATGAGATCACCCTGGAAATATCCCCCATTATAGCAGTGTCCTTGTAATGCTGTGCTCAATCTATTCTATTGTGAAAACATAGCTGGAATAACATTAGGACTCACCCTTATGTTTCCGAACATAGGTTACCGACCACCTCTGCAGACCAGTCTATCAGCGGTTTCCTAGGCAAGGAACATGCCATTGCAAGCTCTTTGCTACCAATGGATCAGGCCAGTGTCAATGGTCATGTACTCCTCCGATGCTGCAGAGGAGCACAGGGACACTTATATATGAGCATTGGAGAGCATACGGTCTGGGTCAGGGGTGCAACAATGCCGTTGCTCCAAACTGTCAATCATTCATGGTGCACCACCCCCAGGCAAGATGGAAGCAAGGAAATAAATGAGAACAATCCTTTTATAAGAAATGTGTTGTTAGGCTATGTGCACGCGTTGCGGATTCCGCTGTGGGTTTTTCCGCGCGGAAACGCAGGTAAAACCGCAGGTAAAGTGACCTGCGGTTTTCCTGCGGTTTATTCTGCGGTTTTGCCCTGCGGTTTCACACCTCTACTATGTTAAAGGTGTGAAACCGCTGCGGAATCCGCCCAAACAATTGACATGCTGCGGTTTGTAAACCGCAGCAAAACCGCGCGGAAAAAAACGCAGCGTGAGCACAGCGGTTTTGAAAACCCATAGGCTTTCATTGTACTGTACCATGTCAGCGGAACTGCTGCGTTTCCACAGGGCGAAAACCGCTGCGGAAACGCAGCAGAATCCGCAACGTGTGCACATAGCCTTAGAATACAACCTATCAGGTTTTTATGTTAAATTTAGCTTTCCATTTTTGTTTTTCTATCATTTTTGATGTTTTATTATGATTTTAATTTTTTTTTTTATTTCCGCATCACTATTTTTATTAAAAAAAAAATAAAAAAATAAATTCACACTGAAAAACAAGTTTAAAATTAGACTCATACTTCCTGTTTTTTACAGATGTCTTTTCACCAGTCTCATTATCATCGCTGTCAAGATTACAATGAAAGTTAACAAAGGATCTAAAATTTACAAAAAGTGATGTCACAGCTCACCTCCACCCCCTCCCTGCACAGATCATAGAGAATGCCTAGAAAACGCTTCTTTACAAGTCAACAAATAATATCGCGTCTAGTCCCAGTTTTATCTATGTGGCGCCTAAAAAGTCCAGGAAGTATGAGCCTGATAGTGTAGACATTGTCACCAAAAAATGGAAATGGGAAAATGGAAAGATTTCAATTTTTTTATGATACTCTAAGCAGATTTTGCACATTACTCCATCTCATATCTATTTTTGAGACTGGACTGGTCAGGAAGCAGGAGGCAGAGTTTAGTGCCCTGCCTGTATTTATTTAAACCACAGATAATCCCTTTAAGTCACTTTTCAGGCTGGCCATATACATGAAACAGCTTTCTCTGCCCTTACATGCACCCTAACATGCATAACTAGAACATATATATTTTTTAGGGAGAGGGTAATTAGCTGCTGCCCTACCCTTCTGCCCATACTTCTCTATAAGGAAGCATAATAATCTGCAATAGTGAAATACATTATGCCCGTTCCATCTTTCCCCAAATGACAAACATTGGGGACAGTCCTACTGCCTCCACAGGCCTTAAAGTGAATCTGTCACCAGGTTTTTGCCACCTAATCTGAAAGCAGTATGATATATGGGCAGCGACCCTGATTCCAGCGATGTGTCACTCACTGGACTGCTCGTTGTAGTTTTAATAAAATCACTATTTTATCAACAAGATCGGTAATGCAAGTCTATGGGTTCGTGAAAAAAATTGGACTGCACCCGGATATCATCCAATTTTCATGGACTAACAGAATGGAGAAGATGGAGTAACTTTTTCTTTTTCCCTCAACTTCCGAGATAAGCTAATGCCTTTATGATCAAACTCTAATCGAACTCTAATTGAACTTTGATCAAACTGATCGAACTCTGATCAAACTCTGATCGAACTCTGATCGAACTCTGATCGAACGTTGATCAAACTCTGAATGTTGATCAAACTCTGATCGAACTCTGATCGAACTTTGATCAAACTCTGATCGAATTCTGATCGAACTCTGATCGAACTCTAATTGAACTCTGATCAAACTCTGATCAAACACTAATTGAACTCTGATCAAACTCTGATCAAACTCCGATCAAACTCCGATTGAACTTGTATGATCTTACCCTAAGATTTATATTGATATTTCCCCAGTTCTCCACAAGTGGATTCATTTTCAGGTACATGCAGGGAAGCTGCAAGCAGGGTGCCCCCTTTTTTTTGACATACAGGGGTAGGGATGGGCATGCTTAGCCTGCTTTGGCAAGTATAAATGTGGGACAAGGGTTGACACGTCTTTTTGTGTATTGCTCTAGTTAGCGTGTTACAATGTTTCTGGCCCTGTTTTCGTGTCCTGTTCCCTTTCTCTGACAGCTGCAAGACTAAAAAAAAAATAAAAAATGATTTAATCTCTTCCAAATTAAAGTCTGTGATGTGAGCACGGGGCCCGCTAACTCAGATGTCAACCCCAGCGATGGCAGGCAAGATTTTATCCAAAGCGTTGTTCTCTGCCACCGTCTCCCGGATAAGCATGATAAGTGTGAATTTTTGTTTCAAATACAGAATCCGTTTCCTAATTCCTTATCCAGGATGTCACGTCAACGACTTGGCACAAAGTCTGATGCCAACGAGAGAACCAGTGTATTTGTCTCGATAACCAGACATTTTAATACCTGCTGGCAGATGTGGAGTATGATAATAATAGAGAGCTACTCACATTAAATTGGCACACACTCTACACGGCTAGGAGTCATTTACATCTCAATAACATTTACAGGGGAAAGGAAATACATCTTCACCAAAACTGTTATTCCAAATACACGAGAGTCGGGCATCCACGAGACATCCTCCGTCTCCAGAAGCCGGTCATCACGGTTTCCCATGTCACCACTGTGGCAGCCATGCACCAATCTCACAAGCATTTAATGTCAAAGGTCACATTAAACATTCTATTTGTTCCTTAGTTTTGGAAAGCTAAGAAATGCCTAATATTGCCTCTACTACAGCTACCGATGTCACCAGTCATAAAAATCCTCAATGGCCTTTTCTGAACAGTAATATAGTAATGCAATGGCGAACACAGAAAGCGAGAGACCCCCATGTGCAAGAATATTACATGAGCCCCTTCAACATGAGCAACTCAACATAAGGCATCCATGTTTGTGTCATCAGAAAATGACCTACTCTTTAGATGTTCCTTGTACCGTATTTTAAAACTTATTTTTGTATTTTTTGCAATTTTCAATATCACTTTCTATATTAAAAAAAAAGTAATAACAACACAAGAAGTCTTACAATTTGCGCAATGGCCACTAAGTCTCATACTGGTCTCACGCTGTTCTGTACAGAAGACATTTCGGCAGTTTTATTAACATCACAGGCAGGATTATAATGAGAGGTAAAACCACTACAGTATATAATGCAGGTTCCATATTTCACAATAAGTGATGTCACAGCTCACCTCCTCCCCCACCTGTATAATGACTGATAACACCTCTATGTACAGTGGAGAACACAGGATCCACCATTCACAATAGGTGATGTCACAGCTCACCTCCTTCCCCTCCTGTACAATGACTGGTAACAACGCTATATACAGTACATAAGACAGGAGCTCCCGTTCACAAAAGGTGATATCACAGCTCACCTCCTCCTCCACAATGACCGATAACATCTCTATGTACAGTAGATAACCCAGGATCCACCATTCACAATAGGTGATGTCACAGCTCACCTCCTCCCCCTCCTATACAGTGACTGATAACACCTCTATATACAGTATATAACACAGGATCCACCATTCACATAGGTGATGTCACAGATCACCTCCCTTCACAAAGACCCAGATCAGAGCATGCCCAGAAAAAAAATTATATACCAGTGAATGGAGTCAGCCAGTCTATAGCTGCTAAAGTCCATGTGGCTGCTGAAAGGAACAGGGTGTGTGAGTCTAGTAAAAGACCAAGTGGTCAGTGAGAAAATAGGATTTTTTTTTATTTTTTACATTTTTTATATATAGATTGTGATATGAAAAATATATATTGTGTATTATGCTGTGGTTTTTAAATAAAAACATACATTTTTTAAAGAACAATTATTTTAAAATGTAAAAAATTTCTGATTTAAAAATTGAGGCCTTGAAAGTCATTATCTCATTTCCATATGGAAGCTGAAAGTTGGCTCCTTTACCTTCTAGGCCCCTCTGCTGTACATATGGCATGCCCACACTTTAGTGATGCATTCCTTGCACTGTATACTGTAGCTAAGAAGATATATGGAAAAGCTATTACTAATTGCCAACTACACTGCTCAAAAAAATAAAGGGAACACTAAGATACCAAATCGTAGATATTACTGAATGAAATATCGCAGCTGCAAATCTTTATTCATTACATAGTGGCATGCGTTGAGAACAAGAAAACATAAAAATGATCAATGTAAATCAAAATTAATATCCCATGTAGGTCTGGATTTGGAAGGATACTCAAATCAAAGTGGAACATCAAATTACAGGCTGATCCATCTTCAGTGGAAATGCCTCAAGACACGGAAATGATGCTCAGTAGTGTGTGTGGCCTCCACATGCCTGTTTGACCTCCCTACAACGCCTGGGCATGCTCCTGATGAGTCGGTGGATGGCCTCCTGAGGGATCTCCTCCCAGTCCTGGACTACAGTATCCGCCAACTCATGGACAGTCTGTGGTGCAACGTGACTTTGGTGGATGGAGCGAGATATGATGTCCCAGATGTGCTCTATCGGATTCAGGTCTGGGGAACGGGCGGGCCAGTCCATAGCATCAATGCCTTCATCTTGCAGGAACTGCTGACACACTCCAGCCACATGAGGTCTGGTATTGTCCTGCATTAGGAGGAACCCAGGGCCAACCGCACCAGCATATGGTCTCACAAGGGGTCTGAGGATCTCATCTTGGTACCTAATGGCAGTCAGGTTACCTCTGGCGAGCACATGGAGGGCTGTGCGGCCCTCCAAAGAAATGCCACCCCACACCATTACTGACTCACTGCCAAACCGGTCATGCTGAAGGATGTAGTAGGCAGCAGATCGCTCTCCACGGCGTCTCCAGACTCTGTCACGTCTGTCACATGTGCTCAGTGTGAACCTGCTTTCATTTGTGAAGAGTACAGGGCAGCAGTGGCGAATATGCTAATCCTGATGTTCTGTGGAAAATGCCAAGCATCCTACACGGTGTTGGGCTGTGAGCAAAACCCCCATCTGTGGACTTCGGGAACTCAGACCATCCTCATGGAGTCGGTTTCTAACTGTTTGTGCAGATACATGCACATTTGTGGCCTGTTGGAGGTCATTTTGCAGGGCTCTGGAAGTGCTCCTCCTGTTCCTCCTTGAACAAAGGCTGAGGTAGCGGTCCTGCTGCTGGGTTGTTGCCCTCTTACAGCCGCCTCCACGTCTCCTGGTGTACTGGCCTGTCTCCTGGTAGCGCCTCCAGCCTCTGGACACTACATTGACACACACAGCAAACCTTCTTGCCACAGCTCGCATTGACGTGCCATCCTGGATGAGCTGCACTATCTGATCCACTTGTGTGGGTTTTAGAGTCCGTCTCATGCTACCACGAGTGTGAAAGCACAACAAACATTCAAAAGTGACCAAAACATCAGCCAGAAAGCATTGGTACTGAGATGTGGTCTGTGGTCCCCACCTGCAGAACCACTCCTGTTGTGAGCTCTCTTGATCCGACTTTTGAGGCAAGGCTCCCTCTGGTGGATACTGCTGGTAGTGGTGCTGATCAACATGATGTTAACCCAACAGCTGCAGAAGATAATTGGAGGAGTGGTGGTAGTGACTGGGACTACATAAGCGAGCAGAATTATAGAATGCTGTAGATAAGCCCTAAAAGGCGGTGGCTGCATCTTATAGCTGCCAAAACTGCTGACAGGTTCCCTTTAACACGATGCTCTGAAAAAATGCCCAGAAAACACTCAAAAGAATGGACATTTGCATTTCTATGTAAAAACGATTTGCTTTTGAGCATCTTTTAATCGCTTCAAGTTTCCAAAACCCAAATGAGTAAAATAAGTGATCTGACCACTTTTCTAGCATTCTCCTCTCTATGCTTTACAATACAAGTCAATTGGAAAGCTCAGAAAACTCCCATAAGACGAGTTTCTCGCATCACACACGGTAGTGTGATCCCGCCCTAAGAAAGACACTATGAAAATTATGCAAAAATGCTCAAAAAAATCCATCTATTGTGAAAAATGTTGAAAAAGCACTCAGGAAACTACAAAAATAATGTTATAAAGGATGTTACAGAATTAAAAATGTTTTTTGAAGCACCTTTCTCATGAAAAGTCAGTGGATTTGCCTGCCTGAGCAAGATGTTTTGTGTACTTACCCTTAACCTAGAGTCACACAGCCATATATTCTCTCATCCGAGAGAATAGGGCTGATTACGCTAATGACAGTCCGATCAGAGTGAGATCATAGTGTGATCGATTTTCTTGGATGAGGAGAAGATGTAGAAAAAAAGTCTTCATAGTCTCCATTCTGTCAGTCCGTGGAAAATCAGACTGCACTCAGATGTCATCCGAGTGCAGTCCGAAAATTTACATGTCTTGCGTGGCCGACTGCGATCTGAATGTTGGATCAAAATCGGACATGCTGTGACTTGTCCTTAGGACCGACCCGGTCCGACAAAAAAAATCAGACACCAGAATAGCATTGATCAGAGTGCAATACGATGTATTGTCGCATCGCACTTGGACCGGTAATCCGGTGGTGTGAGCCCTTATAGTTACTTTTGGCTGCTGACTGGTATTTGAGGCAAGCTCAAGGAACATTATATTGGAAGAATTGCTCTTCTCCTACTGTAGACCCCTAATGATCCTGTAGCACCCCCATATTGTGCTGCACCTGATCCGGGGGGGGGGGGGGGTGG